>NC_138965.1:48685000-49242500 GCF_055761805.1 Camellia sinensis
AGCAAGCAAGTGTGTTGCTATTGAGGATGATGTTGAGCTCTCTCCTTTGAACCTTGGCATGATAGCATCTTACTATTATATCAGTTACACAACAATAGAACGTTTTAGTTCATCTTTGACCGCCAAAGCAAAAATGAAGGGTCTTTTGGAGATTTTAGCTTCGGCTTCAGAGTATGCACAACTGCCAATACGACCGGGAGAAGATGAGTTGATTAAAAAATTGATTAATCACCAGAGGTTCTCCTTTGAGAATCCCAAATGCACTGATCCACATGTGAAGGCTAATGCACTGTTGCAAGCCCATTTTTCAAGGCATGTGGTTGGTGGGAATCTAGCTTCTGATCAGCGAGAGGTGCTCCTTTCTGCCAGTAGACTGCTTCAAGCAATGGTTGATGTTATTTCCAGCAATGGGTGGCTTAGTCTAGCACTTCTTGCAATGGAAGTGAGCCAGATGGTAACCCAGGGCATGTGGGAGCGGGACTCCATGCTTTTACAACTTCCACATTTCACAAAAGATTTGGCTAAGAAATGCCAAGAGAACCCTGGAAAGAGTATAGAGACAGTGTTTGATTTGGTGGAGATGGAGGATGATGAAAGGCGAGAGCTATTGCAAATGTCAGATTCACAGTTGATGGATATTGCGCAGGTTTGCAACCGTTTCCCGAATATTGATCTGACCTATGATGTGGTTGATGGCGACAATGTGAGGGCTGGGGATGATGTCAGTTTGCAGGTGACCCTTGAACGGGATCTTGAGGGCAGGACAGAGGTGGGACCCGTTGATGCCCCTAGGTATCCCAAAACCAAAGAAGAAGGATGGTGGCTTGTGGTTGGTGATACCAAAAGTAACCAGTTGCTTGCCATCAAAAGAGTTTCCTTGCAGAGGAAAGCCAAGGTCAAGCTTGATTTTGCTGCCCCTGGGGAAGCAGGAAAGAAGACCTATACCCTGTATTTCATGTGTGATTCTTATATGGGTTGTGACCAAGAATATAGCTTTGCTCTTGATGTCAGAGAAGCAGGCGCTATTGAAGACGACAGTGGAAGAGAATGAGTGACATGCTTAGTATATTGAACTCTTTTTGCTTTTGTCCCGTTGTAAGTTTCCTAACGTGTTATTCCTGTTGTTGCTAGATCCGGAATATGTTGGCATGTGATGCATCATTTGAGTTGACTCTTGTACTTAAAATGGTTGAGATGTCTGAAAATTGTTGTTGTGGAAGCCTAATTTGTAGCCTTGCATATTTTCCCGTTTATATTAGCTCTCCAATTTGTGTTGTTCAGCTTAGGTAAACAGAAAAGAACTGCATATGCAACAGTTTGCATTATTGTTTTAGATTTAGTCACTTGTGTTGCTCATTTTCTATGTTTCTCTTTTGCTTTGTGTTTCAACAGCTGTTATAGTTTTCTTGCCATCTGAAATGGGAAAACTGTAGATGACTCAGGTTTCTTGTTTTGTTATTGGTTTCAGGTTCATGCTTTGAAAATTTGATTTTACAAATATCTGAATCCTAATGGTAGGTTTTTGGTAATAGTTATGTGTGATCTTTTGTTGATGATCATGATATTACAGAATTATTTAGTTTTATGGTGATTGTTTTGTTGTACTTGGAATCCTCTTTATAATGATAATTTGGATGTGGACACATAAATGATGAGATGTCGAGATTTCATAACTTGAATTTACAGGCAAACAAATATAAAGTAGAAATTGGAAAGGTTTACCACCATCACTGAAGGCATTTACCGGTGACGGTGATGGTGATGGGGAGTTCACCGTGGATTTTTCGCTGTGGACCTTCTTTGTAATGAGAATTTGGAATTGGATACAGAAAAGCTGAGATGTTGAGGTTTTGTAACTTGAATTTACAGGGACATGAATTATTGGCAAAGCTCCTCCATTAGATTAAGACACCAATCTAGACAAGTTGCCATGTTCCATCCTCTCCCCTCTTTTCTTGACAAGATGGCTATGTGCCCTCCTACTATTGAACAAGCACACAGCCTGGGAGGGGAGGTACTTGTCCTCGTTCAATTTAAACTATCTAAAATTAGTATTTTAGTATGTATTTATATATTTTCATATGTAATTTTGAACACTAAAAACAATCTTGGAGTGCACACAATCTTTGACAACAAATTTGAAAGGAATGTTGGTGTCATTTCATAAATTTGAGGAACGTAAATCATTGCATGTTTTGTAGACCATTGAAGAGTTAGAGAAAAGTTACCACACAAAAAAAAGAAAAAGAAAAATCAGTGTAAAAGTAAAAAAATAATTATCAATTAATAATAAATTTTATTGATATTAATAATTAAAATTATAAACTTTTTTACACATGAAATATTTTTACAATTACCACCTGCAGGGAAAAAAACAAAAACAAAAAAAAAAAATGAAAGAAAAAGAAAACAAAAAACTAAATTTAACCCTTGTAATATAATTAAATATTAAACTTAGAATTTTTTAAATGGTCTCAATCTAAATCATCTGTTTTCTCTTTTTATAACCAATAATGAAAGAATAATTTTGTGAATTTACACGTGATATGCACAAGATTATAAAACTTCTACTTTCTCCACCCTTCCCCATCCTCAATGGCCTACCCTAATCCTAAACTACCATCCCCACAGCCTCTCTCACCACCCAATGGTTGTCTATCTAATTTTTATTGACCAGTAAAATCACAGCACATAAGATGGTATTATTTTGTTCGAAGTATCTAAATTATTTTATTTTATTTTATTTTTGGTCATAGCAGTGATTGGTTCCCCCACCCACCCTAACGGCTCCAATTCCGATTTCAAATTTTGAAAAATCTCTCTCTGTTTGTTAACAGTGTAGTCATGGAGAACAAGAAGAAGTCTGGCATTAACCAAGCATATCAACCTAGCTGGTGCAATGGATTTTCTGGCTTGACATCTCAACTAGCACAATGCAACAAAATGAAATGCTTCCACTACAGTAGAGGAAATGACAATCATGCTGAGAGCTGCATGAACAAATAGCAACTCACCTTTATCAATTCTTGCTACAACACCAATGCCCCTTTTTCCATGTTTAGCATCTATCGCTCCATCCATACTAATTTTAATTTTAAAAATCTGTTCTGTGGAGCCTGGAGGAAGTTGCGAAACCTGAGAATTTCCTCTGCTGGCATTTCCTGTTTTCACAGAACTATGCTTAACAAAAATTCAATGTTATTGGCCATTGCTTTTTGCGACAATTCAATCTCTCGCCGATTCCGCCTGAACACCCAAAACATTTCATGCCTTCCATGTTAGAATTTTCCATCTTTACCTTCACCTACTCCACTACACACTCCACTTCACCTACCTCCACTTCACCACACACTCCACTTCACCTAACCCACTATCACCTCCACTACACCTACTACCACATTTTCTTCTATATATAGATTGTATAGGAATTGTAATTAATATATCTATCAATACATCAATCAATATTTATCAATCAATAATACATATATTTTTACATGGTATCAGAGCAGGTTTAGAACCTAATAGTTTCGCTTCCCCGGCGGGCGGCAATCTCGCCTTGGCCGCCCGCCGGGCCTCAACCTATTCAGCTTATTTTCTACACATACCTTCCTCATCACTATCTGTCTCGGTGGAGCTCATCACAGACTCCACCGGCGAACTCAAATCCGAGTAAGGCCCAAAGGAGCCAAACCCACACGGAAAGTCAAAGGGAAAGGCCTTCTTTCTCAGCAAAACCTTAGGCATCCTCTGTAGCAACCGCTCTGAGATGCTTCAAATCAGTCTTGTTCCCGATGAGCATGATGACGATGTTGGCATCTGCGTGGTCTCTCTCTCTGTGAAGTCACCTTTATGAGGTTACATATTGCCTGTTTCCTCTCAGTTTTGATCGTACTTCTATAAGGTACCATCTTGAGTATGCAGAATAATACGCAAATTCTTCAAGTTCAGGTTAAGAAGTAATTTGAAGCAGCTTGCTGATCAGTATGCTCTTTCCGAACAGCAATATGAACAGAAGTTGAAGCCTTCACTTTTAAATACATGACCCAGATGGCCACCACAAACTGTACAGACCCCGAAGCAGCCAACTTTTGCCCCAATCCATCCATACCTCTTTTTCTTTTTCTCCTAAGGCCACTGAGTTTGTCCCCTTGGTCTTGGTCTCTCTCTCTCTCCTATCACCGGCAGATACATACACACTTGCCCTATACCAATCCATTATAATATCTTAACCTCCACTATCCTAGTCCACCGAGCACAAACATCAACCACATCACAACCACTTTTTTGTTTTATTCCTTTTATCCTCATCATCATGTCCCCCACTCTCTCTTCTTTTATTATTATTATTATTATTATTATTATTATTACACCCACTTCACTATTCTTCTTCTAATTGTATATATACTTTTCCATTTTAAACTATTTTCCACCCAACACCATCAGCACATTGCATCCACCGCCCAAAATTTTTTTTTTTTAATTCTAAAAGCTTAATTGGTGCACTCCTTGTTCCCCATTTTCTTTATTTTATATATATATCTATATATCTCTTTTTATTAAAAAAAAAAAAAAAAAAAACAACAAACATCATCCTCTCTCCTCCGTTTGATTTCAAACTCTATTATTTTTATTTATTTTCTCCACACCACTTTCCTTCTTTCCCCCATCTTTCCTTTTTGATTTCAAATATATTTTTATTATTTCTTTCTTTAGTTTTCTTTTACATTATTTTTACTCTTTTTCCAATTCCATTCATACCATCTAGCTTTGCACACCAAACTATATTTTATTCATCTCAGGGATCAACCCCGATCACAATTTTACACAAAAAAAAAAAAATACAAACAAAAAAAAAAAAAAAATACAAACAAACAACCACATTCACAGGTGGGATTTTTTTTTTCTTCTCTACTCTGCTGCAGGTCTCTTCTTCTTGCCTCCGTCTTGGACGGCCCTTGACGGTGTTGCCTCCGGATTTCCCACGCCACCGAGCACATTTACTCCCTGCTCCTCCACTGCCGCATATGGCGGTCCTCCAAATCGGAACATCACGGTGGCCTTCCGCTTCAGCTCCTTGTTTTCTGTCCTTAGCACGCTTACCTCTGCTCGCGCATCCTTATACATGCGTTGGAGCAGAGCCAGCTGGGAGTTTAAATGCTGCACCTCATTTGTCCTACTCTGCAGCCGGTTCGACAAATTTGTGACCGCCGTCATGGTTTCCACGCATGACTTCAGAGTATACTGATTAGCCTCAATATCAGTTTGCATCGCCATTTTTTGCTCCACCGACCGCATCGGAAAGTTCAATGGAGCAAAACCAGAGGTGTTTGGTTGCGGTTCACTGGCCACCGCACCAGTTATTTCTCTTGTGGGCTCGTTCAGTTCTGGAAAGAGCGTGAGCAGGTTCTGGGTAACTGGACGGGAAGAAGAGGCCATGTTTTTGGGTTGCTAAGTGTTTCAGCGAAATAGCAATTTCAGACTGGTAATGTTCGGAAGGGTTGGTGACAGAATGGCCACAGAGTGTTCCAGAATCTCTTTCTCAGAAACGGAAGAGTTTTTTCAAAGGATTTTCGGCGGTTTCAGACTGGTTTGCACAGCCTCCGCCTCAACCTTGGTTAAATAGTCGAGGCAGCCACGCGTATCGCGCGCCACTTGCCGCCAGACGACAAACGGGCACGCCAACCAAGACACTCACGTGCCTCGCCATCATGTCCGGCACACCTTTTTGATAAATTGGGCACGCCTTTTGATGGCACGCCTTTTTATGGATTGGGCACGCATTTTGATGGCACGCCTTTTGAAAGATTGGGCACACCTTTTGAGGGTGCGACTTTTTAAGGGTCCGACAAGACTCTGTAAACTGTCCCGACATTGATTCCGGTTAGCTCCTTTATGGGTCCGACAAGACTCTGTAAACTGTCCCGACATTTGATACCGGTTAGTTTCTACAAGGGTCCGACAAGACTCTGTAAACTGTCCCGACATAGATTCCGGTTAGTTTCTACAAGGGTCCGACAAGACTCTGTAAACTGTCCCGACATTGATTCCGGTTAGTTTCTACAAGGGTCCAGCAAGACTCCGTAAACTGTCACAACATTGTCTTCTACAACGGTCCGACATGACCCCATAAACTGTCTTCTACAACGGTCCGACATGACCCCATAAACTGTCTTCTACAACGGTCCGACATGACCCCATAAACTGTCTTCTACATCGGTCCGACACCACCATACAGTGTCCTCTACAACGTTATGACACCCCATACAGTGTCTTCACCAACGGTCTGACACGACCATACAGTGTCTCCTATCCTTTTTTATTTTTATGTATTTTCTTGTTTTGTTACTCTCTCCAAACTCAAGTTGGTTAGTTTCTCTCCTCCTTGAGTTTGCGGGGGGCTGTTAGAATTTTCCATCTTTACCTTCACCTACTCCACTACACACTCCACTTCACCTACCTCCACTTCACCACACACTCCACTTCACCTAACCCACTATCACCTCCACTACACCTACTACCACATTTTCTTCTATATATAGATTGTATAGGAATTGTAATTAATATATCTATCAATACATCAATCAATATTTATCAATCAATAATACATATATTTTTACATTCCAGAAACTGAATCATTCGATCTAACCTTTAAGAATGTCCCACAAAATTTGCCACCACTGGAAAAATCAACATTTCTAATAGCTTCAGTTCAAAATCAAAAGGGGGAGAAAGAGCCACCACACACAGGACAAACCTGCACTCCACAAGTCTTTCTTTTGCATAGATTTCATTCACCTGGTGTATATTCCTGAGACATTTCCATTAAAAAACTTAATCTTGCCCTGAATTTTCATGTACTGAATCATTTTCCACAACCGGTTTTTGTCTACTTCTATACTAACTACACATTTATCTCTTTGTCGCCTCTGCTCTATACTATGTCAATGTTCTCAAAGATCCACTACCACGCCAAGAAGATAACGGGAGAACAGTCATGATGCCATTATGCTATGCCTAATAATTCTTGTTGGAGAGCCTAAAGCTTCCCAAACTTACTTGAGCAAACCATTATATTGAATGAAAACCCCAGAGCTTATTAATTTCATTCCTGTAGTTGCCTCACTGCACAGAACACTTGCGCAGTACATCATGGTGTTAAGCAGTGTGAAGTGCTGTGAAAATATGTAATAAAGAACATTGATGTTCTCACCTGAGGGGTTGAGTCCCATCAAACTGATTCACTCATCTTGAAATTCAGTAAATGATGTTGTTCATAATAGTAAACCAACCCCATCAGCGGCCCTTAATCAATTTCCTAGATCATTATGTTGTCATTATTGATATCAATTCCTTGTTGCTGAATAGTTATCGATCTTTTACAGAAATAAAGTGAGCAATGAGGTTGGAAAGCCTTCCATTTTGCAGTCCAAATACGTGGATGGTCAAGACCTTAAAAAGTAAGCAGTGGCGTTAAAAAGTTTTTTCTTTTTTCTTTTTTGTGTGTGGCAGGGAATTAGAGCTATTAAGAGAAAACTCATTACACAACTTTCCACCAAATTTTCTTCCCAGATAATCAAGGTGTTTGTTATGTTGTATGAATTAATGTACAGGGCAACTTTTGTCTTTAAAGCTTGACCCCATTCTTATCCATGAATATTTTCTAATTGCTAAGAAAATTGGAACTTGCTATGTTTTATTGTTATTCAGAAATTTTAATGAAATGTCGCACAAGCACACTTGTGGTATGCGTACCTAATACATTAGTGCTATTTTTGAGCTATCTTCCTTATTTTCTTCCATTGAAATGCTGTCTGGTTTTGCATTCAACTTTGCAACTTTGGTGTTAATCTCAAAACTCTGATTTTCAATATCAAAATATATGAACTAACCATCCCAAAAAGCACAATAAAGGTGAGTTCCTATTTGATGTTACTTGGATATCAGAGCAGCCAATCTGTGCATGCTGTGTGGGTCTCGGCCGGCCATCCCTAATCTCCCCTTAATTTGTGCACATGTTATGCCAATCTATACAGGCTATGTGGGTCTTGGTCATCCTAATCTCCCCTTTTCTCTGAATCTGTGCAAGTGCTATGCTAAGTGTCCTCTTGTGAAGGGTTCAAAAAAGAACAATTACCCCCTTGTGGTGTAGTCCAAAGAAATGTTAACGAAAACTTGTTTAGTCTACTTTTTTTATTTTTCAGAAAAATGAAACTTACTCTAAAATTTTCAATTTTTTGGAATAAAAAATATATATATTTTTTCATTTGTTTTCAAAATAAGTTTTTACTGTCTCCTCTCTCTCCTGCCATCTTTGCTCCACCCAGTGTTGCCACCAGCCACCACGGCTACCCTCCAATGAGCACCTGTCACATTTCGGCAGCTACTACATTCGTTCACCCTCTTCCGCCACCTGCCATCACGTTTTTTTTATTCTTTCCTGTACGAGACTCAGATCATTTGGGAAGTGGCCTTTTTAGTAGTCATTCCCATAGTGCCAAAACTCTTAACTTTTCAATGGTCCCCAATCTTGAAAGACTAATACTTAAAAATTGTGAAAGGTTGGTTGAGGTTCATGAATCCGTCGGATATTAGAGAGACTTGTTCTATTAAATTTAAAAGATTGCAAAATTTTGAGAAAGCTTCCGAGAAGTATCTTTATGCTAAAATGTTTGAAAACGCTTAATATCTCTAGTTGCTCAAATCTTGAAAAGATTTTGATAGATATGGGGAATATGGAATCTCTAACTATGCTCAGTGCAGATGGAACTGATAAATTGATTACTCTCTACCACTGAGGAGGTCAAAGCATGGCATTTGTTCATCAGACCTTGGTTATTGAAGCCAAGAAAAAGTCAAAAAATTTCATGTGCTGGCTTCTATGCTATGGTCCTTGCTAAGCTTTTAAGTCTTTGAGGATCTATCAAATGATGCCTTCCCCAGGGATCTTGGCAATCTGTTTTCATTGCGAAAATTAAATCTGAGTAAAATTCCAATTTGTACCTTCCAAATTGCATTAAAGAAATAAAATTATTATTCACTATTGTAAAAGAATAATTATTCCATAAAGTAGCTCGCAAAATGATCATTTTATTCTAATAAATCAAATAAAAACATGAATCTCTCTCATATATATGTTGTTAATGTAACTCTGTAACTCTGTAACTCCTGTGTATCATCATTAGTATAAGTTAATTATATCAAAGAGAGACTCCACCAATGTGGCAAATATATTATACATCATGCTACTTCTTGGAAATGAAGTTCCTGGCTGGTTCAGAATAAAGAACAAGTTGTACATTCTCACATTCCACCCACTTGCAGTTTCCCCAATGTCTTGAAGTCATCTACAGTCAGGATGAATTGACAAATGTGCTTTTGTGTAATCTCCCACTTTGAACTTACTTATAATTGAGTATAAAATTATTAAGTTAAAATGTAACTTATCAAATTTGTTGCTAAAAATTTGGTGTGAAAATATAAATACTGGTCTGATTAGTTATTCGGAAATAAAAATATGTTATCTTTGTCACTGAAGTGGGCTTTTTCAGTCTTTAAACAAATCACACCATCCCCATTATCTCTTCTTATGAAAAGATTACATTTTAATAGTAAAACTAAACTTTTTTTTTTTTTTTGTTAACAGATCTAATTTAAATTTTGAATTCAAATTTGTTCACCAAAGAAAAAAACATTTTCCAAAAAAAATCTTCCAATTATATTTTGATCTCATCATTAAATATAAATATTCTAATAATGTTTCGTCTCTTAATAACCAAACAACTTCAATTTTTTTATTTATTTAAATTTTGAATTCAACTTCCTAAACTAAAAAAAATTCCACCAACATTTTTTAACATGACTATAATCAAACTCAGCAATACTAGCCAGCACAAAAAAAAAAAAAAAAAAAAAGGACCAATTTCACATACCCTTTGCCTCCAAATCCCTCTTCCCTACTCTTTTTTTTTTTTTTTTTTGGTAACCTTTCCTATACTAACTACAAAAACCCATAAATCTAGGACATGCTCTTCACTTTTAAGAGCATAAAACACATCAACCCATAAATCTAAGGCATACCCAGGTTATAGAAAAAAATAAATAAATAAAATAAAATAAAAATAATGTTTGGTTTCTCACTCTTCTTCCTTTCTCTCTCTACCTGTCTCTCCCAACCCCTCCAATTCCAAACCCTCCTTCTATAATTTCTTCCAAAACCACAGTCTCTCTCATGGACAACAACCCTAGATTAAAAAACTCTCACTATCGATCAGAATCCAAAATCACCCTCTTCATACAATTACACCACCCTCACCGACAACAACCCTCTTCGAAACCACCTTCACTGCCACCCCAAAACACCTCTTCCACGCCACCTCCTACATGACGCAATAGGGCCAAAACCTTATCCGCAACTATCTATGACAACACTACCACCGGTTGCAACTTTAGCAAGTATCACACGGTGACAGTTTGTTTGGATCCAGTTCTCCCCGTGACAAAAATGCTACACTCAGATTGACCCAATCTTCGATCTTACCAAATTGACTCCCCGAGCTGAAGAATCATCAAATGTGTCTTTACCAGGTATTGTACAGCAACGATTCATTCACAGTGGGCGATTTCTCAACTGAAATGTTGACGTTTTGAAAGACCAAAGTCCCCAACGTTGGTCTTGGATGCGGTCACGACAACGAAGGCTTGTTCGTCGACCTTGCCAAGTTATTGGGTTTAGGCCAGGGAAAGTGAGGTTGAAAGACAAAAGAGAGAGAGTTTAGTGAGGTTGGAAATTGGGAAGTGAGGTTGAGAGCCTTAAGAGAGATATGAGAGTTTAGAGAGAGAGTGAGAAAAGCATGGGGGAGAGAGGGAGTATAGCGATCCCGATTTTACCTTCATTGTTAAATTGTAATATATGACAACTTTTCAAAGATTATACATGATTATACTAGATTCATCTCATTAGTAAGATACATGTACATCAATTAGATGGTGACTAATCATTGATACCTATTTATACAATGTATAGAAGACTAATGCTAATACATTGAATGTGATGGATTTATTATGAATGAATCTTAGAGATGCATTATGTTTCTATTATGAATATGTAAGATACATTAATCTATCTAATGAATTCATTAATATAGAAGATGCATTATGTATCATGAATGTATGAGATACATTAATCAATTTAATGAAGTTCATTGAATGAATAACTTGAGAGTTTCTCTCTTTAGACTACATCTTCTCTCTATAAATACATCTAGTTCTAGTGATCTTCTACCCTAGTTCCTTTGTATTGAGTGTGGAGCTTCCCTTGATCTTCATTTTAATCTGAAAGTTTGGCAATTTGGAGCACTTTGGTTTTTGGCCTTCATCTTCTCCATTTGAGGTAGGGATTTCTTTGTTCTTTTTCAATACTCCGTCTATAGATAGACATGTGGTAATTTTGTATTGCATGAAAATCATATCTGTGTTGGATTTGTTTGAAAATCATAAGGGGAACCTAGGGTTGGTTGTTTGAGAATGGTTTTGTTATCATTGACTGTGGTTTGGACTAATTAGAGAATAAAATTAGCATGTTATTATTGAAAGAAGAGAAAGCCCTAAATTATATTTTGGATTTGGTAAAATAAAAAGGGTTTATGGTTGAACAATGTTGGTAAATTTCTATTGTTAATATGAGTTGTGTAGAAGGTGTTAACAGTTAAAGGATTAATTATGGTATTGGAGTTATTTTGAAATGAACGTAATGAATCAAGTTGGGTTATGGCTTATTATCCATGGAATTGATTTTGTAAAATGAAGAGAATGTAATTGGTTTTGTAAAAAGGGAAAAGTGTTTTTGGAATAAGTGATGGAACATGTTGACTTGAAAAATTATGAAAGTTGATCTTGAAAATGGTAAATGAAATGTTAACTCTATGTGAGTCTCAGAAAATAAATTTGAGAATTGAACTATTGTATCATGAGTGTTGAATACACACATTTGGGGGTTTTATCTTTACCTATCGTACTAGTGTCGTTGTTGGGTTTAAGGATTGCTTGAGAGTTGAGTCTCTTTTATTAGGTGTACTGAATACATGCATCTAGAGGTTTTGTCCTTGGTCATCGGTGGAGGATGATATTGGTGTGTTGAATTGTGATGTATGCGTTACACTTGTGTTGGTTAAACATTATTGAATAGTTTATGTGTATGTATTACACTTGTTATTGATGCTTTGTTGTATTGAGGAATTTGTATATGATAATTGTTTATATACATTGTGTTGTGTGGGAGGAGATAGGGGATGTACTCCACGGTTTAGGGAAAGATAGGGGATGGACCTTTAAACCGGAAAATGTTTGATATTGATACAGCACTAAAATGTGTATCATTTGTGAAGTATAGAAGTGTTTTGGTTACTCAACGGTTTAGGGGAAGATAGGGGATGGACCTCTAAACCGGATTTTGTTTGGGAGGAGATAGGGGATGGACTCCATTAGCACCACTATATGTGTGCTTATTGATATTGGAAGTGTTTTTACATGTTATTAATACAACACTAAAATGTGTATCATTTGTGAAGTATGGAAGTGTTTTTATCTGAGATTGATACAGTACTAAAATGTGTATCTATTATGAGGTATGAAATGTTTAAAATGAGTTATTATCTCGCTTATCATTTGGCATATCCTTAGCTTACTGTGCATATAGCCGGTAGAGCAGAGTTTTAATTGTTATCGTCAGTGTATCTAAGTATGTTATGGGTTGCGATGGTTACAGTTTTGAAAGGCCGAGCTGCCTCATTTGTGGATTATATACATGTTGATGACTTGTTATTTCCCTTTTATTTAAGGCATGCATGTATTGATATGCATGTATTGGAAACAAACCAAAATGCCATTTTGAGATTTTGGAAAGTGTGAAGGAAAATGGGGTATTTGTGAACATGTTTTCAAAAAAGGTCATTTTGTTGTAAGTACGGAAAATGGGGGAAGAGTAATGGGCTTGGTGAAATTGTTTTCTAAAACTGTTATTGTCATGAAAGTTTGTGGAAATGAGTAATGAAAAGGAAATAAAGATGAACCGCTTATAGCGTCAAATGAAATGGCTGTTTTCGAGAAAAGTTCATACTTATGTATATTTTGTATAAACTGCCACATTACTATTCTAGTATGAGAATGAACATTCATGATCATAGCTATCTGTAAGTTGTTATTGTTGGAGATCATGTTGAGATCCCTACTGGACTATATGTTCATCCCACGTTGTTGAATCTTTTTCAGGTGATAGCCAGGATGTTCTACAAGGTTGGATCTTCTTATTTGTTGGCCACGAGGCCTCTTTTGTGTTGGCGGAATGCCATTTATGTAAAAAGGGTTATACCCTTCTTCTTGACTTTTAATGATGTAAGCCCAAGGACAATTTATTTAGTGTACTCATGTTGTATTTACTTGCATACGAATGAGAGCAATGTTATTCACTTCTACAAGTTGAATATACGAGTTTATTTCCGCATGTTATTTCTGAAATGGAATTAAGTAAATGAAATTGGCAATACTTTGAGTAATAAAAAGTGGGGCGTGACAGGGAGTGAATGTGTGCTTTGAAATTTAAAATCTAAAAAGTGAGACTGAGAGAAAGAGAGATATGAGAGGGTAGAGAAAGAATGACGTGAGACGTCAGAGAAAGAGAGAGGGTGGGTGGGTGCCAAGTTTTAGACGGTGATGTTAGATGTGAAGATGCTATTGTGCATAAAACATAGCAGTAGCTGCTGCACATGGTACGGTATCATTTTATTTCTTTGTTTTGTTTTTTTTTTTGGGGGGGGGGGGGCGCTCATTGTTGTTGAATGGTATAGGCTTTTTAAAATATTCCTTGTGGCAAAATGTTTCATTAATTTTCTTATTGGTTTCATTTATTTAAAGAAAAAATCTTTGACCAAAATATTACTGATTTTCTTATTGATTATTATAAAATATTATGCTTACAACTAATCTCTGAGTATTTGTTCAAAATCAAATAATGTTAGAAAATTTTAAATTTTTAATACATATTTAAATATATATATATATATATATATAATATTAAAAATGTAAGTGTGTAGGAATATGTAAAATGTGTATTAAAATTTTAATTTTTGAACATTATTTAATTTTTAACAATTCGTAGCCTAGTTTTTTTAAATACAACCAATAAGAAAATCAATAATAATTTGGTTAAAGTTTTTTGGAGAAATTAAAAAAAAAAAAAAACAATCCTAGGATTTGACCCTTATAACAAAATAAGCCCTTAGATTTTAATTTTGTCAATTTAAACCCTAATATTTGTTTTCAATCTAAACTGTTTATCTATTTATATTTAGTAAAACTAATGAAAAAAATGATATTTTAGCCATTGAACTCAACAAAAAAAAAAATGATATTTTAAACATTTTATGTATACCTACATTAAGTTTAATGGCTAAAATACACTTTTTTATGTCGGTTTTATTTAATAAAAATAGACAAATAATTTAGATTAAAAAAATAAGGGTTTAAATTAAAAATTTTAAAACCACGATTTATTTTATTACCATGGTCAAACACTAAGATTTTTTTTTTGTTGTTTTGATTTGTCCAATTTTTTTTTTTTTTTTTTTTTTAAACTGCAATCAAACTTTGTCCCAAAAAATACTTTTAAAAGTCTAATATCATTTTTTACACAAAAAAAATTCAAAAAAACAAACAAACAAACAAACAAAAGACTCATTTTCGAAGAAGAAAATTGCATTGGAGAAAGTAGTACACTACACTTGAAATTTGGAAAAATATTGAAAAAAAAAGAGGGAGGATGGGTGGGTGGATAGGTGAAAAGACTTGAAAGAGAGAGAGAGAGAGATATATATATATATATATATATATTGGAGGGAAAACAAAAGTAAAGAAAACATCTTGATCCTTAAATTGTTAGATAAAATAATCTGAACCGTTGATTCAAAATGTATTATACATTTTGAGACATTTTCAAAAACCATCATGTCATATTATATAGATATTTACACTATTTAATAGCTTATTCTGAAACTTTTCTCATTTTATGCTATCTATCTATACTATTATAAAAAAAATTAGATAGAGAAAAAAGTAAAACTTGAACATATCTAATAAAGAAGACTATTACCTTTGAGTGATACATAATATATAGTAAATGTTTTATTTTATTTTTACTTATTTGAATTGCAAACCACCCGTTAGTGTATATATCTAACACTTCTTTTTGGTCTATGTAATTTAAAATTTATTTGTAAACTCAAGTTATTTTGAAGACAATTCTTTGCTCTAAAACAAAACAAAGTAAACAAAGAAGAAAGAAAGAAAAGAAAAAGAAAAAAAAAAAGTAACCTTCAACTTCGAGGTAGTGTTTTTAGAACTTTAAAAAAAAAAAAAAATCAATAAATTACTTGAGCTCAGTGTTTTTAAAATAAAAATTCATAAATCAACATAAGTTTAAGAAATAAATTCAAATTATTTGAATTATAAAAATGCATTTTAAAATAATGTGAATTTGGTTTTAAAAAGAAAAAATAAAAAATCCTCACTTCCCCATCCACCCCCCACCTTCGTAGCAGTTTCTTCCATGCCCCCAAAAGGTTTCTACCGAAAGTCTGCATTCACATTTGGTGGAAAAGAATTTCTTGTCAAAGACACATACAAATTAAAAAAAAGGAGAAATCACTACACCAGGAAAAAAATATACAAACATGCCCCCACAAAATTTGACTTACATCACATCACAAGGTGACTTGTATGCACCATTTTTGTGTAATTTTTCTTTTTCCTGTCCCACTGTTGAGTAATTTTCTCTAAAATAACCACTGCTTAAATGTCCATTCACTTGCTTCCATGCTTCCAAGGAAAAACCACAAATCAGCAGGTAAATTAAGGTAGCATTTCCCTCACCATATATATATATATATATATATATTAGCGGTTCGCACACATAATATGCAATTCAAATAAGTAAGAATATTCTTCATCAAACATTAAGTCTAAAGTTTAAGTCTTACTTCTTTCCTTTATTTAATTTTTTATTTTGAATAGAAAAATAGACACTTAACAAAACGAGATAAGAAATTTCAGGACACAAAATTGTTCACTATATATATAGTATAGATAGATAGATAGATAGATAGATAGATAAATAGATATACATATATCTTTTTTTTGCTTACTCAATCGTTCATACTTTAAATATATAGTTATATATAGTGAAATCTCCTATAAATATCCGTGGCACCCTAACAGATAGCACTCATCTCTTAGCCCTTCTGTCTTTACTTGGTCTCCGTTGAGCTTTAATCCAATGACAATGGTACAAGCCCAAGAAGCCTCCTCTTCCAATTCTCATTATGGTTATGAAAGTGTGGGAACATATTTTGTGAATGACAACACGTGACCAAGGTGACACCGAAGCGTCAGCCGAGGTGTCACGTGTCTAGGTCATGATGCCGAGGTGATCTCGGCTAGACCGAGGTTATCTACAGAGATACCGGAATCCGAGATGAGCAGATAGGGGACAAGAGTCCTAGAATGGAGGAGGATTTCAGTCTGGATAAAGATGAAGCTCTTAGGGAGTTTATCTCTATCTGGCTAGGAGTCCAAGATGAGCATTGAGCCAGACTCCATTGACGCTAGGCTTCTACAAGAATCAGGTTAATGTTGGCTATAAAAGTAAGGCACCCTCCTGGGTCTAAGGTACGTTTTTGGTATTCTGGCTAGTGAGTTAAGCATTATTTGCTATCTTTGAGAGATAACTGAGTACTGACTTGATCGTCGGAGTGCCCCAGGGTGGACGAACCACTGCCGGAATCTTATCTTTCTGTGACAGGTTGATCGGGCGTGATCTATTCTGCCTGTGCTCTCCTGCTGAGTTCCTGTTTGGCAGTGTGGTCGGAAATTAGCACCCACAATTGGGTGCCATCTGTGGGACGCATAAGAATAATAGATGGCCAACAACAGGCAGAATGAAAAGATTAGGGATGACATCCCTAGTGGGAGTGGTAAAAACGCCGACCCTAATGTTAAGGAGGACAATTGCAATGAAGAACCTTAGGATAAGAATCCCGGGGAAAAAGACGTCGGCCAACAGGGAGACGCACCGAAGAAAACATATCAAGGCGGGTATTACAACGAAAGCAACCTCCAGGTATGGAAAGATAGATGCCTGAGAAGGGACGGCGAGATGAAGGGAATGGCAAACAAGTTAGTAGACCTATAATCGGTTGTCAACTTCATGACGCAGAACAACATCATGCAGCCATCATTTCCATTGAAAGACACGTCGATTCCAGCGGCCAAGAACGATGCCCAAAAAAGGGGACAGAAAGCAATTCCTATAGTCCCTCAGCATGATAGGGCAAAGGAGTATTCGCATCGGCCTTCACGGGAGGTCAGGCGAGGAGAATCGATGAGAGAAGAGTCTCAGAAGACACCCCGTGCCAAGGAAACCTATGTCAGGGAACATCGGCATGTTCAAGGGAAGAAGCTTTGTTTTGATACAATGAATGAAGGGAGGTCCAAGAGGACTCATAACGACACCGGGAGCAGCACACCAAAAAGGCTGAAATCCGTTGACAGCCGAGCTCCCGAACGGACTAAGGAGGATTTGAGGGACTACCTCCAGAGGAAGCGACAAGATGCCGAGGTCACATCTCCGGTCAAACCGAGAATGCCGTTCTTAGTAGAATTGGATAAGTTTAAGGCCCAGAAAAGGTTCCACATGCCGAGATTCCAAATATATGACGGTAAGTCTAATCCTAACTTTCACATCGCTTTATATTTGAACTCAATGGCACTATATACCGGGAACGAACCGTTGCTTTGCAAGGTGTTCCCTTCATCCTTTAGAGAAATCGCATCAGATTGGTTTCACAAGTTGCCGAAAGGAACTATGAAAAGTTGGGAAGGCCTAGCCGAAATGTTTGTGGCCAGGTTTGTTATAAACAAACTGCAGCCATTGAGGGTAGACTCCCTGATGGCTTTGAGAATTGGCAAGGATGAAAGCCTCAGAGCTTATGCCAAGTATTATGAGGTGTTTAACCGAATACCAGGGTGCAACCAAGAGTTGGCTGTCGTATCTTTTAAGAACGGCTTGAACAATGACTACATGCTTCAAAAGTCACTGGCAAAGACACTGCCAAGAAGTATAGAGGAACTCATGGCCAAAATTAAGAAATATGCGAGAGCTGAAGAAGACACGCTAAGAACAAAGGCGTCAAAACAAGAGAAGAGGAACGGCTCGCTGAAACGAGGCTGAGGTAATACAAATTTTAATAGACAAAAAATAAGACTGAGGGCTACACATGCAGTCACCATATTGTTCCGGATCCCGGTTTACAAAGTCCTGGAAAAGATCAGGAACCAGCCTTACTATAAAGCATCAGAGAAAATTCCTAGCGAATTTATGGGAAGAAGCCTTGGGAAGCACTATGCCTACCACACTGAGGATAGGCATTTGACTCGGGGGTGCAAAGCCTTAAAGACACATCTGGAAGATCTGGTAAGACAAGGTCACTTAAGGGACCTAGTAGATGAAGACAGAACAAGAGAAGAGCAAGCAAGGTTGCCCTAGGCACCGGCAGCACCACCTTCACCAGCACCACAACCACAAGCAAATGGACCTCGAGTGATCAATGTGATTCACTCGAAGGTCAATGAGAACGAGGTACGTGGGAAGACTCAGAGGTAAAGCACTTACAACATGTGTACCAGGTCCAGCAAAAGAGGCCTAGGGCAGACGAGTACCAAGGACCAATGGTGTCCTTTACTAAAGCCGACCTCGACATGGTGCAGCATCCACATAATGATGCTCTGGTGATATCCCTCAAGATTGGAGAATGCCAAGTAAGGCGTATTCTGGTTGACCAAGGTAGCTCTTGTGACATCATGTATGCCAGATGTTACAAGGAGCTCGGCCTATATTGAGATGACCTGGAGCAGTCTAACAGTTCAACGGTCGGGTTCAATGGAACGCTGACATGGCCCCTGGGAAGTTTGGAGGTGCAGGCAGGTACCAAGAAGGTAAGTACAGAGTTCACAGTAATTAACACCCCCTCTCCTTACAATGTTATCTTGGGGAGGCTATGGTTGCACGCAATGAGGGTTGTTCTCTCAACACTACACTAGTTGTTGCGATTCCCAATAGAGCATAGAATTGAGGAGGTCAGAGGGGATCAGGTGCAGGCAAAGAATTGCTCCATGGCAACAATGAAATCCACCTGCAACGTGCAAGAGACAGAGACAGTCGAAATTAAGGACGAGGACATGGAGAGCCTGGATGACGTCAGCAAAAAGCCGGCCGACAAAAGCACAAGGAAGCCTTTAAGAGGATCCTAATCCAACAAGGAGATAAAGGGCGCTTCTTCATTCTCGGCTCAAGTTTGGCCGAGGAGGAGGAAAAGGTGTTAGAGTCATTCTTACGAGCAAACATAGAGGTGGTTTCCTAGACGCCATACGAGATGCCTAGCATTGACCCCGAGGTCACTTGTCACAGACTAAATGTAGACAGGTCAACCAAACCTATCATCTAGCGAGCAAGGAGGCCGACATTAGTCCATGTAGAGGCAGTCGAAGAAAAAGTGGACAAATTGTTGGAAGCCAAGGCCATTTGTGATGTAAACTACCCTACTTGGCTGTCCAACACTGTGGTTATGAAAAAGAATGGGAAATAGAGGGTCTGCGTGGACTTCACTAGCCTGAATAAGGCTTGTCCCAAAGACAGTTTCCCACTCCCCAAGATCGATCAATTAGTGGATGTCACTTCAGGACATGGAAGGATGAGCTTCTTAAACGCTTATAGAGGGTACTATCAAATAGCAATGTACCCCCCTGATAAGGAGATGACTGCATTTATCACCCCAAAAGGGTTGTATTGTTACATAGTGATGTCTTTCGGATTGAAAAATGCAGGAGCAACCTACCAGAAGTTAGTGACCAAGATGTTCAAACACCTGATTGGCAAAACAGTGAAAGTATACATTGATAACATGGTCGTGAAGACCAAAGAACCTGAGGATTATCTGGCTGACTTGAAGACAGTTTTCGATATCCTTAAAACATATCGACTCCGACTCAATGCTTCGAAATGTGCATTTGGAGTTGGGTCTAGTAAGTTCTTGGGATACTTGGTTACCAAAAGGGGTATTGAGGCAAGCCCATATCAAATTAAGGTCATCCTGGATTTTAAAAGCCCAATGTCGGCAAAACGAGTGCAGATGTTGACTAGAAGGGCCGCAGCCTTAATTAGATTTATAAGCAGAAGTTCAGATAAGTGTAAACCATTTTTCAGTCTGTTGAAAAAGGCCATAGATTTCTTATGGACAGAGAAATGTGAAGTCACCTTGGCCAACTTGAAAAGATACTTGACCACAACTTCAGTTCTCTCAAATCCAGTACCTGGAGAGGAATTGTTCTTATACTTGGCGGTTGCGGAGTATGCAGTGAGTGCAGTGGTAATCAGAGAAGAGAAGGGAGAACAAAGGGCAGTATACTATGTGAGTAAAACCCTAGCAGACGCATAGACCAGGTATTTACTCCTGGAGAAATTGACATTGGCCTTAATGATGGCCTCCAAGAAGTTGAACCATTATTTCCAAGCCCACAAGATTGTGGTATTAACTGAGCATCCTTGAAGTCCCTGCTACAACAAGGAGATCTGACAGGTAGGGTAGCCAGATGGGCAGTAGTACTAGGCCAATACAACTTGGAATTTAGGCCTAGAACAGCAATTAAAGGCCAAGTATTGGTCGACTTTATGGCTGAGTTCACACCTGGAGCTGTCCTACGTCGGGCTCCGATGAGCCACGGCTTAGGGTGTTTAGGGGAATAAGAAGAGACCCAGCTAGAAATGAAAAACCCCACAGCAAATCAAAAGAAAGAAAAAAAAAACTCAAGCCCTACGACATTTATATCGGCGACTCCTTCTGCCTGTTTGTTGATGGGAGTTTAAACCGTCAAGAAGCGAGGGCAAGAGTAGTGCTAGTATCACCAAATGGGCGGATGTTAGAACAATCTATTCGATTGGGGTTTAAGGCCTCAAACAATGAAGCAGAATATGAAGCATTGATTGCAGGATTGAAGTTGGCAGTAACAATGGAAGCCGACGAGGTGGTAGTCTTCTGTGGCTCCCAATTTATTATGAACCAAGCAACAGACGAGTATACAGCCTGAGATGAAAAAATGATAGCCTATGTAAAAAAGGTTGTCAGACTGTTAGCCTTATTTCAGGATTGCCGACAACAGCAAGTTAGCCGAGATGACAACAGCCATGCCGATGCCTTGGCTAACCTGGCTAGTGCAATGAAATCAAGGGAAGCAAGGACAATAATAGTTGATTATTTGTCAGACCCAAGTGTGGAACCACTGATCACAGAGTACGAAACAATGTGCGTGGAGATGGGCCTGAGTTGGATGGATGCAATAGTAATGTTCCTTAGAGATGGGAAGCTGCCAGATGATCACAAAGAAGCACACAAGACCAGATTGAAGTCGGCTAGGATTAGCCTGACAACAAAAGGACATCTCTACAAAAGGTCTTTACTGGTCCCCTTTTGAGATATGTACATCCCTCCTAAGTTGAAGACTTCTTGTATGAAATACATGAAGGAGTATGTGGAAGCCATACTGGGGGCAAATCACTTGCTCATAGGGCCATTACTCAGAAGTATTGGTGGCCCTACATGCAAAAAGATACAGAAGCCTAGGTCAGGAAGTGCGAGAAGTGTCAAAGGTTTACACCTTTGATACATCAACCAGCAGCAGATTTGAACCCAGTGTCCAGCCCTTGGCCATTTCCCTAGTGGGCCATGGATCTTGTTGGACAACTACCCCAAGCAACTAGGCAAATGAAGTTCCTGCTAGTAGCAACTGATTATTTCACAAAGTGGATAGAAGCTGAACCCCTTACGAAGATTCGAGATATTGATGTGAAGAACTTCATATGGAAGAACATCATCACCAGGTTTGGGATCCCAAGGGCAATAATAGCAGACAATGGGACGCAGTTTGACAGCAAGCTAATTAAAAGCTTCTGTGCAAAGTACAAAATCAAGAACAACTACTCTATTCCAAGCTTTTCTCAAAGCAATGGTCAGGTAGAAGCATCCAACAAGACTATCCTAGATGGGATCAAAAAGAGTCTGGAGGCAGCAAAAGGAAAATAGGTGGAGGAATTGCCCAATGTACTAAGGGCATATCGGACTACACCAAGAAGATCAACTGGGGAGTCTCCATTCACCATGGCCTATGGCACTGAAGCAGTTATCCCACTAGAAGTCGGCATTCCAGGGAGTAGAGAATGGGACTAACAAGGCATTCCTGGCCCAAGATCTAGACCTACTGGAAGAAAGAAGAAAGAGAGCATCAATTCGGCTGGGGGCATACCAACAACAGCTTGCTAGGGCTTACAACAAGAAGGTTAACCCAAGAGAGTTTCAAGTTGGGGACCTCATCCTAAGAAACGTTGTCAGCAACAAGAAGGATCCTAGGGAAGGAAAACTTGGCCCAAATTGAGAGGGGCCTTATGGAATTATCTCGATCTCCTGCAATAGGGCATATCGGCTTGAAGACAGTGATGGCAAAGAGTTGCCAAGACCCTGGAATACTTGCAACCTAAAGTTTTTTTATCATTATTTTTTTTTTTTTCGAAATTTATGTCATTAGCCGAAGTAATTATAAAATTTTAGTTCAATCTTTATATTTGAAATTTGTGTGATAGGATCAGTCCTACGATGATGTTTCTAAGTGAAACATGACGAATAACTTAGACTTATTATATGACAGAGTTGAATTATACTTGCATATAATAGAGTTGAATTAAGTTGGCAATGTTTCTAAGTGAAACATGATGAATAACTTAAACTCATTATATGGTAGAGTTGAATTATACTTGCCTATAATGGAGTTGAACTAAGTTAAAATAACATGGACTTGCCATATCGGCAGAGTCAAACTCAGAATGGAACTAAATGCATTAACAGAGAAACCTAGGTTGAACACCTTGGATAGTCTTTGTTTGACACTGACTTCAGCGAAAGACTACAAGTGCTTAATGTGAACTTAAGTGAAACTTACGTTCACATTAGGGGACAGAGAGGTGGAGAATGATGACAAAATTTACAGGTTGAAGATTAGCCGACGTAATATCAAAAAAAAAAAAAGAGTATCTGAGATACATGATGGCCGAGATGGCCAACCAGGTTGCCAGGCTTGGAAAGGATAAAAGAAAGAAGTCTTGACAGAAGATAGCATGTAAAAGTAAAAAGAAATACTGAGGCAAGCAGTCAAGGTTGAGGTGTGCCAATGGTTAGCTGAGGCAAACAGTCAAGGTTTGTATCCAAGGTATTATACCCCAGAGTTGTTGTACAGTTAAAGGTACACTTTGAAGAAATGCAAAAATATTCTAAGTGTGGAAGCATAAAAGGTATAAAAGAAAACAGTAAACATGGTACACATTCAACACTTGGAAGAAAAAAGAAGACTTGCATTCAGAAAAGACAACTTGTTCAAGTAAAAAAAGGCACATCGGCCAGACTGGAATTAAAAGATTGTCCAAAAAAGTTGCAAAGACTACAAGATACAAAAACAGAGAAAAGATTCTAAACAGGCTATTCTGCGCCGGCGGGTGGTTGTGTTTCGACCTCGGCAGACAGCTAGGAAAGCTTCTCGACAGTCCTCTCTGCCTCGATCTCAGTATCGATCTCCTGAAGAGTTTGGTTGAGGCTCTTCTCGACTGTCTGTACCTCGGCCTCTGAGATGGCTCTTTTAGGAGAGACACTCTTGGAGACCTCGTCCTCATTGTCCTGAGTCAAGTCCAGGGCTTGCTTATTCAGAGTTGGGGACTTGGCCTGTAGCGATCCCAATTTCGACCCCTCTTTCATGTTTTGCCACTTCGACTGGGCCGGTCGGGATCGAGCTGCTCGGTTAGCTCGCGGGGGTCTAGAGGGCAATGCCCTTTGGTGGGTCCGAGGGCAGCGCCTTGGCGGGGTCGAGGGGTAGCATCCCAGAAACAAAAATGTAAAATGCATTCGAAGTTGCTTGTCCGCTCGAGCGGCCATTTATGCGCTCGAGCAAAGAATGTTTGGTTCTAGAAGTTTAACCTGTTTGCAAAAGTACTGGAAATGTGTATTCGACGCTCGAGCTGGGCTTTCCACCCTCAAGCAGACCATGTTATATCAGTTCGTGAATATGATATTTCAGATCACTTTTGTATAT
This sequence comes from Camellia sinensis, assembly GCF_055761805.1. Lineage (NCBI taxonomy): Eukaryota > Viridiplantae > Streptophyta > Magnoliopsida > Ericales > Theaceae > Camellia > Camellia sinensis. Next base: position 48,709,232 of record NC_138965.1, read on the forward strand.
CTCTCTCTCTAAAAACATTTCCTCTCCCTTCTCTTCACATTTCCCTATGCCAAATTGGATCAAAACCTTGATTTCTCAAGATCCATTAGAGTTCTGCCATAGGTTCTTCATCAAAGTTGGTTAACTTCTCGAGGGCTTCGTTGTGTGCGGTGAAGATCGAGTTTCGACACCATTGATTTTGGGGGTTTCATCTCATTTCTTTTTCAAAACTTGAGGTAGGGATTTTCTTAGAGTTATATATATATATATATATATTTGCAAGATCTAGATGATTTTTGAAATCATCCTTCGATAGCTTTGAAAATTAATTGTTAATTCAAGAAGTTGAGCGATTTTTAAAAGTAGGTTTGTCTCTTATTCTTTTAAAATGATCTTATGGGTTTTGATCTTCGTTGATTAAAGAAAAGATGATTTTGGAAAGTTTTCTTTCAAAAGATTTGAGTTGTATAGTTTTGGTGAGAAAACTTAGAATTTAGAAAAAAAAAATTAAAGAGACTGAAAATCCATGAATGATATTGTTATATTTATTTTGTGTGTCAAAATAAATGGATGTTTGGAAAATTTCTTATTTATATTTATATAAATGATGAATTTCAAGGAATATGAGAATTGTTGTTCATTTTAGAAATTATTGTTCAAAACGTTGAAATAGTCTTGAAATGACTTATTGTTGAGGATACTTGAGAAGAAGAAACTGTGTTATTCCTTGGATGATGAATTAGAATAAAAGTATTTATATTCATCTTGTGTTATTGGCATATCAATTCATTTGATTATATTAAACTTTGAAAGTTGATTTGAAAACTTGCATTGAGAAAAGAATGTTGAGAAACAAGTTTCCATGAATTAGTTTTGGGGTAAATTCGATGGTAAGTCTTGACAGGTGGTGTAAATGAAATTGAATAGGTGTCGAGCCTTCCAGTTACTACTGGTAAAAATGACAGATTATAGGCGTCGAGTCTTCCAGTTAATGCTGGTAAAAATGACAAATTGGTAGTACTTGTATAGTCTACTTGCAGACACCAACCTAGGGATTACCAGAGTCGTATTTACCGCTCTTGAAATGAATTGTTAAGTTTTGAATAATTGAAATTTCATGACATCATTGAGCATGATGGTTTTCAAAGATGAAGATGTGATTTTCTTTCAAAAGGGCATAGCATGGCATGTGCATTTCATCTCTTGAGACTTATATAAAATGTATATACTTTGTTCAAGACTTCTTACTGAACTTTATGGTCACCCTACGGGATTTTTGTGCAGGAAAAGATGTGGTGATGCCACCTAACTAGAGACGAGGAAATGTGTGTTGAGAGTACGAGACTCTCATTTTGTTGTGACTCTATGTGTAAGCCAAGGGCTGTATGCGCGTGGGTTTGAATAACCGTTTTATGTAACCAGGCTCAAGCCTTGGAAACTTGTAATGTATTGTTGCATGAAGAACTTGGAGGTATTTATTTGTTTATTTACTTGTTGTTGGATTAATGTATTGTTGCATGAAGAACTATTGTATCATGTAATGTAAGTTTGGAGATTTATATTTGGTTTTCCTTGAAAGAGCCATGATTGTTGTATTATCATTTGGGTTAGAAATTTGGGGCGTTACATGGCCCCAGCAGAACCTTCAGCACCAGCTCTAACCTCGGTTTCTTCTTCTTCTTCTTCTTCTTCTTCTTCTTCTTCGCCCTCAGCCTCACCCTCAGATTGGCTTGGAGTGGAGGGGAACGGTATGATAAGTCAACTCTCATCTCGAATGGATGAGTCCTCAAGGACAACCAGCTCTTTCAAAGCATCCATCCAACCAAGGGTGTAACCCTTGTTGCATGCCTATCTGACTTGCTTTTTGTATTCCTCACAAACGTCGGCTGCCCCCTCGGCATAGACCTTCTCATCCGCCTTTTTGATCTCGGCTACCTTTGTAAACAATGCCGTTTGGAGCTCGATTTGGGCCTGGGTCTCTTTCTCTTTGACTTCTTTTACCTCGGCCTTAGCGACCTCGGCAACATTTTTCGCGGCCTCGGCTCTATCCTCGGCATTCTTCAAGGCCAACTCAGTAGCCTTGGCCTGATTCAAGAGACCTCGAATGCGAGCCTCAACCTTGGTGAGTGAGAAAAGGAGTTTGGCAGTCTCTTTTGTTTTTTAGGTAAGTTCTTTTCTGAATTCATTGGTCTTGACTGCAAGGAAGTGACCTTGCTGGATAGCCTGCAAGAGTGCAAAGGAAATTAGTTAAGTATGAAAAACTATAGTTAAAGCTAGATAAAAAGTTACAAGTATTGAGACTTACCAAGACACAATGTTGCATCATCATTGCACAATTTTCATACTCCAAGAGCTCAGCCATCTGGTTGATGTTGGTTGGGAGTAGAACGGCGGTGGAAATGGTGGCACTAACCTCCAAACTGTCCAGAGCACTATCCCATGCTAGAAGAGGTCGGTCTCCGACTGTGACAGATGGATTCCATGGAGCGTCGGCACAGAAACTGGAAAGATCAGAGGAGCCGCTGAACCTCGGCCTTTTGGATTGTGGTGGGACAGACACCTCAGCCTCGGTTGATCTCTTGTCAGCTGGAGGAGTACTCTTTTCAGTCTCGACCAACTTGGAGATTGGTACAGTGTCCTCAGAGTCGATCTAAGTCACTGTTTCCTTGGCTTTGGCTTTCTTCACCCCCTTTGGCTTAGCCTTGGGTTGGGATTGTGATTGGGAGGATTGAACTGTTACGACCCCAGTCAAGTCGGCCAAGAGGTCTTTAATGACAGCCTTGCTATGACCCATTTCTTCAGCGGTAGCGACAACAGTAACTTTGGTACCGAAGTAGATTGCTGAAAGTACAGTAGGTGGGTTTGTTGGATCGTAAGTCGACGCCTCAGTGCTTTGGTGTTTACAGCTACGAGTTCTGCCTGCAGGAGTGAAGAGTGGAGCTCAGCGTCAACGTTGGCGCTGGGCTGGAGGAATCAGTTGGGGAGCAGATGATGATGGCTGCTCCGCTGGATCAAAAGTTGAGGCTTGATCAGGCCTTGGCGATGAAGTGGCAGAGGGAGTTATCACAGAAGGTGGAGATTTGTTCTTTCGAGGAACGTCAAGCAACGAGCTCGGGTAAGTTAGGATGTAGTTAAGAAGAATTGGAGCCTTGCGAAGTTCGATTGGCTAGCTGAGAAGGTGAACCAAGTCTTTGCTCGGCGTGTAGTGTCGGCGAAAGTCTTTTTCTGGCTGGGGGAAAAGCTTCAAAAAAGAGATCATACATTAGAAACAGATTAACAGAGAAATGATTAAAAAGTAGTGGGAGGGACTCTAGGGAGGGAAACTAAGTCCTTACCCTTGTCATCCCTAAAAACTTCATGGCGCAAAGGGAAGAGGTGGAGTTCGTCATCTGGCGCGAACTCCCAATTGCCCGAGATAATCAGGTAGTCATCTGTTGCGCCTTTATTTGAGTTTGGAATATTGGCGATCAGCTTGTATTGGGTGGATCTCGGCTTGAGGTAATATGTATAGCCAGCTTTGGTTTTAAGGCCACACATTGTGTAGCAGTACTGGATATCAGACAGGGTGATCCTAGTGTTCTGCCAATGTACCAGCTCGGCAATGCCGTTTATGATCCTAAAAGAGTTTACAACTAATTGCATGGGGTTGAATTTTTAATAGTGGAGGACCTCCCTAAAGAGGATGTTGAGGGGGAATCTGACTTCTCCTTCAATGATGGAGACTACGGGAAAAGGCATGTAATTCTTCCCAGGCATGATTAAGTCATTCTTTCCAGCCAACTAGATTTGGACATCGGCTGAAATGGAAAACTCCTGCCTAAAGTACTCTAGCTTAGAGGGGGTGTTGACTCTCCACCTGAACATACCCATTATCTCGGCCAAAGTGGGTCCAATTTCAGGTTTTTTGGTAAGAGGTTTGGGAAGTAGCAAATGATCTTGGCTAAACCCTAGAGAACACTGGAGTAAAGATTTTTGAGAATCTAAGGGGATTTCGGTTCAGTTTTCCTAAAGAACAGGGTTCTAGATCAAATCCCAAACCTAAATCTATGCAGATACAGGAATCAAAGGCAAGAATCTGGAAATAAAGCAAGAATACCAGAAAAGAAATAAAATTTAGAAATTAGGAGCGAAGCAAAAAGCAAGACGATAAATGTACACATCCAAAACTTTAAGACACTGAGTGAGTGTGTGAAAAACAGTGTGCAAAAGTCACAACAAAAGAACATGATTGGCATTTTTATAAAAGACTACCCAGATTCAAGATTCAAGAACTAGGAGATCGATTCATGATCGAAGAAAAAAAAAGAGAAACAGATTGTAACCATGAAAACAGATTCAATAGCAACGGGATGGACAAATGGTAAAAAAACATATTCAAAATCATGATGGGCTGAAACTGAAAATTGAAAGAAAGCGAAGAACTCACCAGTTGGGTCCGAGGTCGAGGACGCCGGTTTGAGGTTCGCCGGAGTCAGACGGTGACAAAAAGTGGAGCACAACAGTGAATGCTTCGCCAGAGGAGGTGATCAGAGCAAGTTGCAGAGCTGGAAGACTAGAACAATGGCAGTTTTAGGAAAGAGGAGCTAGAGAGAGAAAGTTTCAAGGCCAAATCAATGATGTGAAGTGAAAAGACGGAGAGAGGGAAAGTGTTTTTGTTAAAACACGAAAAGGCGGCAAAACCATAATAAATGTGCCTTGGACAACGTGCCTGTCCGGAGGCATATGAGAGGTGACGCAACTTGATAGCACGTGTCAGGTACGAATCAATGGGAGAAGGACGCGTGGCGGAAACGGTTGAGTAAACCATGCGTGACAACTGACGAGTAGATAAAACTCTTGGAGTTTTTAATTTAATGAAGCAAAAACCTCGGCTAGAGAGGCGATCTCGGTTAAGGAACTTGAAGAACTTGGTTCTTGATTCTTGGTCCTTGATAAAGTAGACTGCATAGTCTTAGTCATATGCAGCCGACGAGTGATGATCTCAGTTGTGATGGGTATAATGAGTCTTAGCCGGCGTGCTATGTGGATAAATAGCAGGTTGCCGAGGTAATAGAAGCTAGGGAGCAGTTTTGGGGACATATTTTGTGAATGACAACACGTGGCTAAGGTAACGCTGAAGTGTTAGCCGAGGTGCCACGTGTCTAGGTCATGATGCCGAGGTGATCTCGGCCAGACCGAGGTTATCTGCGGAGATGCCGAAATCCGAGATGAGCGGATAAGGGACAAGAATCCTAGAATGGGGGAGGACCTCAGTCTGGATAAAGATAAAACTCTTATGAAGTTTATCTGTATCTGGCTGGGAGTCAAAGATGAGCATTGAGCCAGAGTCCATTGATGCTAGGCTTCTACAGGGATCAAATTAGTGTTGGCTATAAAAGTAAGGCACCCTCGTGGGTCTAAGGTATATTTTTGGTATTCTGGCTAGTGAGTTAAGCACTATTTTCTATCTTTGAGAGATAATTGAGTACTGACTTGATCGTCGGAGTGCCCCCGGGTGGACAAAGCACCGCCAGAATCTTATCTTTCTATGACAACTTATTCGGGCATAATCTATTATGCATGTGCTCTCCTGCTAAATTCCTGTTTGGCAGTGTGGCCAAAAATCAACACCCACAGAAAGCTATGCACATTGAAAAGAAAAAGAAAACTATGTATTCAATATTGTAAATAAGTCAAATATACATGGCTTCTTTATATAAGAGGAGAGTAAACCTAACTACGGTAAATACAATCATATACACTATATATAGAATGAATATATGTACAAGATATATAAAATACATACTAACAGCCCCCTCTCAAGTTCAAAGTGGTAATGTAGAGATCAACTTGAGCTTGGGTAGCAAGTCAGAAAAGCATCATGGAGGATGAGCTTTGGTGAAGATGTCGGTTGTCTGATTAGCAAAAGTAACAAAGAGAAGACGAATAGTGCCACTAGTAACATGTTGCCATATAAAATGACAATCAATATCAATATGCTTGGTGCGATCATGGAAGACATCATTATGTGCAATTTGAATGGCACTCTGATTGTCACAATAATGAGTGGCAGTATGATGAGAAACGCCCATATCAAAAAGAAGCCAACAATGCCACACAAGCTCCTGAGTAGTGTCAGCAAGAGCACGATACTCACACTCAGTACTAGAACGAGCAGTAAGAGTTTTCTTTTTGCTATGCCAGGCAATAATAGTCACCCAAGAAAAAGCAGAACCCTATAGTAGAGCGACGATCAGTAGGATCCCTTACCCAATCTACATCAGAAAATGCATGCAACTGTAGAGAAGAATGAGTTAAGTAGTGAAGACCATGAAACATAATGCCTTTGAGATAGTGCAAAATGCGAACCAAAGCATCATAGTGCGGAGACCGGGGAGTAGCCATGAACTGGCAAACAATGTGAACAACATAAGCAATGTCTAGACGAGTAACTGTGAGATAAAAATGACTGCCAATGAGTTGACGATACAAAGTGGCATTAGATAACAGGTGACCATCAAAAGGTGTGAAACGAGTTTAAGAATCAATTGAAGTAGAGACAATCTTGGAATCAATGAAACCAACACGAGCCAAGAGATCAGAGGTATACTTAGTCTGAGAGAGAAAATATCTAGAGGAATCATGAGAGATTTCCAAGCCGAGGATGTAGCTAAGCAAATCCAAATCCTTCATCTTAAACTAGCAACTGATGAATTATTTGAGACTAAAGATACCCACTGTGTCATCTCAAGTGGTAATCATATGATCCACATAGAGAAGAAGAAGAATAGTAGGAAGTAGTTGGGGGGACATATTTTGGGTTGTCCACGTGGTCTAGATTGTTAGCTAAGGTGCCACGTGGGTAATCCAGGTTATCGAGATGTGATGCGATTATGCCAGAATCCAAGATAAGCGAATGAGGATCAAGAGTCCTAGTTGATATTAGGCTACATGTTTGGGTAATGATGGACTCTTGGGAGAGTTGATTATAATCTAAATAGGAGGAGTCTTGGATAAGTGATACCACTGTTCATTATAAAAGGAAGGCACCCCCATAGGTCTAAGACACGCTTTTACTTTGCGAGTTTGGTGATTGAGTTGATATCTTTGAAAGATAAGTTGACTGACTTGATCATCGGAGTACCTTCGGGTTGACAAGCCACTAATCTTGTTGTCTTCTTGTGTGCAAGCATTAGGCTTCTCTATATGCCGCATGCTCTTCGACTTTGTTCCCTAAATCTTATAAACGAGATTCAATTGGTTGTGAGGTCAGATTTCAACACTCACAGTATACAATATGCTCTCTCTAAATCTCTTTGCAAAAGAGTGTTATTTTAATTACTTTCAATTTATACTCCGTTTGTTATACTTGTTATTTGATAAATCTTATGAAATTATTCTTTGTTGGTACATTTGATTATTCTGGTTGTAACGCCTTGAACTTCTCACAAGAACATGCCAATACAAACACAATAATACACCCAAAAAGTCATCTTTCTCATTAAACTAAGAGTTAAGAGATTACAATTCATCATGTACATTCCCACAGTACCCGGGATTCATATTCTAGTTTAATGAATTAGATGGCCATACAAAATATAAGCCTCTAGGGCATACAACAACAACAAAATAAATTTGATAGTCTTGTTACAAAATCCCAATTCAAATTAACAAAACACCCATGAATCAACTTTTTTCAAAAGGAGCTATTGGTTGTTCCAATCCATCAATGAGGTGGTACTTCATCATTTCTTGAAAAATAAAATAGGGATGAGCTATATGCCCAGTAAGAATACATTTAACCAAGTATTTAATCACTTGAATAAAATTATGGCATCCTTGCGACAAAACATTACATGGGAATTTGTCTTCACATGGAATCTTTATCAATCATATAGATACATGACAATCAAACAGTGATAGTTACATTTCATGTCCTCAAGCACAACAATTCAACAATCACATCCATAGAAAGCAAACCATGAGTCCCTCGGTAAGAGTCCAATTCAAAGCACCCTTTGCTTTTGTTTTAAAACTGCCCCCATATTTGCCGACTATTATACGGCAGGAAGTGGGCACCTAAAGAAAACCATCCGTTTTTCCACCTTCGCCGACTACAATATGGTAGGACTTTGTGGACACCCAAAAATATTTTTCCTACATTCGTCCAGCGATAAGCCTAGATAGGGCATTTGGGCACCTTTCGAACTCCCCACATAGGTACCAGTATAACACCACATTTCCAAAATCGACTCTTACCCGGATTCATGCACAATTAACAATTCAATCACATTTTATTCCATTGACAAGCATCCAACATTACAAACGAATCGAATACAACACAACATTCAAAGAAATATGACATCCAAGCCACAATTCCTTTACCATATCAACGTCCACATCTTTCATCTCTTTATTAGTCACAATATTCCATGAATCAAAGGAAATTCCATTCAATTTAGTGTTTTCTACTCAAATTGAGAATTTAGGTTTTTGCCAAATTTGGGGGTTTTTCTCCTTCACCATAGATATGGGTTTTAACAACATTTATATTAGGAGTGAAAGAATAACCGGAAGGACCGACAAAACCGACCAAACCGACCGAACCGAACGGTTTTCGGTCGGTGTTTTAAGTTTTCAAGCGGTCGGTTCGATTCGGTTCGGTTTATGGTTTTTGGTTTTTTGAACCGAACCGAACCGACTTATATAATATTAATCGTCTTAAAATCTAGCCATCCACATCGCATCATCTAAGCCGTCCGCGTGTCTCACTATGTTAAAAAAAAAAAAAACACACACACACACACACACACCACACATATACGGTTCACCAACCCACCACACACCTTAGATTTTTTCTCTCTCTTCGTCTCTTCATTTTCTTCCTGAGAAGAAGCACTCTCAGTTTCTCCATTTTTTCTCCATTTTTCTCAGACTGTCACACTCTCTCTCTCTCACGGCCCTCTCTCGCCATCACTCTCTCTCTCTCTCTCTCAAGAATCCAACGAGAGCTCTCTGTTTCGAACGAGAGACACTGACCGTCACTCTCTCTTTGCACTTCCTTCACTCATCAACGAAGCAGACGATGAAGATCTTGGTGGGTTTGTAGCAAAATCAACAAGCAGGAGCTTAATCAAAACCCTAAGGTGATTTTCGAAAACCCTTTTATTGATTGTGCCCTAATTTTTGAAATCCCTTTTATTGATCTTGGTGGGTTTTCAGTTTTCCATGCAATTCCAGCTGTTTATTGTTTGTTTTGGTTTTGTTTTTGATGCAACTGTTGCTTGATTGCTGTGAATGTTGTGCTATCAGTTTGAATTTTTGTAAAAAATTGATCTTTTATTTTTTTTGGGCTAGTGTGGGAATTGGGTTTTGGAGCTTGTTTTGTGATGAGATGTTGAAATGGGGTTTTGGGTTTAGTGGGAGTTGAATGTGCTAGGTTGCTCTAGTTTTGTTGATTGGATTTGAGTCTTATAGGAGTTCTCATCATATTATAAGTTTAGTGAAAGCATGTGAATGTTGAGGATTATTCAGCAAACTAAACTATTGAATATCAAGGAGTTTGAAAAGTTGCAAAACTTCATGACTTTTTAATCTCAAAAAAAAAAAAATACTTGTGACCTCATTCCTATGTTTGATTCACTTGAGTAGCATTTTGACTTCAGAATTTTTGTAGTGGTAGTTTGGGGACTACTATGGTGCAAACAAGAGGGTTAAACCCTAATCCTGTCAAAAAATTTGATTCTAATACTTCTTAGCATTGTTAAACACATTATACTTCACAAGGCAAGAGTCCATTTGGAGGAAGAATTTTGATTTGCCTAGTTTTTATTCTAAATGATGTATTAAAATTTCTTCCAGATCATCACAATTTTAAAAAGTTAATTCAATTAAAGAATTAGAAGGAAAAGGTAATGAGCTTTTTTTCTTTTCTTTTCTTTTCTTTTCTTTTCTTTTGTTTTGCCCGTGGTGCAACTTATATCAAAATTTGAAATGAAAAGTAATTCTGTGATTATATGGCAATGAGTTCAAAGCAGCTTTTTGATTTCTCACAGCACTTGCACAGTAGTAATTCTTTGATGCTCCTCATGGGTGCTATCGTATAATTTATATCAATTTGAAAGGTTTATGCTATCATAGATATACTGTTGTTGGTAGTTTATGTATTTGATTTGGTTCTTGGATTTCTTTGATTCCCAAATGAAGTAAGAGACACTCATTTGCCTATATTTAAAATGTAGTAACAGACTGCCTGTGTTTTGACATTCTTTTTTTTTTTTTTAATTGTTGTGCTAATGATATATAAAGAAATAATAAATAAATATATATATATATATATAATGGTTTGCAAATTCTTGTTGTTATTATGTTTAGATGGATGAAAATATGCTTGAAGTGCCCAATGAAACTGAAGAACCTACGGTACAAGAAGCTAAGGAAACAAGCACAAAAAATAAATCTGATAATATGGGTAAAAGACCACGGTCTTTGGTTTGGGATCATTTTACGAAATTGGATTGTGAATGAAATCCAAGTTTAAGATGCATTTGGAAGAAGAAAATCATATGGTTAACAAGTCCGAATTGGAGAGGTATGTGGTGGAGGGTTGTGAAGAAGATGATGATAATTTTGATGTATTGGGTGGTGGAAGAGTAATTCCACTGAGTATCGCATCCTCTCTCATATGGCTCGTGATGTTCTAGCTATCCCCATGTCCACAATTGCCTCAGAATCCGCTTTTAGCACGGGAGGACGTGTTCTTGATCCATGTCGCAGCTCTCTATCACCCTCTATGGTGGAAGCTCTCATCTGTGCGCAAAATTGGTTTCGTTTCCCATCTCAAATCAGTCTTACAGATCAATTGGAAGAATTGGAGGAGCTTGATTAAGGTATTTTTTTTCTTAAGTCACAAGTATTTCTTATTTTCTTTTCTTCTTTTTTTTAATGAAAATTATATGTTTAACACTTTAGCCTGTTGTGCATTTGGTCTTTTTTTAGTACTTATGGAAGGAACAAGCAACAAGGATGTAACTGTTATTGATTGATGCTTGAAAGCAAGAGTAAGAAATTGAATAGTTGATGTAATTTTTTTTTTTTATGTTAAATTGAATTATGTTGATAATAATTTTATTTTTTTTACAGGTCTCTTTTGCTTGCTTAGTTGGAAAGTTCATGTTGCTACTGCTTGCCTTAGATGGTTTCTATTTTACGTTTTTGAGTTTTGAGATTGATTATATTAATGGTCTGTAATATATATTAAGGTTTAGATTTAGACACATAGTTTTATGGTTGGATTGGATATATGGTTGGTTGATGGCTTAGACTTGCCTTAGATGGTTTCTATTTTATGTTTTTGAGTTTTGAGATTGATTATATTAATGGTCTGTAATATTTATTAAGGTTTAGATTTAGACACATAGTTTTATGGTTGGATTGGATATATAGTTGGTTGATGGCTTAGACTTAGACTTGGATACAAGGCTTAAACTTTATGGTTGGATATATGTTATTTTTCAATTTTTTGTTGGTATATGTTAATAACAGGGCAGGCCTAAAATGTGAAGCCTCAAACTTATGTAAGAATTACATAGCTTTAGGCCCAAATTTTATGCAAATGGATAAGAATATAGGCCCAAAAAGTGAGGCCCAAACCTATGCAGGAATTACATGGCTTGAGGCCTAAATTTTATGCAAATGGATAAAAATATAGGCCCAAAATGTGAGGCCCCAAACCTATGCAGGAATTACATGGCTTGAGGCCCAAATATTATACAAAATGGATAGAAATATAGGCCCAAAATGTGAGGCCCAACCAGCAAATAAAAAAATTAAAAAAAGAGCCGAAAAATCGCACCGCACCGTAATAAACTGAACCGCGCCAGTTTATGTCATTTCTCTGAGCGGTTCAGTTCACAAATATGTAAAACTGAAATTACCAGTTCGGTGCAAAACTAGTGAAAAAACCGACCGAACCGAACCGAACCGATTTCACCCCTAATTTATATACATGTTTTTTTTAAATTAAAAAAAAAAGAGTTAAAAAATTTCAAACAAAAGTCAAGTAATATGGTTTATTTATGTAAAATATGGGTTTAATCCAACAATATCATCAAATTAGCTCATAAGTCACAACAACACCATAAAATCTCTTCAAAATAAGGAAATACTAGGGTAAAAGTATCCCTACCTCAAAAAAGTGAAAAGAAGACTTGGAGAAACCCAAAGTTAATGAAACTTCGAAGCTCTTGGGTCAAAACAAAGCTCTTGACACAATCTATAACCCTTCTCAAAGGACCTAGGTGAGAAGATGCTTCTAGGTGGGTAGATCTACAGATCCAAGTGGGAAAAGGTTGAGTTTAGAGAGAAAGAAGAGAGACTCATGGTTTGAGAGGAAAAATGAGAAGAAATAATGAAAGAGAAGTGTTCTAGGTCTATTTATAGTAGTAGAAAAGTAGCCCTAAGGTCATTGCAAAGAATAAGTCCAAACCCCCTCCCCCCCCCCCAAAGTAGGGCCTGGTCGAACTCAAAATTTTGGAAATAAACAAGTAGGGGTCGACCCTTAAGACAGTGGTGTCAACCATTAAGAAGAAAAGTTGAGACACTAATGTTTGCTGCAAACAAGGGTCGACCCTGGAAACTCCTGGTGTCAACCCTAAATTTTAGCAGCTAATTCGAGATTCAGCAGCACACAAGGGTTGACCCTTGGAACCAGTGGTATCGACCCTAAAAACCAGTAAAGACACCAAGAATAGGGCAACAAGGTGGTGTCGACCCTAGGAACCCATCGTGTCGACACCAAAACAAAATTTCTAAGTTCCCAACAAGTCTAAATCAAATTGTACTCCGCCAAAATCAAGATACAACAACTCCAACGAGTCCCAAAGAAAATAATGGAATTAAATACACCCTCCAATGGATTAAAGCATACAAGTGTTACACTTATCATTTCGTAAAATTCTGCGAAGTTATTTTGTATTGAAAGTGTTGATTTGTCTAACAAATTCACATGGATCGAGTGGACCCTACCAATAGCTTACACTAATATACCCGGATAAGCAGTTGTGCTTGGGTGAGGTGGATGAGGCCGGTCACTAGTCATGTATTGAGTAGTATCGGATATTTAGTCCTAGGCAAGTTATCATATGTTGAGTGAATTTGTTTATGCAATTTGGTAAATTGATTGATCATCGAATCGAATTGTGCGTTCAATATCGTAAATTATTGGATCCCTGTTGATTTATTCGCAATCTGAGACTTGTTATTCTTGTTGTATTGTATATTTCCCGAGTTACTTTATTTTTCAAGTGCAAAGCAATTTAGTGGCAATCAGGGTTGAAGCATTTAAATGATTAATTGAGTTAGATATTTGGAGGCTACCACTATATATATTATTTTTGGAAACTGTGTAAGTGATTTTCCGATCACACTGCCCAACTCAGTTTTCAGCAGGAAAGCACTGGTAGAATAGATGACACCTGGCTGACCTGCAACAGAAAGAGAAGATTCCGGCGGTGGTTCGTCCACCCGGGGGCACTCCGACGATCAAGTCAGTATATCTCTCAAAGATAATCAATAGTGCTAAACTCACTGTTCAGAATATAAATTGCGTACCTTAGACCCATGGGAGTGCCTCTCTTTTATAGCCAACACTTACCTAATCCCAATAGAAGCACAGCTTCAATGAACTTAGGATTACTGCTAATCTTGGACTCCTAGTAGGATTGGGATAAACTCTCTAAGAGTCTTATCTTTACCCAAACTGAAGTCTTCTCTCATTCTAAGAATCTTGTCCCTTATCCGCTTATCCCAGATTCCGGTATTCTCGCAGATAACCTCGGCCTAACGGAGATCATCTCAGCATCATGATCTAGACACGTGGCACCTCGGCTGACACGTCGGCATCACCTTGGCCACGTGTTGGTGCTCAGAAAATATATCCCCACAACTGCCCCCTAGGTTCTATTACCTCGACATTCTGAGGTGATGGAACCTATATCGGTACTTCCTGCCAGTACGTTGGCTTAAGCCGAGTTCATCACTATAGGCCAACATGTCTTTTTAAAGATCAAGAAATCCAAGAGCTGTTCTCATGCATATGAGCTGTCGTGCATAACAACTCAACCGTTTTCAGCCACGCGTCTTTCTCCTACTCGATCGTACCTGATACGCATCTATAAATCAAATCTTTCTCACGTGCGCCGTCTGGCACATATGTTCTTCTAGGCACATTTATGACCCTTTTGCTGCCATTTCTATTTTATCAAAATTTCTTTCTTTCCCCCGTCTTTTCACTTTTCATTGTTTATGAAGTTCTCTCTCTCTAGTTTTCCATCTCCTCAATTGTTCCAAGTTTTCAAGCTCTGCTACCACTGTTGTTCTCCTCTTTCGGCGCGGTTTTCACCGATCTTCCGCCTTCACAACTGTCGTCATACTTCGAAAATCCCCATTCTGGCTTTCTGGTAAGCCACTATTTCGCCTGGTTTCAATTTCTTGTTACTTTACTGAATTTTGCTGTTTTACCTGCTGTCTTTGCAATCTCGTTCATACTTCTGATATTTCATCTTGCATTTTGTATTCTACCATACATTTGAACTTGTTTGCTTCATGATTCTGTTTTTACCCAAATCATCTTCTTGAATATACACTGTTCACACACCAACTGATTTCTGCCACTGTTCTTGGCTTGATACACCTGTGCATACTTTTTGTCTTGATTTCCTGACGGCTTCATCACCATTCTTGATTCTGAAACGCATCCCTGTTTTTTTTGTTTTTCAGATCCGTGCATTCAATCTTCGTTTCCATAGATCTAGGTTTGGGATTTGCTTATAGAATCCTCGATTATTAGGAAAAACTGAAACTATTTCCACAACTTCTTACCTAGCACATACTTTAGGTTTTTGCCGAGGTCCCAATAACCTTTTTAAAACACATTTATTCTAAAATCCAGTTCCTCCTAGCTAGGCCGATATCATGGGTATGTGGAAGCATAGGGTAGACACCCCGACAAAATTAGAATACTTTAGGCGAGAGTTTTCCATCCCTGCCGACGTCCATCTGAGGTTGGCTGGGGATGACGACTCCATAATGCCCACCACTGATTCTATGCCCTTCCCTGTCGTAGCCTTTATTGAGTGCGGACTCCGACTTCCACTCAACACCCTTTTTCGTGAAATACTTCATTACTATAAGTTGAACCCTATGCAACTTGCCATCAACTCATACCGAGTTATTAATGGTATCATAGCCTTAGCCAAACAAGAAAATGCTAGGATCACCTTAGCCGACATCCAGTACTGCTACACCATGTGTGGCCTCAAAAAAGATACGGGCTATATTTACTACCTTAAGCCGAGGTCCACAGAATACAAAATCGTAGCCGACCTCCCAGACTCCAACAAGGGAGCTGGAGATGATTACTTCATTACCTCGGGAAATTGGGAATTTGCTCCTGACGAGGACCTTCATCTCTATCCTCTTCCTCGATCAATTTTTGTAGAGGGCAATGGTAAGAGCCTTGCATCCATACTTGTTTGTTTTTCAAAATTTTTCAAAGTCTTTAATATTTTATCTGCTTCTGACGTCCGTTTTGTTTGCAGCTCTTCCTCAGCCACCAAAGGGTTTCCGTCAGTCTTTCTTTCCCAGCAAAGACTTGAGGAAACTTCTGAATTTGTCAGTCCACAAGCGAAAGGCCCCTCTGCTGCTTAATTTCATCCCGACGTATAAGTCGGCTCTTCCCGACATCCCAAAGAAGAAGAAGAAAAGCCTTTCTCCACCTTCTGCCACAACTTCACAAGTCGCGTCCACATCTCGGACAGACCAAGGTTCAACCTCTGATCCAGCTGAGCAGCCGTCAACCTCGACTCCATACCCGATCCCGATATCCCAACGACAACGCCGGCGACGAACCATTTTTTCTGTTGAGATGAGCCGTCAAAAAGCTGTTGCAAAAGATCTCCTGGCCAGCATCCCATCAACCGTTGACGCTCCACCAGCGCAAACCCAGCCTCCACCAAAACAAAAAAGAATTAAAAAGGCTCAACCAAAGGCCAAGGTGACTCAGGTTAACACTGAGGACACTTTGCCGATCTCCAAACTAGCTGAAAGTGACAAGTCCCAGCCTACCGCGGAGAAGAGGCATGCCGAGGCCTAACCATCCGATTCTCCTAAATCAAAGAGGCCGAGGTCATCCTCTGCAACCACCTCGGGGTCCAAAAAACATGATGCCCCCTGGACCCCCAAAATCACTTTGGAAGATAAGCCAGTTATGGCCAACGATAGTGCCGATGACATTAACGTCGGCGTAGCCCTCAGTACCGCTCTGCTTCTCCCCGGTGATCTCGACCGAAACGCCGAGTTAAGCAAGTACGAAAACTACACTCTGATGCTTCAACGCTCCGTTCAAGTAAGTGTCTTTGTCTGGTAACTTTTTCTTTCTTTCTGTTCATTCCATACTTGTAATTTTTTCTAACAACTTTTGTTCTGTTTATTTTCAGGCCATCTAGCATGCCCATTTGTTCTCAGTACAATCTTTCAAGAACCGGGAGAGGCTGGCCGAGATGAAGAGGGAGGTCTCCAGTCTTCAAAAGGCCAACAAAAGTTTACAATCAAAAATGAAAAAACTAGAAGACCAGGCCAAGGCTGTCATCAAGGCCCAAAATGATGCCGAAGAAAAGGTAGAATCTGTTGAGGCCATCAAGAAGGTGCTTGAGACCGAAAAGAAGGATGCCGAGGAAAAGATGGCCCAGGCCCAAAAGGAACTGCAAAATGCTTTGGCCACAAAAGATGCTGAGCTAAAGGAGGCCGACCAGAAGGGCAACAACAAAGGGGTGGCCGATGTCACGGCGGACTATGAAAAGCAAGTGAAGTAGGCATGCAACAAGGGTTTCACCCTTAGTTGGATGTCTCTTCTAAAAAAGCTTGAAGTCCCTGCCGACTCGCCCCTTCGGAACGCCGATGCCATTCCTCATCCATTCCCTCCAACTCCAACTCAATCCGATGACGACTTTGAATCTGAGGAGGAGGTTTTGGTGAGGAAGTCGAAAAGATGCTACTGGGGCCAAGTCCCCTTCTCTGAATGATCAAGTCCTGGACTTGACCCAAGATGAGGAGGGTGAGGAGGTGCCCAAGGAAGCTACCCCTGAGCAGGTATCATTGGACGTGCCTCTCGCCGACAAGAGCCTTGATCAGACCCTTCAAGAGATTGATGTTGAGCTTGCGGCCAAGAAGGTAGCCGAGATGTCCTCCCAGCAGTCTTCCGAGATCCAGACTCAGCATGCCAATGATGCTTAGGAATCTTAGTTTTGATGTCTTTTTCCTTTCCTTTCTTGTACTTTGTTTCTCCTTTCAAAGTAATGTAAACTCTTTAAGTTGCCGATGTGCCTTTTTATGAATACAACTTCCTTCTTTCTTGAATGTTTACATTGTTTGTCTTCCCTTTATAGCTCTTGTATGACTTTCATACTTAGAACAATTTTGTGTCTTCAAAAATGCTCTTTAGTCTTGTGCAACCTTCTCGGGGTGAAACACCTTGGAAATACAAACTGATGATTTATCTCGGCAAGTACCCAAGTTCCTTTCTAAATATAACCTTGGTTTCATAAAATTTCAACAAGTGTTAAATATTATCTCGGTTTAACTTCTACTTGTAACCTTTTTAAGTTTCAACAAGTGTTAAACATTATCTCGGTTTAACTTCAACTTGTAAACTTTTTAAGTTTCAACAAGTGTTAGACATTATCTCGGTTTAACTTCAACTTGTAAACTTTTTAAGTTTCAACAAGTGTTAGACATTATCTCGGTTTAACTTCAACTTGTAAACTTTTTAAGTTTCAACAAGTGTTAAATATTATCTCGGTTTAACTTCAACTTGTAAACTTTTTAAGTTTCAACAAGTGTTAAACATCATTTCGGTTTAACTTCAACTTATAAACTTTTCTCAAGTTTCAACAAGTGTTAAACATCATTTCAGTTTAACTTCAACTTGTAAACTTTTCTCAAGTTTCAACAAGTGTTAAACATCATTTCGGTTTAACTACAACTTATAAAATTTTTTCAAGTTTCAACAAGTGTTAAACATCATTTCTTCTCTCTGCCCCCTAATGTG
The DNA here is from genome assembly GCF_055761805.1 of Camellia sinensis. Classification (NCBI taxonomy): domain Eukaryota; kingdom Viridiplantae; phylum Streptophyta; class Magnoliopsida; order Ericales; family Theaceae; genus Camellia; species Camellia sinensis. Next base: position 48,727,296 of record NC_138965.1, read on the forward strand.
AACCTAAGTTCCACTTGGGGTCTCATTATGTACGTATTTCGAAACAACGTTATGTGTCTTCATCAGTCATAAATATAGAAGAATTCTGCTAAAATTTTATTCATGAGGTCGGCAAATAACAAGGAAAATCTAATGGTAGAAAAACTTCAGATTACAAGTATTCCAGGGTCTTAGCAACTCTTTGCCCTCACTATCTTCAAGCCGATATGCCCCGTTGCCCAATATCGAAGTGATTCTGCAGGGTCCTTCCCAGTTTGGACCAAGCTTGCCCTCCCTGGGATCCTTCTTGTTGCCGATGAATTTTCTCAAGACTAGGTCGCCGACTTGGAACTCCCTTGGGTTGACTTTTTTATTATAAGCTCTAGCAAGCTGCTGCTGGTAGGCTGCGAGCTGAATTATAGCTTTCTCTCTTCTTTCTTCTAGTAGATCCAGATCTCGGGCTAAGAGTACGTCATTGGTCTCATTTTCTACTCCCTGGGTTCTAATCCCAGGGATGCTGACTTCAAGCGGAATGACAGCTTCTGTGCCATAAGCCATGGCAAAGGGGGATTCTCCTGTTGATCTTCTCGGCGTAGTCCGATATGTCCAGAGCACACTTGGTAGTTCATCCACCCACTTTCCTTTTGCTTCCTGCAACCTCTTCTTTATCCCATCTAGGATAACTTTGTTGGATGCTTCTGCTTGACCATTGCTTTGAGGAAAACTTGGGGTTGAAAAGTAGTTCTTGATTTTGAACTCTGCACAGAAGTTCTTGATTAGCTTGCTGTCAAATTGTGTTCCATTGTCAGCAACTATTGCTCTCGGAATTCCAAATCTGGTGATGATGTTCTTCCATAAGAAGTTCTTTACATCTACATCTCGGATCTTGGCTAAGGGCTCAGCTTCTATCCACTTGGTGAAGTAATCTGTTGCTACCAGTAGGTACTTTCTTTGTCCAGTCGCTTGGGGCAGTTGCCCAACGAGATCCATGCCCCATTGGGCAAACGGCCAAGGACTGGATACTGGGTTAAGGTCTGTTGCTGGCTGGTGCATCAGTAGTGCAAATTTTTGGCATTTTTACACTTCTTGACATAGGCTTCTGCGTCCTTTTGCATGTAGGGCCACTAATACCCCTGGGTAATGCCCTATGGGCTAGTGATCTGCCTCCGGTGTGGCTTCCACAGATTCCTTCATGTATTTCATATAAAAAATCTTCAACTTGTGATGGGTGTACACACTTTAAAAAGGGTCCAGTGAAAAATCTTCTGTAGAGATGTCCTTCTGCTGTTAGACTGAATCTTGCCGATTTCAATCTAATCTTGTGTGCCTCCTTGTGGTCATCTGGCAGCTTTCCTTCTTTCAGGAATACAACAATTGCATCCATCCAGCTTGGTCCCATGTCCACACACATTGATTCATGCTCTGTGGTTAGTGGTTCGATGCTCGGGCCTGACAAGTATTCGACCATAATTGTCCTTACTTTTTCAGGTTGTATTGCACTGGCTAGATTAGCTAGTGCATCGGTATGACTGTTATCATCTCGGCTAACCTGATGTAGTCGGCAATTCTGAAACAAACCTACTAACCTATTGTCTTCCTTTGCGTAGGCTGACATCCTTTTATCTTGGGCTGAAATTTGCCTATTGTCTGGTTGACTATGAGCTGGGAGTCACAAAAGACTATCACTTCATCTACTTCTGCTGCTACCACCAGCTTTAGTCCTGCAATCAATGCTTTATATTCTGCTTCATTGTTTGAGGCCTTAAACCCCAATCGAATGGACTGTTCCAATACTTCTCCATCTGGAGATACCAGTACTACTCCTGCCCCCGCTCCTTGCCGATTTGAGCTCCCATCGACAAACAGTCGAAAGGAGTCGCCGATGTAAATGCTAGTTTTTCTTTTCTCCTTTGTTCTGTTGTATTTGGCTGGCTTCTCCTTGCTTGCTTAGACATTGTTCACCTCGGCTCAACGGAGCCCGATGTGCGATGGATTCTGGTGTGAACTCGGCCACGAAGTCGGCCAAAACTTGGCCTTTGATTGCTGTTCTGGGTCTGTACTCCAAGTCATATTATCCCAAGGCCACTGCCCATTTGGCTATTCTTCCTGTCAGGTCTCCTTGTTGTAGCAAAGACTTCAAGGGGTGTTCTGTTAGCACCACAATTTTATGGGCCTGGAATTAATGGTTCAGTTTCTTTGAAGCTATTACTAAAGCTAGTGCCAATTTTTCTAACGGTAGATACCTTGTTTCTGCATCGGCCAGGGTTTTGCTTACATAGTAAACAGCCCTTTGCTTCCCTTTTTCTTCTCGAATTACCACTGCGCTTACTGCGTGTTCTGAGACTGCTAAGTACAAAAACAACTCCTCCCCAGGTTCTGGATTTGAAAGAACTGGAGCTGTGGTCAGATACTTCTTCAGGTCGGTCAAGGCGGCCTCGCATTCTTCTGTCCATAAAAAATCTGTGGCTTTCTTCACTAAGCTGAAGAAAGGTTTGCACTTGTCTAAGCTTCTGCTTATAAACCTATTCAGGGCTGCGGCCCTTCCAGTCAACATTTGTACCTGTTTTGCCGACGTCGGGCTCTTCAATTCCAGGATGGCCTTAATCTGATCTAGGCTGGCCTCAATGCCCCTTCTAGTCACCAGGTATCCTAAAAACTTACCAGATCCTACTCTAAATGTACACTTCGCTGCATTGAGTCGGAGCCGATATGTCTTAAGGATGTCAAAGACTACTTTCAGGTCGGCCAGATGACCTTTAGGTTCCTTGGTCTTCACGACCATATCATCGATGTAAACTTCCATCGTTCTGCCAATCAGGTGTTTGAACATCTTGGTTACCAGTCTTTGGTCAGTTACTCCTGCGTTTTTTAACCCAAAGGGCATCACTCTATAGCAGTACAGACCTTTCGGGGTGATAAATGCAGCCTTCTCCTCATCTGGGGGATACATGGCTATCTGATTGTATCCCCTGTAGGTATCCAGGAAGCTCATCCTTCTATGCCTCGAAGTGGCGTCTACCAGCTGGTCAATCTTGGGTAGAGGAAAACTGTCTTTGGGACAGGCTTTGTTCAAGCTGGTAAAGTCCACGCAGACCCTCCATTTACCATTCTTCTTCTTCACTACTACTGTGTTTGATAGTCATGTCGGGTAATCTACCTCTCGAATGGCCCTGGCCCCGAGAAGTCTGTCTACTTCCTCCTCCACTGCTTCGACGTGTATCAACGTCGGTCTTCTTGCTCGTTGTATTACCGATTTTGCCGACCTATCAACATTCAGTATATGGCAAGTGACCTCGGGGTCAATGCCAGGCATCTCGTAAGGCGTCCAAGCAAACACCTCAATATTTGCTCTCAAGAAAGCTTCCATCTCTCTTTCTTCCTCTTTGGTTAGGCCCGAGCAGAGAAGAAAGAAGCGTTCTTCATCCCCCTCTTGGACAAGGATTTTCTTCAGTGTTTCTTCACTCTTTTCGGCCGGCTCCTTGCCGACATCCTCTAAGACCTCCACATCCCGGTCTTCAATCTCTGCCTTCTCTGATTTTCAAATGCTGCAGGTGGATTTCATTACTGCCATAGAGCAATTCTTTGCCTGCAGCTGATCTTCTCTGTCCTCCTCAATCCCATACTCTGTTAGGAACCGCAATAATTGATGCAAAGTTGAGGGAACAGCCCTCATTGCATGCAACCATGGCCTTCCCAAAATGATGTTGTAAGGGGAGGGTGCGTCAATTACGGTGAATTCTGTTGTTATCTTTCTGGTGCCTATCAGCACCTCCAAGCTGGTTGTTCCCAGTGGCCATGTCGGCGTTCCATTGAACCCGACCATTGGGCTATTGGACTGCTCCATATCATCTGGGTGAAGGCCAAGCTCCTTGTGACATCGGACGTACATGATGTCATAAGAGCTGCCTTGGTCAATCAGGATACGCTTTACTTGGCATTCCCCAACCTGGAGGGATACTACCAAGGCATCATTATGCGGATGTTGTACCATCTCAAGGTCGGCTTCAGAAAAGGACACTACTGGTCCTTGGTACTCCTCTACCCGATGTCTCTTCTCCCTGACTTGGTAGACATACTGCAGATGTTTTACCTTCTGGGTCTCCCCCCGAATCTCGTTTTCGTTAACCTTCGAGTGAATTACATTAATTACCCAAGGTCCTCCTACTTATGGTTGCTGTGCTGGGGGAGGTGGGACTGTTGTCGCCTGAGGCAATCTTGCCTGTTCTTCCCTTGTTCTAGCCTCATCGACAAGGTCTCTCAGATGGCCTTGCCTCACCAGGTCTTCCAAGTGTGTTTTCAGGGCTCTGCAGCCCTGAGTCATATACCCGTTTTCATTGTGGTAAGCGCAATGCCTGCCAAGGTTTCTTCCCATGAATTCTTCCGGTGCCTTTGCTGGTGTTCTGAAATAGGGTTGATTCCGAATTTGATCTAGGACTTTGTGAATTGGGATTCGGAACACAGTTGTCACTGCCTGTGCAACCCTCAGTTCTTTCTCTTGCTTGCTCAATCCATTGTTACCTCGGCCTTGCTTCGGCGAGCCGTTTCCCTTCTCTTGCTTTGTCTCCCTAGTCCCCGATGTATCTTCCTTGGCTCTGGCATACTTCTCGATCCTCGCCATGAGCTCTTCTATGCTTTTTGGCAATGTCTTTGCCAAAGATTTTCATAGTGGGCAGTCGTCTTTTAGGCCGTTCTTGAAAGATACAACTACCACCTCTTGACTACACTCTGGTATTCGGTTGAACACCTCATAGTACCTTTTTGCATAGGCCCTAAGGCCTTCTTCCTTACTGATCTTTAGAGCCATCAATGCGTCCACCCTTAATGGTTGCAGCTTGTTTGTCACGAACCTGGCCACAAACATCCCGACCAGGCCTTCCCAAGTCTTCACACTTCCCTTCAGTAGTTTGTGAAACCAATCTGATGCAATCTCCCTGAAGGATGAGGGGAACACTTTAAAGAGTAATGGCTCGTTCCCACTATATAATGCCATCGAGTTCAAGTATAATCCAACATGAAAGTTGGGGTTCGACTTACCATCGTATATTTGGAACCTTGGCATACTGAATCTCTTCAGAGTCTCAAATTTGTCTAGCTCCACCGAGAATGGTGTTCTCGGCTTTTCGGGGGAAGTTACCTCAGCATCGGCATTCTGTTGCTTCCTCTTGAGGTAATCTCTCAAGTCTTCTTTGCTCCGTCCAGGAGCTCGGCTATCTCCTGACTTCAGTCTTTTCGGCATACTTCTCTCAACTTCATGGTGGGTCCTTTTTGATTTTTCTCCGTGAGTTGTGTTGAAGCAAAGCGCTTGCCCCTGAACATGCCAATGTTCTTTGGGTTCTGCCTCCTTGGCGCGATGCGTACTCCGCGACTCTTCTCTCCTCGACTCTCCTCGTCCGACCTCCCTTGAAGGCCGGTGAGAGTGTTTTTCGCTCCTGGTGTGCTGGGGAATTTATGAGATTGGTTTCTACCCTCCCTTCTGTGCATTGGCCGCTGGAATCGGCGTGCCTTGCAGCGGGAACGGTGGTTGCATGACATTGTTTTGCATCATAAAATTAACGACCGACTGCAGGTCTGCCAATTTGTTCGCCATCTCTTTTACTTTTTCGTCCCTTCGAAGGCATCTATGCTTCCACACTTGGAGGTCGTCTTCGTTATAATACCTGCTTTGTTCTGGTTTCCTTGGTACGTCGCCCTCCTGGCCGACGTCTTTCTTGCTGTGATTTTGGTCACGAGTTTCTGTGCTGCGGTTGTCTCCTTCGACGTCAAGGTCGATAGGTCTGCCACTCCCAGCAGGAGTGTCGTCCCCAATCTTTTCCTTCTGTCCGTCACTAGCCATCTATTTTTCTTTCTTTCCCACAGACGGCGCCAAATTGTGTGAGTAATTTTCCGATCACACTGCCCAACTCAGTTTTCAGCAGGAAAGCACTGGTAAAATAGATGACACTTGGCTGACCTGCAACAGAAAGAGAAGATTCCAGCGGTGGTTCGTCCACCCGGGGGCACTCCGACGATCAAGTCAGTATATCTCTCAAAGATAATCAATAGTGATAAACTCACTGTTCAGAATATAAATTGCGTACCTTAGACCCATGGGGGTGCCTCTCTTTTATAGCCAACACTTACCTAATCCCAATAGAAGCATAGCTTCAATGAACTTAGGATTACTTCTAATCTTGGACTCCCAGTAGGATTGGGATAAACTCTCTAAGAGTCTTATCTTTACTCAAACTGAAGTCTTCTCCCATTCTAAGAATCTTATCCCTTATCCACTTATCTCAGATTCCGGTATTCTCGCAGATAACCTCGGCCTAGCCGAGATCATCTCGGCGTCATGATCTGGACACGTGGCACCTCGGCTGACACGTCGGCATCACCTTGGCCACGTGTTGGTACTCAGAAAATATATCCCCACAGAAACAATTGCACAAATTATATTTTGGAGATATTTGTGTAATTATTTTTTGAAACAAATTTATATATTTTAGGTTATTAGTTATCTGGAATTATAAATTTACGATTTATTTAATTTATTAACATCTCGGAAGTTGGGGCATTACATAGAAAAAATAATTGAAAATAGTTTTAAGAAAATTGTAAACCAAACAAATTTTAGATTTTGGGCTCTCAAAAATTGATTTGAAAATTAAACCACAGAATTGTTGAAGCAAATTAGAGAGCTTAAGATCTACATACACATGAATAAAGACCAATAAATAAAGAGTTAGTGTTGAGGGAGAGAGTTGGGATTCAACACAAACTTTCTAGAGTTTTTCACATGAATCTATAAGACTTTGGAAAGTTCCAGAGAAATCTGAAAAATTTTAAAACATCATAGAAGACTCTAGAACATTGGAGAAATCTAAACCAATCTAATAGGTTTCAAAAGATTCCAGAGTATTTTAGAAAAGTATAGAAAAAATTATAGTACTAAAGGCACTTGATAAATAAAAACGTATATAATAAAGCCTGGCTCAAGTCTAGCTCACAATGTTTTAGAATTTGAGTCGATTTTTATATCAACAATTCTTGGCTTAAGCCTAACTCATACTCGTTATAATATGAGAAATTATGATATAATTTAAATATAAAATTTAAATTTATTATTATTAAATGTTTATACTAATGAACTAATCAATTTTTTAAAGATAAATTACACTCTACCCGTTTTTGTTTGGTCACTTTTTTATTTTGGCCTTTAAAATTTATTTATTTATTCCCTATTTTGGTCCTTCATGATTCAAGTTTTTTTCAGACTACTCCTAAAGTTAATTTCTGTATAAAAATAAACAAAAAATCACACATTGACGGTCACATGATATTGTTAGCTATATATTTTGTAAAAGCCAGTTACAATCCGACACGTGGCAGAATAAGGGTATTATTGGAAAATAATTTAAGTCTTCAATCCTGATCGTACACGTGGTGATGATAATTGGTTCTCACATGGTCTGAGCAACATTGGATCAGTAAAGAAACGCAAGGTGACGTGGCTTCAACGGTTACTCATATTCAAATTCAAATACAGGAGGGAAGCCTAACTGCAAATGGTGGCATAATGGAGCTACTTCTAAGGCAACATGATCAGAGATCATGGAGGAGCAGTTCGAAGGTCATCTTTGACAAGTATAAATAGCAGAGAGACCCCCAGGAAAAAAGGGGGGGAACGGAGATCATACATACCAGTCTTTATTTCATATTTTACTTTCCAGTTTTACATTCCTGTACTTTCAATACCTGCACTTTACATATCTGCACTGCACTTCAATTCATAGGAGTAGTCTCAAGTAGATTCAAGTAGACTGGTGCTGTAAACCTCTTCGAGGCTGAGTTTGGACTATTGTAAGTTTTTCATTTTTATGAAATACTTCCATTATTCTTCATATTAATTGTTATTTCTCTTAATTTCTCCTAAGTCAAGCCACCAGTAAAAGTCCTCTTCATTGAGGCTGAAAGAACTAAAACACAATCGTCTGGTAATTGGTTGGCAATCACAATTTCTGTAAGGACTGATTGATCCTTGTTGGCACGCTCACATTTACAAAAATACCCTTCGAAAAGCCAAAAAGCCAACATATATTTTTGGCACGCCCAGTGGGACTATTAAAATATTGCTAGACGAAGACGACAAGGAGAAAATGAACGCTTGGAGGAAGGCGTAGAAGGAGAGGTAGAAATACCTAATCCAGAGGATAATGTGGTAACACATCCTGTGGAAACTCCCATGTTATCAGAACCTTTGGTCGAACAGACCAGTACTTCTGGACAAGAACCATATGCTCGTAGTATTGGACGAAACCAAGGAATTGGACCATCCACCATTCCATCTACTCAGCCAACAAATCCATGGGATGGCTTAGTAGATGCTATGGGACAACAACTAATGAACACAATGGAAAAATGGGCAACATCCTTCTTGGATCGAATGAATAATCACCAACCAACAAACACATGACACACGGAGGAGGTTTTAAATGTCTCTCAGCAAAGATTGGCTAGAGATAAACAGCCTATGCAAGTTAATAGACATTCTAATGGTCAAACTAGTACCCAAAACTTTGAAAGACCATCACCTCAGTCTTGGTATGAACCTGTTTCGAGGCCTGCAGCGAGCCAAAATGCCTCAGTACTCAACAATGAAGCCACACAAATTGGTGGACCTGGCCAAATACAAGAAACTGGCATAAGAACGGTTACAAATCCCATGTTCAAAGCCATACCTGGTACTAGGGGGTTTAATAATCCTTTATTCGAATTCATACCCGGGGGGTTGGAAGGTTTTCCCACAAATGGAAGGGATACAACATCTGTTCCAACACCTTTTGCAGGTCCTTTCACAGGACAGGCTCAAAGGGGTTACCCACACCCCCAACAGCAACCTCCACCACAGGGGCACCCAGTCCCAAATATGCAACCTTATGGACCAAGAGGACAACAGGCACAAGTTTGCCCACCAAACCCTGTGTTTGTCCCTCCAGTAGTGGTTCAGCAAGCATAAAATTTGGTTCCTAGAGACCAGATTGCTGATATTGTTAGGGAGATATGTGGACCAATGGCTCGGGGGGTCCAGACTCCTATATACAGAAAACCATACCCAGAATGGGTAGATAGGGTACATGAATACCCAAGAGGATTCAGAATACCAGATTTTACTCTATTTTATGGAACTGGAAATCAGTCAACTGTAGAGCATATTGCTAGATTTGCTGCTCAATGCGGTGAATTCACTAATCATGATTATATGAAACTGAGATTATTTCCAAATTCTCTGACTGGAGGAGCATTCGTATGGTACATCAACCTTACACCTGGGTCCATTCAAAATTGGCAACAGATGGAAGAGGCATTCCATGCCCAATTCTTCCAATCAGAGCCAGAAGTTTCCATGGCAGACTTGGCTAGATTGAGTCAAAGGCCTGAGGAAAAGGCTACTCAGTTTATTGCCAGATTTAAAAGGGCTCGGAATAAATGTAGAGTCATTCTCCCAGAGCCAGAGTTTGTAAGATTGGCTCAAAACGGTTTAGAGTTCAGGCTTCGAAAGAAGTTTGATTCAACTGAGTTCAGGGATTTGGTCGAATTAACCTATAAGGTGTCTAGATATGAAGCATTATTAGAAGAAAAACAAGATCGAAATAATGCCTCGTATAAGACATATTATAGAGATCCCAATTATGAAATCGATGCAGCAGAGATTGTGGGCAAAGAACCTGTAATTTGTGAAGCATTGATTCATAAAGACACCACCATCGACCAGCAGTTTAAAAAGAAAGATTTCCATAGAAAGTATTCTTTCGATCTGGCAAAAGCAGATGACATTTTTGACCATCTGCTTGCAGCCAATTTCCTTAAGTTACCAAAGGGAGTAAAACTGCCATCTCTAGATGAACTTAAAGGAAAAATATATTGTAAATGGCATAACTCTTGGTCTCACTCGACTAAAAACTGCATTGTTTTTCGAGATAGGATCCAGGAGCAGATTCGGAAAGGAAGTCTGAAATTCCCAACCAAAACAGAAAAGATCATGGGGATTGATAGTAACCCGTTTCCAGAAGTTGGAGAAGGCACAGCTAATGTGGTTGTACCAAACTTCCAGAATCTATCTCTGCAGGAGTTGGAAGGGGTCAACGTGCAAATGCATACTGCCAACCAGACAACTGCTAAGAAGGAGACTAGAAACCCACCAGCTATTGGACAAGGTTTCTCACATCAGAAGGAGCAATCTGACGAAGAAGCACTAGATGACAATTCCTTGGAAACAGCTGTAATGCAGATGATGTGTCCCAGGTGCAGACTGAGTCATAAATGGTTGAGGGGACTTCCAATTGATGGAAAGCAATACTACAGAGATGTTCAAAGACATTCTAAGCCAACCAATGCTTACAACAAAAGGCCGTATCCAGGTAGTGATAGGCAGCGACCATCAATGGTTGAACCTGCAGTGGACAGAATGCATGCTAAAGGCAAGAGGTCCTTGTATGAGTCTAGACCACCTAACTACTACAGAGTAGAAAGCAACCATTCTGAAAGAAGATTGGGGAAGAGTTCAGGTTACGGGATTAAAGCCAGGGATTGGCCTCCTAGACTAACCTCACGCAGAACTGAAAGTGGCCACTTTCATCAAAGGCCAGAAACAGACTCGAGACATGAAGTCAGGAACAAGCATCTACCTTCACAGCCAGTTTCGAAGGCGGTTTCGAAGGTAGAAAGAAACAGTTCCACATCTGGATCAGTAGGTTCGTGGGTGCCTGGAGTCCCGGACTGGTTTGTAATGCAAAACAAACCTAGGGAAGTGCTTGCTTATGGAGATGTTGTAAACCAAGGCAGGATGATCAAGCCTCCTATGGTGGCTCCGAATAACTGGGTGCTGCTTAAACACCCAAAGACAAGGGAACCAGACATGGTCCCAGTCATCTCAAGATCACAGAGGAGAAAAATTCAGCGCAGGTACACCCAGTACCAGAAAGATCTGAAGGAAAGTGGAGAAAATTCTTCACCAGTCAAAACGGAAGGAAGGAAGAACCCAAAGTCAGACCATGCTCCAAAGCCGGTTCCACAGAGCAAAGTGGTCTGCAGCCGAGAACAATTGGCTAAGGTTCATTCTGAACTAAAGGCCAGAGAGAAGGAAAGTCTAACAGGTTTAGAGAAAGCTTTGATGGAGAGTGGTAGCGAAACGGAAGAAGATGTTGACGTAAGCCAGAAGAAAGAAATGGTGGAAGAAGAAATGTTCGAGGCCTTCATGGCTGAGAAAACATTTCTGGTTGAAAAGCCAGTTGAGGAAAATCATTCGAAGGGACCCGTTAGCAATGAAATACCAGAATGCATCATGCAGGATGTTTCTGAGGAAGTCGACCAAAGTGACCAAGAGGGGAAACAGGTGCAGCCAACCATCCAGTTTGGTTCGTTTCCCCCAGTGTCAGTGAACATGGTACACATACTACCACAGGAATTCCAAGCTGGAGATGAGAATCAAGAGGGGCAGGAAGCTGATCCAATTCAGGTCTCTAGTGAAGATTCACAAGCAAGTATGGTGTAAGATAATTTCGAAATGGTTACCCCGATGGAAGCTGAATATGAAAGCGAGGAAATGGTAAGCATTAACCTCTTGTATCCATTTGAATATCCCTTGAATTCCATGACACAGCATGTTAAGCCTTTGTACATTAAGGCCTTCTTCGATGGAGTTCAGTTAAACCGAGTTTTGGTGGATAATGGAGCGGCGGTGAACTTATTACCGAAATCTTCTTTGAATAAATTAGGGAAAAGGAATCCCAGGTTGATCCCAACTAGTACAACCATCGCTGGTTTTGCTGGAGACAAGCAGATGGCTCAGGGGATTCTACCCATTAATTTGAGTGTGGGAACCAGGGATTGTATGACAGCATTCTTCGTAATCGACAGTAATGCTAAATATAATGCTTTACTTGGAAGGGATTGGATCCACACTAACAAATGTGTACCTTCTTCTTTGCATCAGAAAATCATGATGGCTTTAGGCAATGGAGAGACAGAGGAAATCGATGCAGATCCTCAACCCTTTATAGCCTGTGCAGACTTTGCGGAGGCTAAATTGTATATTGAGGGAGTGACACCGCTCAGTATACTGATGAAAGATGACGGTTCAGCCGAAGTGACGGCTGATGAGGAAGTGACACACTTGAAGCACTTAGTCCAAGAAAGTGCTGATGAAGAGGTCGTTCTAAAGGATGACAATGATGCCTGGTTATAGGCAAAGAAGTGAACAGCAAGAAGCCATATCCTTGGCTCTGATTAAATTCTCAACATTGGATGTAGAAGCTATAGTCCAGAGAGTACAGGAGCAAGAAAGAGAGGCCATGATACTCGGCTGCAAGCAGAAACAACAACAGGTCAGAATTTTGACCCTTGGGAAATATTGTGCATTGGACATTGAGACAAAAGTCCAGGAGATACAGGAGGAGGATGCCTTATGGACAGATTTTGTCTATGAGGAGGAGGGCAAGGATGTTGAACTAAAGAACCTAGGAGCAGAACAAAGCAAGAAGGCTACTTCGAAGGTTGAAGAAATCAAGGAAGAAGCTTTGGTAAGTCCTCAGGCACAAGACCCTTTAGAAGAAGTAAATCTAGGGGAAGGTTCTGTACAACAGCCCACTTATATAAGTGCTTGTTTGAATGCTCTGGACAGAAACCAGCTATTGGTTGTTCTGAAGAAATACAAAGATTGCTTTGCATGGTCTTATAATGAACTACCAGGATTGGATAGGTCATTAGTGGAACATAGGCTCCCCATGAAGCCTAATTTCAAGCCTTACAAGCAGAAACTAAGGAGGATGAGTCCAGAAGTAATTCAGAAGGTCAAGGAAGAGATCCTTAAACTCCTCAAGGCAGGTTTTATTAGAACAGCCAGGTATGTCGAGTGGCTATCTAATATTGTGCCTGTAGTCAAGAAGAATGGCAAAATGAGGGTATGTATCGATTTCAGAAACTTAAATCTGGCAACTCCCAAAGATGAGTACCCTATGCCTATAGTGGACTTACTGGTAGACAGTTCAGCAGGTCACCAAGTCTTGTCAATGATGGATGGGCATTCCGGCTATAATCAAATCTGCATTGCAGAGAAAGATATCCACAAGACAGCATTCAGATGTCCTGGGAATATTGGCACCTTTGAATGGGTTAAAATGTCATTTGGTCTAAAGAATGCTGGAGCTACATATCAAAGAGCCATGAACACTTTCTTTCATGACCTCATTGGAGGGTATTTGGAATGTTATATTGATGACATTGTGGTTAAATCCCGATCCATGGAAGAGCACCTGTTTCACTTAGAAGCAGCCTTTGAAAGAATGAGAAGGTTCAAATTAAAGCTCAACCCTCTTAAATGTGCCTTTGGCGTATCATCTGGAAACTTCTTGGGTTATGTGGTACACAAGAAAGGAATACAGATTGACCAGAACAAAGCCAAAGCCATCATTGCAGCCAGGCCTCCATCAAGTAAGAAAGAATTGCAGAAGTTCCTTGGACAGGTTAACTTTCTTCGAAGGTTTATTTCTAACACTGCAGGAAAAACTAAAGTATTTTCTTCCTTGTTAAGGCTGAAAGTTGAAGAAGAATTCGTGTGGTCAGCAGAGCATCAAATTGCTTTCGAAGGTATCAAAGCCTACTTGGCTAACCCTCCAGTGCTGATGCCACCAAAGGGGAACAAGCCCTTGAAGTTGTACATAGCTGCAGCAGAGGATTCATTGGGAGCGTTCTTAGCCCAAGACAACGAAGAAGCAAGGAGCAAGCTATTTATTACCTTAGTAGGTTTTTAAATTCTTGTGAATGTAAATATTCAGCTGTTGAAAAGCTGTGTCTTGCTTTGTATTTTGCTGCAATAAAATTAAGATATTATCTTTTGCCTACAACTGTCTTGGTAATTGCAACCACAGATTTGGTTAAATATATGTTATCTAGACCAATGTTGAGGGGAAGAATTGGCAAGTGGATACTTGCCTTATCAGAATTTCATCTAGAATATGTCCCTCAAAGGGCAGTAAAAGGGCAGGTTTTGGCCAATTTCTTGGCAGATCATCCATCTCAAACAGAGAGCCAGGAGATAATGGAGCTTGGTATGGCTAATGTTGAGCCATGGCAGATGTGGTTTGATGGGTCGAAAGCCAATGGCTTAATTGGAATTGGTGTTGTAATAAGATCTCCACAAGGGGTAGAAACCACACATGGTTTCAGAGTAGATGAAGCCACTTGTTCTAATAATCAGGCTGAGTATGAAGCTTTAATAGTAGGATTAGAAATCCTTATTGGGCTACAAGTACATGCAGTTGACATATTTGGAGACTCTCAATTGGTGGTTAATCAAGTGAAAGGGATTTTCAAGTGTCAAAGCATAAGTATTTTGCCATATTATGTTGCTGCATTACATTTGCTTTCTCAGTTTCAAATAGCAAATGTAACCCATGTTCCAAGATTCTTGAACATTAGAGCTAATAATGTGGCTCAAAAGGCTTCGAACTTCAAGAGAAAGGATAATTCTCAAAGGGACATAAGTCAGACAACATACCAGAAATTAATACAACCTTTGAATAAAAGGAATATGGTCTTGGAAGCCAACCATAATGACTTACAAGAACAAGATTGGAGGCATCCAATAATGCAATATTTAGCTGGTCCATCTTCGAAGGCCAGCAGGAAGGTCAAATTGCAGTCCATGCAATATATGATATATGGTAATGCTCTTTACAAAAGAGGGGGAGATGGCTTATTGCTGGAGTGTTTGGGCCCAAAAGAAGCATTAACAGCCATGGCTGAGGTTCATGAAGGCATCTGTGGCGCTCATCAGCCTGGTGTAAAGATGAGATGGTTGCTTCGAAGGCATTCCTATTATTGGCCAACCATTCTTAAGGACTGCATCGAATATGCAAAAGGTTGCCAGGCATGCCAAAAACATGGCGCAATAAGGCATGTGCCCATAACTGACTTACATGCAGTAGTGAAGCCTTGGCCATTCAGAGGATGGGCCATGGATATGATTGGCAAAATACACCCACCTTCTTTGAAACATCATTGTTTCATTCTGGTGGCCACTGATTACTTCACTAAGTGGGTTGAAGCCAAGCCATATAAGGCTGTAGATCAAACAGAGGTCATTGGGTTCATTAAAGACTTGATCCATAGATTTGGCATCCCACAAACCATAACTATAGACAATGGGACTGTGTTTGATGGGAAGATGGTGAGATCTTTTGTGGCAGAATTTGGAATTAGTCTTGTTAATTCCACACCTTATTATGCACAAGCCAATGGTCAAGCTGAATCATCCAATAAATCCTTGAAAAAAGGTATACAAAAGGTTGTGGAAGATAATCCTAGGGATTGGCACAACCTTCTGTTGGATGTTTTGTGGGCTTACAGAACTTCCCCAAGATCAAGCACAGGAATTACTCCTTATGCCTTAGTATATGGGCATGATGCAGTGTTACCTGTGGAAATTAATATTAAATCTTTGAGGGTAAAATGCCAAGATCAGTTAGATCCCGAGCAATACCATCAAAGCATGTGCCTGGAGTTAGAAGGCATAGATGAAGCCAGAATCCTGGCTTTGAATAGCATTCTTTTACAGAAGAAGAAAGCAGCCAAAAATTACAACAAGAAAATTAAACACATTGGCTTTGATGAAGGTGATTTGGTATGGAAAACAATACTCCCAATAGGAATTAAAAGCCATAAGTTTGGCAAATGGTCACCTAACTGGGAAGGGCCATATCAAATTCATAGAGTTTTGCCTTTTGGAGCATATCATTTAAGAAATTTAAATGGTTATGTACATCCCAAAAAGATTAATGGCAGGTATCTGAAACCTTATTTTCCAACCATTTGGGAAACACAAGGAATAGGATAATACAAAAACACAAGGCTATTCGAATGATGCACAAGATTTGTTCTTTTATAAAGAATTAAATACGTTGTGCCACAGATTGGCCCAGAAATCATTACAATGTCTTAATTGTTTTTGTACAGTAGACTTTCTATTGCTAAGTAACGGAAATAATTGGATAGCTGCGGCCATGTCTCCCTTTCGATCAGTCAACTCTTGATTGGTGATGTGCAATTTGGTATCGGTTCGAACCAAGGCCTGGTTTACTGCAGCTAGCTCCTCTTCAAGTTGGGCTTTCTTCTCCAGCAGCTGAATTCGAAATTGAGAAGCAGAAGAGTGCTGTTCCTTGAGATCTGATATTTCAGTATGCACTTGAGAAACAAAACTCTGATCCTTAGCCAGTTTCTCGTCTGCAGCCTTAGCAGCATGACAAATGTTGAGATAGAAGTCAACAGTAGCTGCTGCCTGAGATAGATAACTTGAAACTTTCATGCCGGACTGCTCAGCGATTTTGCAACATTGAAGGAACCCATCTCTGATTATTGGCCTTTGCAGAGCCTCAAAGGGAATTCTTGAGAAAGAAATTAGCAGTTCTAGGCATGTGCCCATATCTATCAAAGGTGCAAAAGGCTTGCTGCTAGAGGAAGAACTCTCAAAAATTTCCAGCAAGGAGTCAGCCAAGACTAATGGCTCAGCTTCGGCATTAAATGATGGAGAGGTAGAGGGTGTGTCGGAGAAACTAGCCAGTTTGGCTTCGAAAATGTCTACCTCATCCATAGACATGAGGGGTGCAGAAAGTGTTGTGGTGAAAAGCACAGAGGACTGCATGGGAACAGGAGAAATAGATGGAGCATTTCTGGCAGCCTCTATGGTCTTAACCACCAATGAATCAAGTGAAGAGGGGCTGGAAGTGGGTAAAAATGATGAACCAAGAGTTGGGGAACTATCAGCACCCTCTGAAGGAGAATCAACTGCCATGTGAGATGAAGTAGCAGTAGGAGGAAGAGCGAGGATCGAAGAAGCAAACTGAGGCAGATCAAGAGTCAAGAAAGGGAGGTATGGCTCTAAGCCAAGGAAAAGAGATGTAGGGATACTTGGACTCGGAAAAGATGTATTGAATATAGGCTTAGGAAGTGGGAGCATGATTTGAATGGTTTTCACGCGTTGCATCTGGTCAACTTCAACTGAAATTGGGAAAGGTCTCGCTGGAAAGATGAATGCAGTGGTTGTTGCTGCAAAAAGAAGAAAATGTGAGGTAATGTCAAGTCTCAGTCTTGAAGATTTGACAAGAAAAGAATAAAGGCATGAAGAAAATTACTTGTTCCAGGGTATAGTTCAATAGTCTGTTGTTCTATTGCCATTTCCTTTGGTAATGCATCAACGGCAACGACCTTCTCTCTTAGGAATTGTTGCTGCTGCCTCCCCTCAGCCCTTTCAAGGACAATTATGGCTTTGGAATACTCTTGTTCTACAGCCTTATGGATGGGGTCTTCAAACGAGCCGGTAGCTAAAGCAGTAACCTTCCTCCTCTTTTCTATTACTTGGGCAATTGTCTCGGAATCAGAATCTTCAGTAAAATCGGAAGGAGAAACAGTAATTTTTCTTCTCCTTTTCCTTTGAATTGGTATCATTCGCTCCTCCATTGTCTTCTCGACCTCTTTAGGTTGGGGTCCAGACTCTTCAAAAATGAGCTCCTCCTCTACCTTCCTAGCGGTCGTCTCCTCTTGAGCCAATTGAGGTACTCTTTTGCTTCTTTTCAAGGGAGACTCCTGTTCTTGATCTTCTTCTTCTTCTTCTGTCTCTGGAAGCTCAGTTTTTTCCTTTTCTAGCTCAAGGAGTCTCTTCTTCTTTTGTTGTTGACCACCTTCATAGAAGAAGGATTAGAGATAAGATAGCAAGCATTATGTGGAGAGGTTAGATAAAAGGAAAAAGGGGTACATACTTCGGGTGACACTGGGAGGAATTGAAGCAGCAGAAGTAAACTGAGTTGTAGCAGGTATTGTAATTGAAACAGTGGAAGAAATGACAGTCTCAGCTCCCTTGGGCTTGGGCACATCCAGCACCTCCAATAGGTTCTGAGGGGGGATAGCCAAATAAACCTCCATGTTGCTCACCCACTAATTTTGATATCTCTTCAATTCAGTACCTTAAGGAGAGAAAGGGATGAACTCAAAACTGGCCAAATCATCCATAAACTTGAAGGTTGCCTCTTCTAACCTTGATTTTCGAACCTTCAAATCCCTCTTAGTAAGGCTCAGATTGGTGTTGCTACAGAGAGGGATTGGGACCCCTTGTATGAGACCAAATTGTCTAGCAAATTGGGCAGGACAATAGGGCTCAGCTATACATTTATAAGCTCTAGGATTGGTGGTCCCGATGAATATCTCTCGAGGAATTAGAAGAGAAGCCCATATCTCCTTATGAACAGGTAAGGTGCAGAGCTTGTCACTTAGGAAATTATTCAACCAAGTTGGGCCAATATTGGATTCGAAGGGACGGAAGTAATGAAGAGGAGGGGTGGCTGGTAGCTGATGAAAGAAAGAAAAATAAAAGGAAAAAGTAGAGGGATAGAGTGAAGCATTGGCCAATCTTATGCCATGGGTAAGAGAAAACGACCCAGAAAATTTGAGGCATTTGGATTGCAAGTCGGTGAAGTAGGCGAAAAGCCAAAGCTGAAGGATCCAGAATGGCCCCCCTTGGTTAGCATTTAAGGGTTTTTCACAAAAGAGAGAGCAAGCTCTATATGTATGGCCTAAGATATATGGGGCCAAGGCTACTCGTTTCCGCAAGACGAAGGCTTTGGCAAGATGAGCAAATTCTGACATTATTCTTTGGGAAGAAGTACAGAAGAGAAATTTGCAAAGCCAGTATAACAAGAAGGAAAAGAGTTCCCTATCAGTTACCGGGCCCTCTTTTTTATTCTCAGCTCTAACAAAATCACTATAAGAGGAAGTAAAAGAAGGGAGAAGGAAAGGGACCGTTAAATCAGGGAAATCTGGGGTAATGGGAGTACCAATAGGGGATACTCCTAAAAAATGGCAAATGTCAAGGACAGTGGGAGCCATCATCCCACACCTAAACTGAAAGAAATTGAAAATAGGGTTCCAAAAACATAAAGCAGCAGGAATTAGAAAAGGGTCTTCTGAGATAGTTACCCTAGATAGTCGAAGAGCATCGAGAAGGCAGAGTTCTTGAAGGTCTAGTGTCCTAGCAGGGACAACCCGGTCGTACCATTCTTGCCACTCTGGTCTCATCGTGGGCCAGCATCGGTGAGGACGATTGACTTTCCAACCTTTCCAGTCGAGACCACCCTCATACAGAAGACATTGATTCTCCAAACGAGGATATAGGGCGGGAAGCTCAGAAGGGATCTCCTTGAAAATGGGCCCAAGCACGTACTCTCGCTGCACATGGCGACGAGGGATAAAGATACACCCATCGATGACACTTTTCTCATCACCCTTGTATTTCTCACATTCAGCATCAATAAGCCGTTTCAAAGCCACAGATGAGCTTACGCGCTCTATGGTCGGAACTTTTGATGAGGAAGAAGCCATTGATAGTGAGTTTTTTCGGAAAATATAGAAGGGAGTAGAGAGAAATGGAAATCTAAAGGGGGTTTGAATGCGTAAGCAATTCCGGGGCATAGAGTAAAAAGGTTTTAAATAACTTTTGTGTTCGGGAATATATCTCGTAAGTCGTTAAGTACTAAAACGTGCGAATACAAGGAATCTCTTTCAACATCGATAATTTCTGGAGGGAAAAGCACATTGATGCCAGCTTCGAAGCCAAATTTTGGCGCTAAAATTTCAAACAACAACGGCTTCGAAATGCAGAAGCCGACTTCGAAGCATACTACATGCTTAAAAAATGATTGAATGCTCAAAGTATTAGTCTACTTTAAAAAGTCCAAAGACCTGTTTGAAGGTTATCAGTCAAAGTGACAACATTCGAAGCAAACCCTAAGACTCTTTAAGGAAGAGGGGCACTATTCGAAACATCCAAAACCAATCATTGGTTTCTATATGTGCAAGAAGGAATTGCCATAGGTTGCCCTTCGAAGCCAAAGAGATCAGTTTAAAATTGATTGGCTATATCAACCATGACCATATATTGGTTACAGTTAGTGTTGAAGAGTAAAGTTGTTGAAATCGAAGCACTAAGATAATATCTGCCAGAATTGTCAATTTTATTCCATGAATTGGAAAAAGACATGATTGGTTCCTTCTACTGTTTCATTATTATCATTAAAAGAAAATGATTGAATATATAATTCGAAGGATGAGGTTGTCCAATTCGAAGCTCTAAATTAGTTTTAAAATATAAAAGGAAGCAGAGTCGAGCAATGGCGAGTGCAAAAGAACTTTGTTTGTATTAAAGATAAAAAGATTACATTGAATAACTCCATTTGGGTACAAACTCAAGTTCATAAAAATAAGGAATAGAATAGATAACAAGATCATGAAATTTAGTCCAACAATGGTCAATGAATTTCTGTTCTTTCTTTATTATATCTTCTATTTATTCAAGAGTTGGCTGCATGAGCTGATGTGCTCTCACTTCATAATAGAGCTCTTCAGCCTTTATTTCAAAAGTCTCCTCCCTCAATCTTTGTTCCAATTCATCTACGATCAAATCATCCCAATATGCAGAATCTTTATTCTTGAAGTCGTCGAATTCTTCGGTGAAGTTTTCTGCTTCATACTGGGCCTGAATTCGCAGAGACGAAAGTTGGTCTAAAGATTGCATAGTGACCATAGAATTCCGATGCCAATAAAGGAGCACTGGAAGTTGGTCCAAAAACAAATGAAGCTCTGCTTGGGCAAGAGGGTTGAGGACATAACCCCTAGTCAGGACATCACAAGCCCATCGAAAGTTCTTAAGAGGAATGTCATCCTCAAGAACATTGAAGGGCAGGTGGGAGAAAGCCGCAAGCAAAAGTTGAGCTTGTTTTCGCTCGGCTGGAGAAGGGGGTGACGGAGGTTGGTAAGGTGGAAAAACTTTGTCCATTGGAAGGGCAAGCCTCAGTTTCTCCGTCCAGGACAAAGTAGGAGGAGGAGACGAAGTGGATGGTTCTGCTTCAAACAGTGAAGAAGAAGATGTAGATGCTTCAGCTTCAAAGGATGGAAAAGAAGGTGTGGATGCTTCCATTATAGGAGATGGCGCGGGAGCGGAAGGAACAAAGGCATTAATATAAGCAAGCCAGTCAGAAGAGCAGATCTTCGCCTTCTTGGCTAAGAATGATGGGTTGTACCCTTGTGCTTCTTCTGAGCGCCGGATAGCAGGCCTTATCTTCGTAGGTATAGAAGATGTATACCAAGCCACAAGCAAGTTCTCCTCCAAGCTACGTCGTTGGTCAATGGGCACATAAGGATAGACCACTGTACTTCGAGCGTAGGAAGGAAATTCCAAAGGGTCAGTGAATTCAACGAAATGGTGATTGATTCGCTCCCTCAAATCATAAGTCTCAGGTGTTGACCAGTTGGTCCAGCCAAAGGCCCCAGGAGATGAAGAAGTTGTAGCCTCATCCCATGCAGAATTTTTTCCTAAATCCATGGCTGCAAATTGCTGAATCGAGGGATCGAAAGCAGTTTGTTCGAAATACAAGGAAGAATCAGAGGAAGAACTTCTTGTATCTATGGCTGTAGTTTGTCGAATCGAAGTCTTAAGGGCAATATATTCGTGGTCCAAAGGATGATAATTTGCAAAGGCATCCATAACCTGAATATAGAAAGGTGGATAAAGGTGGCTAATGAATGCGTGGAGGTTCTTTCGAGGGGGATCAGCATTACCCAATGACTCTTCGTATGCTTGATCAGCAGAAAGGGGAGTTGGTTTAGCCATGGTTTGTTCGAATACTAAGGTGTTGGGATATCCAACAGAATCAAAAGGGAGTTAATGCAAATAATCATCAAATAGGTGACGGTTATGTTTCCTGGAGATGAATTCCATACACGATCCAAAAGCGCGGGAAAAGCTTCTTGGTCCACTAATATCACCAAGTATTGGGTATATTAGTGCGGGGGGTAATGTTAGCTATATATTTTGTAAAAGCCAGTTACAATCCGACACGTGGCAGAATAAGGGTATTATTGGAAAATAATTTAAGTCTTCAATCCTGATCGTACACGTGGTGATGATAATTGGTTCTCACATGATCTGAGCAACATTGGATCAGTAAAGAAACGCAAGGTGACGTGGCTTCAACGGTTACTCATATTCAAATTCAAATACAGGAGGGAAGCCTAACTGCAAATGGTGGCATAATGGAGCTACTTCTAAGGCAACATGATCAGAGATCATGGAGGAGCAGTTCGACGGTTCGAAGAGCAGTTCGAAGGTCATCTTTGACAAGTATAAATAGCAGAGAGACCCCCAGGAAAAAAGGGGGGGAACGGAGATCATACATACCAGTCTTTATTTCATATTTTACTTTCCAGTTTTACATTCATGTACTTTCAATACCTGCACTTTACATATCTGCACTGCACTTCAATTCATAGGAGTAGTCTCAAGTAGATTCAAGTAGACTGGTGCTGTAAACCTCTTCGAGGCTGAGTTTGGACTATTGTAAGTTTTTCATTTTTATGAAATACTTCCATTATTCTTCATATTAATTGTTATTTCTCTTAATTTCTCCTAAGTCAAGCCACCAGTAAAAGTCCTCTTCATTGAGGCTGAAAGAACTAAAACACAATCATCTGGTAATTGGTTGGCAATCACAATTTCTGTAAGGACTGATTGATCCTTGCTGGCATGCTCACATTTACAAAAATACCCTTCGAAAAACCAAAAAACCAACAGATATAAAAATATTTTGTTATATATAATTGACAAATCAGACACAAACTCAAACTTCAATTTGACATATTATTGTATGTAAGTGTTTAATTTGACACATTATTGTATTTAATTTTTTGTATAAAAAATTATGCATTATAACTTGCATTTTCTTTTCAAATGCATAAAGAAAATGAGAGAGAAATAATCGAACCAACTGTCAATTGGCTTATCTCAACCCATGAATCCAATTACATCTCTATTAATTCCGAGTAGGGCAATTTCACCCGTTAGATTGAGTTAATCATCACCATTCTCAATCACCACAGGGAGATAAAATAGAATTTGCCCTACTTCTTTAACAATTATTCAGAATTAATAATCAAAACAAAGTTCAATATAATTATTTTCTTTAACAATTATTCAAAATTAATAACAAAACAAAATTCAATTATTTATCTTTTATCTATTGATTCATGAACTTTTTTATTTGTGTTAAAATCAACAAAAACTCAATATATATATATATGTAAAGGATTAAGAATCTTCAACATAAAATACAACCAGTTCTAGCAAAAAGAAAATAATAATAAAATCAAACCAATAAAAAACTTACAAAAATCAAACATGCACCTGAATTCAACTGGTGGTGTGTCCCTAATCGGATTCAATAAGCCAACTCAAGTTTCACTTTACATTAGGTTTGCGTATTGATGATGGTTAGAAGTTAGAGGATGATGGAATTACTATATTAATACTGCATGTGTTTGAATAGCATTAATAGGAAGAATGAGAGCTTTACGATTGTTGATCACAAACAATGAAAACAAATAATTGCATCTAATAGATAGAAATTATTTTCAAATAAAGAAAAATTAGTTACAAATAGAGCAAATAAATATGGGGCATTTATTCATTAATTCTTCTTCACCTACTTATATTTCATTTAGTCTAAATTATTTTCTTATATTTCAATAAGTTCTATGGGTGATATAATTATCAATATACCCTGTGTGAATGTGCGGTGATGTGAACATTCACACTATCAATGTGAATATTCACATTGTCAAATATGAATGTTCACATTAACAAGTTGCTAAGCATTCAAAAAATATTTATAAGGGTAAAAAGTCTATAAAAATACCTTAAATATGAGAATAGGGATTTGGTGGATTAAATGTCTAAATAATAGAATTTATTGGAATAGAAGAATGTGTTATGAACTAATTGAGATTCAAGTACTTGAAAAATGATTTCCTAATAAATATCCCAACAAAGATTGATACTAAATTTTCATATTGTATAGATATAGATAAATAAATGTCAGGAAAATGACAATACTCACCTTAAAAACCATAAATTATGGGATAGTGTTAACAATTTTGAATTTTAAATTTTAACCTTTATTTGGTTGGTTATTTGTTATTACATTTTATAATTTTTTTATTTACAAATTTAACACTTAGGCTCCGTTTGTTTCAACATAAAATATTTTTCAAAATTGATTTTACACAGAAAAAATATTTTTGTTTTAGTTTTTCAGCGTTTAGTTGGTGCTTGAAACAAAAACATTTTATTGCTTAAAAGAGAAATTTCGATTCAATAAAGTGTCATTTATGACTTTTTGTTGAACTAATATATTTATTTGAAAATGCTAAATGTGTTGAAAAGTTAGTGACTAGGAGTCAACTTTGTAAAAATTATCTTAGGAAATTTTTAAAGATAAGTTCTTTTTGCAAAAATGATGCAAAAATATTTTCCTTACTTTTGTTCAACCAAACAACAGAAAATGAGTAAAATATTTTTGACAAAATCATTTTACGAACAAATGGAGCCTTAATTGATTTTTTTTTTTTTTTCCTGCTTTGAATAAATGAAATATGATCCAATAGAAATTGAGTATGATATTTTTTTAATCATTTTAAAATGTAAATATTCAAGGAATTTTAGGTTGAGGTTTGAAAAGTTGTTCGGAAACAAAAGGGATAGGGATGTGGATTAGGCGATAGAGGTTTGTTGCAGAGATTTGAGTTTGGTGAAATTTTGGGTGAGATTTGGGGGTAATTGGCGAAATTTGAGCCAAGATTTGAGGAAACTAAAATTAACAGGTTTAGGTGGAATTTTGTGAGTTCAATAAATCACCAAAATTAATCCCAACTATTCTAACTAATTATATCTCTAAGACATTTTTGAAAATCTTTCTATTCTATTACATAGATATATAAACATATATTATGGACAATTCTCTCGTCTTCTTTGCCCGTCTAACTTTTTGTGGCTACTACATTCAACAATCTCAATTTCACAGTAAGGTAAGTTATTTCTTCTCTCTCTCTCTCTCTCTCTCTCTCTCTCTCTTCAATTGTTTTTTGGTAATTGCTTTTTGTATTTTTTAAATGTAAAAGGTGCAAGTTCAAAATTTTTTGTTCAACAATTTTGTAATCTATCTATCTATATCTATCTATCTAATCTATACTATATATTAAGCAAAAGAGGATTTTTAACCCCAAACCTTATGAGAGTTCTAATCTCCCAATCTAAATTTCTTGATTTTTTTATTTAAAAAAAAAAAAACCTTAATATTTATTAACTTCTCTCAACCTCAAAGTCTTATCCTCATAATAACATTTTAATGCATTAAGAACAAGTATAAAAAAAATTCTTTGAAATCCAACACATATGAATTCCTTGAAAAATCCCAACACATATGATTATTATCTCTCATAATAACACTTTAATGCATTAAGAACAAGCATAAAAAAAATTTCTTGAAAAGTTCAACACATATAATTATTATCAAAATATTAAATTTTAATCTATATATACTATATATTAAGCAAAATGGGGTTTTTAACCCCAAGCCTTATGAGACTCCAATCTCTAAATCTAAATTTTTTGATTTTTTTAATTTAAAAAAAAAAAACCTTAGCATTTATTAACTTCTCCCAACCCCCAAGTCTTACCCTCAAAATAACACTTTAATGCATTAAGAACAAGCATAAAAAAAATTCTTTGAAATCCAATACATATGAATTCTTTGAAAAGCCCCAACACATATGATTATTATCCCTTATAATAACACTTTGTATTAAGAACAAGTATAAAAAAAAATTCTTAAAAAGTCCAACACATATGATTATTATCAAAATATTAAACTTTAGTATAATATAATAAAAAAAAGAAGGCATTTAATTCCTTGAAAAGTCCAACACATATGATTATTATCAAAATATTAAAATTTAATATACTATAAAAAAAGAAAAAAAAAAGACATTTAAAAATCGCAATTCACATATATAGATAATTATCTATACTATATATTAAGCAAAATAGGGTTCTTAACCCCAATCCTTGTGGGAGCTCCAATCTCCCAATCTAAATTTTCTAGTTTTTTTATTTTAAAAAAAAAAACTTAGAATTATTAACTTCTCCCAACTTCCAAGTCTTACCATCATAATAACACTTTAATGCATTAAGAACAAACATAAAAAAAATTCTTTGAAATCCAACACATATGAATTCCTTGAAAAGTCTCAACACATATGATTATTATCCCTCATAATAACACTTTAATGCATTAAGAGCAAGTATAAAAAAAATTTCTTAAAAAGTCCAACACATATGATTACTCTCAAAATATTAAACTTTAATATAAATTTTTTGAAATCCAACACAAATGAATTCATTGAAAAGTTTCAACACATATGATTATTATCCCTCATAATAACACTTTAATGCATTAAGAGCAAGTATAAAAAAAAATTCTTGAAAAGTCCAACACATATGATTACTATCAAAATATTAAACTTTAATATAATATAATAATAAAAAAAGACATTTAATTCCTTGAAAAGTCTAAGATATGATTATTATCAAAATATTGAACTTTAATATAATATAAAAAAGGAAAAAAAGAAGACATTTAAAAAATATATATATTTGAAAATCACAATTCACATATATAGATAATTATAAACACAATCCATGCATAGCACAGGTGGTATGCTAGTCTATACTATATATTAAGCAAAAGGGGGTTTTTAACCCAAGGCTTATGGGAGCTCCAATCTCCTAATCCTAATTTTCTAATTTTTTGATTTTAAAAAAAAAAAAAAACCTCAGCATTTATTGACTTCTCCCAACCCAACCTCAGCATTTATTGGCATCTCCTAACCCATAATTCCTTTTGACTTCTCTCATAATTATTGCAACACCCTTTTCAATTTCTCTCATACACTATGGTTACACACAAAAATAAAAAAATAAAAAAAGATAAGAATTTAGTTATAAATCTCAAAAAGATATAACATCTAAATTTGAATTATGATTCAATAATATAATTATGTATTTTTTTATGTATATCTATCAAAATTTTAAATCACTTAATGGAAAAAATTAATCAATTTTCCAAAATTATTGATTTTTAATTTACAAAATAGATTAAAAAAAACTATTGACTGATTTATTTATTTAATAACAAAAATATTTCATAATCTCTCCCTCCTAATCTCTCTCACAAATTTTCAAAAAAAAATATTAAAACTTGCATTCTTTTTCTCTTCCCCAAAAAATCAGATAATATTTTTTATTAAAGTTGCAGATATCTACATATATTTTATATATTCTATTATAACATAACAAAAAAAACAAAAAAACTAATTTTTTTTTTTAAAGTTTATCTAAATAAATTTTAAATCAATAAAACTCACATGTCTATTACATATCTAACTCACATCATAACTTACCTAAATAATAATAATTAAAAACAAATAGAAACCGCAGATAAATTAAATTTGAAAAAAAAAGGATACCCATAGCTCCATCTGAAAAAATTGGAAAAAAAAATACCTGAATAGAAACCACACAAAAATAAAAATAAAAAGATATATCTATCTATCTATCTATATATATTAAGAAAAAGGGGGTTTCTAACCCCCCAAGTTTTGTGGGAGCTCCAATATCCCAATCTAAATTTTTTGATTTTTTATTTAAAAAAAAAATTTTAGCATTTATTAATTTCTCCCAACCCCCAAGTATAAAAAAAAAATCTTTAAAAAGTCCAACACATATAAATTCCTTGAAAAGTCTCAACACACGAGATTATTATCCCTCATAATAACACTTTAATACATTAAGAACAATCATAAAAAAAAAATTCATTGAAAAGTCCAACACATATGAATTTCTTAAAAGTCCAACACATATGATTATTATCAAAATATTACACTTTAATATAATATAAAAAAAAAGATATTTAAAAAAAAAAGACATTTAAAAATCACAATTCACATATATAAAAATAATTGTGAAGTACATATGAATTCCTTGAAAAATCCAACACATGATTATTATCCCTCATAATAACATTTTAATACATTAAGAACAAACATGAAAAAAATTCCTTCAAAAATCCAACACATATGAGTAGTATCAAAATATGAAATTTTAATATAGTATAAAAAAAAAGACAAAGTGGTGAAACACAACCCGTGATATGCTAGTAAATATATTAAGGAAAAGGGGATTTCTAAATCCCATGCCTTGTGGGAGTTCCAATCTCTCAATCTTAATTTTCTAAATTTTTGATTAAAAAAAAAAACCTCAGCATTTATTGATTTGATCAAAATTCCCTGATCAGAATTTATTAACTTTTTCCAATCCACATGTCAGCATTTATTGATTTGGTCAAAATCTTTGATTAGCATTTAAAATCCCCTCATACAAATAATTATAGATACAGCCCATGCATAGTTACTGCAGTACCCTTTTTAATTTCTCCTGTACACTATGGTTAGTGATAAAATTGTTAAATTATTTTTATAAAAAATCTTAAAAAACATAATTTAAAAATTGCAATTCACATATATAGATAATTGTAAATATATTAAGGAAAATGGGGTTTCTAAATCCCAAGCCTTGTAGAAGCTCCAATCTCTCAATCTTAATTTTCTAAATTTTTTATTTAAGAAAAAAAAAACTCTGCATTTATTGATTTGGTCAAAATCTCCTGATCAGCATTTAAAATCCCCTCATACAAATAATTATATATACAGCCCGTGTATAGTTACTGCAGTAGCCTTTTTAATTTCTCCTGTACACTATGGTTAGTGATAAGATTGTTAAATTATTTTTATAAAAAAATCTTTAAAAACATAATTTAAAATCACAATTCACATATATAGATAATTGTCTATACTATATATTAAGCAAAAGGGGATTTTTAACCCCAAGCCTTGTAGGAGCTCCAATCTCCCAATCTAAATTTCTTGATTTTTTTATTTTAAAAAAAAATCTTAACATTTATTAACTTCTCCCAACTCCCAAGTCTTACCCTCATAATAACACTTTAATGCATTAAGAACAAGCATAAATGCAACACATGAATTCCTTGAAAAGTCTCAACACATATGATTATTATCCCTCATAATAATACTTTAATGCATTAAGAACAAGTATAAAAAAAATTCCTTGAAAAGCCCAACACATATGATTATTATCAAAATATTAAACTTTAATATAATATAATAATAAAAAAATAAGATATTTAATTTCTTGAAAAGTCCAACACATATGATTATTATCAAAATATTAAACATTAATATAATATAAAAAGAAAAAAAAAGAAGACATTTAAAAAAAATATTTAAAAATCACAATTCACATATATAGATAATTGTAAACACAATAAAATATGAGGGCATTCATGTCTACACGTTTTTTTTTATAAGATCTCCTCCATTATAATAAGATGGCACTTTATTTCTCTCATCTTATAATCTCTCTCTCTCTCTCTCTCTCTCTCTATATATATATATATATATATATCTATACTATATATTAAGTAAAAGGGGGTTTTTAATCCTAAGTCTTGTGGGAGCTTCAATCTCCCAATCCAAATTTCTTGATTTTTTGATTTTAAAAAAAAACCTAGCATTTATTAACTTCTCCCAACCCCCAAGTCTTACCCTCGTAATAGCACTTTAATGCATTAAGAACAAGTATAAAAAAAATTCTTTGAAATCCAACACATGAATTCCTTGAAAAGTCCCAACACATATGATTATTATCCCTCATAATAACACTTTAATACATTAAGAACAAGTATAAAAAAATTTTCTTAAAAAGTTCAACACATATGATTATTATCAAAATATTAAACTTTAATATAATATAATAATAAAAAAAGGGCAAATTACGTATATCCCTCAAGGTTTGGCTAAATTACAAATATCCCCCTAAGGTTTGAGAAATTACAAATTCCCCCCTCAATGCTATATTTGCATAACAAACTAGGGGGTAATTTGTTATGAAATTTAAACCTCAGGGGGCAAATTGTTATTAAAATACAAACTTTAGGGGGCGGGATGTAATTTTCGAAACCTCAGGGGAGTATCTGTAATTTAGCCAAACCTCAAGGGAGGTGTATGTAATTTGCCCTAAAAAAAAGACATTTAATTCCTTGAAAAGTCTAACACATAATTATTATCAAAATATTAAACTTTAATATAATATAAAAAAGGAAAAAAAGAAGATATTTAAAAATTGCAATTCACATATATAGATAACTAGCTTATCACTCGTGCTATGCACGGAATAATTATAGATATTTATATTTGTTTTAGATTTTTTTTAATAACAAATTTAGAAAATTCAGATTGGGATATTGAAGCTCCCACAGGCCACCTTGTGGGAGCTTCAATCTCCCAATCTAAATTTCTTGATTTTTTTATTTAAAAAAAAAAAAAAACCTTAGCATTTATTAACTTCTCTCAACCCCCAAGTCTTACCCTCATAATAACACTTTAATGCATTAAGAACAAGCATAAAAAAAATTCTTTGAAATACAACACATGAATTTCTTGAAAAGTCCCAACACATATGATTATTATCCCTCATAATAACACTTTAATGCACTAAGAATAAGCATAAAAAATTTTTTTGAAAAGCCCAACACATATGATTATTATTAAAATATTAAACGTTAATATAATATAATAAAAAAAAAGACATTTAATTCCTTGAAAAGTCTAACACATATGATTATTATCAAAATATTAAACTTTAATATAATATAAAAAAGAAAAAGAAGAAGAAGACATTTAAAAAAAAAACATTTAAAAATCGCAATTCACATATATAGATAACTAGCCTATCACCCGTGCTATGCACGAGATAATTATAGATATTTATATTTGTTTTAGATTTTTTTAATATATAAATTATATTTTTTTAAGATTTTTTATAAAAATAATTTAACAATCTTTAAATGCTGATCAGAGAATTTTGACCAAATCAATAAATGCAAGCATGTGGATTGAAAAAAGTTAATAAATGCTGATTAGGGGATTTTGACCAAATCAATAAATGCTGAGTTTTTTTTTTAAATAAAAAATTTAGAAAATTCAGATTGGGATATTGAAGCTCCTACAGGCCTTAGGGGTTAAAAACCCCCTTTTGCTTAATATATAGTATAGATAGATTGTAAACACAATCCGTGCATAGC
The DNA here is from genome assembly GCF_055761805.1 of Camellia sinensis. Classification (NCBI taxonomy): domain Eukaryota; kingdom Viridiplantae; phylum Streptophyta; class Magnoliopsida; order Ericales; family Theaceae; genus Camellia; species Camellia sinensis. Next base: position 48,758,402 of record NC_138965.1, read on the forward strand.
ACGGGTGATATACTAGTACTATATATTAAGCAGAAGGGGGTTTTTAACCCCAAGGCATGTGGGAATTTCAATATTCCAATCTGAATTTTTTGAATTTTTTATTAAAAAAAAAACTCAGTATTTATTAACTTTTTTCAATCCACATATCTTTCCACATGTCTGCATTTATTGATTTGGTCAAAATCCCCTGATCAGTATTTAAAATCCCCTCATACAAATAATTATAGATACAATCTGTGTATAGTTACTGCAGTATGCACTATGGTTAGTGATAAGATTGTTAAATTATTTTCATAAAAAATTTTAAAAAACATAATTTATATATTAAAAAAAATCAAAAGCAAATATAAAAATCTATGATTATCCCGTGCATAGCACGGGTGATAGGCTAGTAAATATATTAAGGAAAAGGGAGTTTCTAAATCCCAAGCCTTGTGGGAGTTCAATCTCTCAATCTTAATTTTCTAAATTTTTGATTTAAAAAAAAAATCTCAGCATTTATTGATTTGGTTAAAATTCTCTGATCAGTATTTATTAACTTTTTTCAATCCACATGCCTGCATTTATTGATTTGGTCAAAATTCCTAATTAGCATTTAAAATCCCTTCATACAAATAATTAGAGATACAGCCCGTGCATAGTTACTGCAATAGCCTTTTTAATTTATCCTGAACACTATGGTTAGTGATAAGATTGTAAAATTATTTTTATAAAAAATCTTAAAAAATATAATTTATATATTAAAAAAAATTTAAAACAAATATAAATATCTATAATTATCATGTGCATAGCACAGGTGATAGGCTAGTCTATACTATATATTAAGCAAAAGGGGGTTTCTAACCCCCAAGACCTGTGGGAGCTCTAATATGTCAATCCTAATTTTCTAATTTTTTATTTTTTTTAAAAAAAATTAACCTCAGCATTTATTAAGTTCTCTCAACCACAAGACTTTTTGACTTATCTCATAATTATTGCAATACCTTTTCCAAAACAAATAATTTGTATATTAAAAAAAATTAAAACAAATATAAATATCTATATCTATCTATTTATTTATATCTATCTCTAATCTATAGGTTTTGTGGAAATTCCAATATCTCAATCTAAATTTCTTGATTTTTTTATTTAAAAAAAAAAAACCTTAGTATTTATTAATTTCTCACAACCCCCAAGCCTTATCCTTATAATAACACTTTAATGTATTAAGAATAAGTATAAAAAAAATTTCTTGAAAAGTTCAACACATATGAATTCTTTGAAAAATCCAACAAATATGAATTCCTTGAAAAGTCCCAACACATATGATTATTATCTCTCAAAACAACACTTTAATGCATTAAGAACAAACATAAAAAAAAATTCATTGAAAAACACAACACATATGATTATTATCAAAATATTAAACTTTAATATAATATAAAAAAATTTAATTCATTGAAAAGTCCAACACATATGATTATTATCAAAATATTAAACTTTAATATAATATAAAAAAGAAAAAAGAAAAAAGAAGACATTTAAAAATCACAATTCACATATATATCCCCTGATTAGCATTTATTATCTTTTTTCAATCCACGTATCTTTCCACATGCCTACATTTATTGATTTAGTCAAAATTCTCTAATTAGCATGTAAAATCCCCTCATACAGATAATTATAAATACAACCCGTGCATAGTTACTGCAGTACCCTTTTTAACTTCTCTCATACACTTTGGTTAGTGATAAGATTGTTAAATTATTTTTATAAAAAATCTTAAAAAACATAATTTATATCTAAAACAAATATAAATATTTATAATTATTCTGTGCATAGCACGGGTGATAGGCTAGTCTATTATATAAGGAATATGGGGTCTTTAATCTACAAGTTTTGTGGGAGCTCCAATATCCTAATCCTAATTTTCTAAATTTTTGATTTTAAAAAAAAAAAGCCTCAGCATTTATTGACTTTTCTCAACCCACAAACCTTTTTGACTTCTCTCATAATTACTGCAGTACCATTTTCAATTTCTCTCATACACTATGATTACACACAAAAATAAAGAAGATAAGAATTTAACTATGGATCTCAAAAATATACAACATCTAAATTTGAATTATGATTTACTAATATAAAACTACTTATTTTTTGATGTATGTCTATCACAATTTTAAATCACTTAATGGGACAAATTAATCAATTTTTTAAAATTATTGATTTTTTAATTTATAAAATAGATTAAAAAAACTATTGACTCATATGTTTATTTAATAGCAAAAATATTTCATAATCTCTCCATCCTAATCTCTCTCACCGATTTCCAAAAAAAATATTAAAACTTGCATTCCTTCTCTCTTTCCCAAAAAATCAGATAATATTTTTCATGAAAGTTGTAGATATATATCTATATCTTATATATTATATTAGAACATAACAAAAAAAAAAATTTAAAATCAGATATACAAACAGATAAAATTAATAAATTTGATTTTTATTTATTCAGTTAAAATCTTTCTTTTGCATCTCAATATCCAATTTTAAATTTTAAAAATCTTTAAAGTTTATCCAAACAAATTGAATTTGAAAATATCTCTCATTATTATACTTTAAATCAATAAAACTCACATGTCTATCACATATCTAACTCACATCATAATTTACCTAAATAATAATAATTAAATCACTTAATGAGGCAAATTAATCAATTTTCAACTCTTATTTAAAGAATAATTTGATTAGTCATCCCAACTCCTAAACTTCGTAGGCATTGGTAGAGGAGCTAACAAATTGGATTATGTGAGGTTTAAGTCGTTGGAGGTAACATTCTCCCAGTCTATAAATTTATTTATTTTTGAATTTTATTTTTTTCAGTGTAATTCTCTTTCTCTACTGTTGGTTTGGTTTTGGTTTCGGTTTTAATGAGATTTATGTGTGCTTACAAGTTTGCATGGTAGAAAAGAATTATTGGTGATTATAGTTTCAATCGAAGTATCTATGTATGTTCCATGCCAAAGATTTTGATCGGATTTTGTTTTCTTCAGTGAAAACCATAAAATTGAAGTAAAAAAATGGGTATCAATTTTTTATTTTTTATTGTCATTTTATTTTATAAAAAATGTGAAAATTTATTGAGAATTCAAAATTTTACTATAACATTAGATTTTAGTATAGCTAGGTAAATTTAAATTTTTTAAATATCATTGTGTTCTTTATTTTTATCCTCTTTCTATCCCATTAGACCATTACTGTTATTTATAGCGACCCCGGTCTTTTCCCATTTGATTATAGTATCCGGACTTAGGTTCCGTAGATTCTGTCATTGTATAATTGTTGTTATTGTCCCTTATTTTCTCATTTGGAGTTAGGATGTGTTGGGCAGGTTTGTTTCAGGTTGGTTGGGTTTAGAAACCAAGTGTTGCTGTCCAGAATTTTGGATCTTCGCTCGAGCGAGGAGTTGGTCGCTCGAGCGAGCTGTTGTTTTTGGTTCTTCGCTCGAGCCGGAGTTTGGTCGCTCGAGCGAGAGTTTGCGTCCAGTATAGACCTGTAGTATTGCATTCTTGGCTCGAGCGAGCTTTTCTTCGCTCGAGCGAGGTTTTCTTGTGTCTGGTCGCTCGAGCGACCATGTATTCGCTCGAGCGAGCCTGTCCAGTTTATATACGCAGCAGCGGGTTTTGATCAGTCTTTTTCATCTTCTTTTTTATTCCAAACCCTAGGTCCGACTTCTCTCTCTCCCTACTCACCTTCTCTCTTAGATTTGATATATTTAGAGTGTGTTTCTACCCTAGTTTCTTTATTAAAAAGATAGAGGGAGTCGAGAGCTTTCATTTAATCTGAACATTTGGCGATTTGGAGCACATTGGTATTTGGGTATTCATCTCTGTCTTCTCCATTTGGGTTGTTTTCTTCGAGGTAGGGATTTCCTACTCCATTTTATAGGTTTTGTTCTAAGTTTTGGTATATTGATATGTATGTTGGGGTTACTTTGATAATTTTGGGGAAAAAACCCTAGTTGTATTAATTAATTAATTAATTAATTTGTATAATTAATTTAAGGGAATTGGGGAATTTGGTTAAATTCATGAAATTGAGGAATTCATTGATTAAATGGTGTAGTTGGATAATTTAAATCGCTCACCTATTGAATTGTTGATATATTTATTTCCAAATCTAGAAATAACTGTTTTGGGCTATCGGTGGAGGATAGTCGTGATTGTTGTAGACATTGCATGTGGATTAGGGATAACTGAAACTAATCACATTGGTTGAGTCATTCATTTTGACTGCTGAATTAATACAGGCATTATGTGTATTGATCGTGTGTTATATGTTATGTGTTTACATACATTGTTTTGTGTGGGAGGAGATAGGGGATGTACTCCACGGTTTAGGGGAAGATAGGGGATGGACCTCTAAATCGGAATTTGTTTGGGAGGAGATAGGGGATGGACTCCATTAGCATCACTTTTATGTGTGCTTATTTATATTGAAGTGTTTTTATTGATACAGCACTAAAATGTGTATCAAACTGGAAGTATGAAGTATTTTGATTTGAACTTGAGTCTCATTTGTTTGTTGACATTGGAAGAATGTGAATTTGATATGTATAGTTCACAGTTGTAAGTTTGGCCAGGTTCTGAGTCATATTGATAATGTTGGAAAGTAAAACGTGTCTTAGACATTAATGTCATGAAACTGTATAATGAAGTAATTGATTATCTTGGTTAACCATCTGTTGAATGCTATTGCTTTATTCATTGCTTATATGTGGTTTAGTATATTTCTACTGGGCTGTGGCTCACCCTTTATGGGAACATCATTTTCAGGTTCAGGTGATAAGCTACCTCCAAGGACTTAGCTTGGAAGGACTTGGATTTTGAAGACTATTTCTAGTTATTTGTTTTTCATTGTTAGTACATGTAAACACTCAAGCCTAGGGCTTTATTTATATTTGAGTTAGAACTCATACTTTTGTGTCCAAGTGTTGGCTTGGAAAAATGTAAGCCGTTAGGGCATTTAATTTGATGTTACATGTAATGCTTTTGTTTAGGAAGACTCTGATGAATATTATAATGAATTATTAAAGTGTTTTCTTTAAATAATGCATGTCAATGATATATATATAATGGGTTAATTTTTAGGGCGTTACATATTTGTTAGTTTGTTAATTATAATTCAATTAATTGAAAATGAAAGTTTAATATAACTTTTCATATATATTATAGTTAATTTGTTACAACTATAATTGTATATAATAGCATAATATATAGGGATAATTTCTAAATATAATTTCTATTTTTTTATGTGATTAAAATAGTCTATCTTAATAGTATATAGAAGAGTTAGATGGTTTCTTTTATCTCTAAAAAACCCAATCTATTTTTTTTTTACTTTTTAATTTTTTAAATTGAAATATCAATTGTTTATATTCATAAAACAAAATTGATAAACACATATCAAAAAGCTACACTTTTTCTTTTCATTTTTTAATATGCAGGATATTTACAAATGGAAAATGCTTGACACCCTATATTTTTTTCCATAATCCAACTTATAATGATGTAGTCATAAGTGTCAATTTTTATACAAATATGATATGAGAATTAATTAAATTATACATTTCAACCAACCACATACTCAAAATTTGACTATTTCAATATGTTATTTCACTATAATTCCAATTAAGAGAATTTTCAACCCTTAATATATTTTTTTATCAAATTATAATTTGATAAAAATTTAAAAAGATAAAACGTTGAAAATTATTGTTTTTGCCATCAAAATTGGTGAAAAGACAAAAAAAAAAAAAAAAAAAATTGGGATAAGAATGAAAATTCTTTTAAAAATTGATAAAAATTTAATGAAAAAGTTAAAATAATTCATATCAAATTAAATTTTTTATTCAAATTTAAAATAAAATTAGATAAAAAAAAATTTAAAAGAAAATGATGAAAGTTTGAAAATATTTGGAAACCTTCTTATTCATAAAGATTAGAAATACGTGTATGTATTATATTCATATTGTATTTTTAGTTATGAAATTGAAATAAAAAGAAATGTAACTTAAATTATTAGATTAATATTAGAAACATCATATTAATTATTATTAAATATCACTTCACTTCATATTTAATACTCCCTCCGTCCCAAAATAATGGTCCCTTTTGGGGAATCCAACTTTTTTTGGTAGTACAATTATTGCATTTGAAAAAAGTTGATTTTCCAAATTAATCCTTTTGATAGTACATTTTTTGAGAATATCAATGTCATAATTGTACTTTTTATATTGTTTATTAATTTAAAAGAATGGCAAAATAGGAAATTTATATTATTTTTGTACTTGATTTTTGAAGAAGGACTAATATTTTGGGACAATGAAAAATGGAATAAGGGACTAATATTTTGGGATGGAGAGAGTAATTAAATTATATCTTTGTTTTAATTATAACTTTTAAACTTGTATCTATACTATATATTAATTAAAAGGGAGTTTTTAACTAACAGACCTTGTGAGAACTCTAATATCCTAATCCTAATTTTCTAATTTTTTAATTTAACAAAAAAAAAAAGAGAAAACCTCAGCATGTATTGTTTCTCCTAACCCAACCTCAACATTTATTAACTTCTCCCAACCCACAATCCCTCTTGACTTCTCTCATAATTACTACAGTACCCTTTTCAATTTCTCTCATATACTATAGTTACACACGAAAATAAAGAAGATAAGAATTTAGCTATAGATCTCAAAAAAATATAACATCTAAATTTGAATTATGATTTAGTAATATAATTATATATTTTTTTATATATATCTATCAAAATTTTAAATCACTTAATGGGATAAATTAATCAATTTTCTAAAATTACTAGTTTTTAAATTTACAAAATAGATTAAAAAATATTAAATGATTTATTTATTTAAAACAAAAATATTTCATAATCTCTCCCTCCTAATCTTTCTCACCAATTTCAAAAAAAAATAAAATTAAAACTTGCATTCGTTTTCCTTTTCCCAAAAAATCAGATAATATTTTTTATTAAAGTTATAGATATCTATCTATATCTTATATATTATATTATAACATAAAAAATAAATAAAAAACTAAAAAAAAAATCTTTAAAGCTTATCTAATAATTATAATAATTTTTTTTTTAATTTATAAAGTTCCGTACATAGCACAAGTTACCACTATCTATATATCTATCTATATATCTATATATATATGATATATTAAGCAAAATGGGGTTTTTAACCCCAAGCCTTGTGGGAGCTCCAATCTCCCAATCTAAATTTCCTATTTTTTGATTTAAAAAAAAAAATCTTAGCATTTATTAACATCTCCCAACTCCCAAGTCTTACCCTCATAATAACATTTTAATGCATTAAGAACAAGCATAAAAAAAAATTCTTTGAAATCCAACACATATGAATTCTTTGAAAAGTCCCAACACATATGATTGTTATCCCTCATAATAACACTTTAATGCATTAAGAACAAACATAAAAAAAATTTCTTGAAAAGTCTAACACATATGATTATTATCAAAATATTAAACTTTAATATAATATAATAAAAAAAAGACATTTAATTCTTTGAAAAGTCCAACACATATGATTATTATCAAAATATTAAACTTTAATATAATATAATAAAAAAAAAGACATTTAACTCTTTGAAAAGTCCAACACATATGATTATTATCAAAATATTAAACTTTAATATAATATAAAAAAGGAAAAAAAAAAGACTTTTAAAAAAAACATTTAAAAATCACAATTCACATATATAGATAATTGTAAACACAATAAAATAGGAGGGCATTCATGTCTACACGTTTTTTTTATAAGATCTCCTCTATTATAATAAGATAGCACTTTATTTCTCTCATCTTATAATCTATCTATATATATATATATATATTATATTATATTATATTATATATTATCTATCTATCTATACTATATATTAAGCAAAAGGGGATTTTTAACCCCAAGCTTTGTAGGAGCTCCAATCTCCCAATCTAAATTTCCTGATTTTTTGATTTTTTAAAAAAAAATCTTAGCATTTATTAACTTCTCCCAACCCCCAAGTCTTACCCTCATAATAACACTTTAATGCATTAAGTAGTCATAGCCGAGAAAATGACTAGCCTGATTCAATTCAGTAAATTATCATCCGCAATATCATGCCCATTTCTACATGGGGCATACATCCGCATACCACCCGTGATATCGATTTACGTAATAAACAGACCAAATACAGTTACTGGGACTATGATGATGCCTTTACCCAGGTTTTCTATTATCAGAATCCAATCAAGAATCATTCTTGGTTTATCCGCATTTGCCCTGATGTCCTTAAAAGCGATGTACCTAACTGGTTCCTCGTTTGGTGGGATAAATTTGGACTTTCCCTTAACATTTTACCAGAACCCATCCGAACTGCATTTAATGAGTGGAACATTGCTTATTCCCGAGCATATGCCTACTTAAATAAAAACAGAGATCTCTCCATCAGTAAGTCAATAGTCCATTTTATTATCCATTTTGGTATTCCATGGATATGGAAATGGGACTTTGCATGTGACTACCAGAATAAGGTTCCCCGTCTCAAAAGAATCTTTTTTGTGAAATGGTGGGATAAGGGTATGAACCCTAACTTAACAGAAACTGTCCAGAAGATACAACAGCATACCCAAGCATGTTGGGAATCTGTCAAGCAACCTGCTTTACCTACCCCATCACCAGCATTATCCAGTAATCCTTTCCTCCAAATTCAAAAGGAACTAAAACAGCAATTTCCTCATCTTTCAGAACATGAATTAATAATTAAAAGCATGGATTTTCTGAAAGAACAGTTCCTCCAAACAGTTAGCCCAGATGATGACGCCTCCATGAGGTCAGGTACCAGTCAGACTACATCCGAGCCAGATACTAATCCAGCCGAACACGTGTTGGCAGGAGAATCACAGCTTCCAGAAGAAGATGAGCCCAACCTTGGTGACTTTTGGGACTCGCTAACAGCTGTCATAGCCGAGAAAATGACTAAAAGCAAAGGCAAGGGTCCGGAGCAGTAATTGTGTCATGTGTCGGCACTACCAGACAAGCAACTTTGGGAAAAGCAGATGCCCACTATCAGTTTAAAGGAGATTTTTGATCTACTTTCCGACAAAGCTGAAGATAAGGATAAGGATAAGCCGTCGGTCCATTACAAGCTCGACACCTGTCCTTTTGTTTGATTCTCTCTTATCTTCTTTGTAGTAAAAATTGGAATGGTCTCACCCTTGTTGAGACAGAGTAGAACTAAGTTTTATTTTTCACTTTCTTTTCGTTTGTAATCCTTCCAACCCCCCTCTTGTAAAATAGTGGTACTTCCTCCATTAATAATATCAAGCTTTTGTGTGCACTCTCCATGTCTGTAAGTATGCATGCCCTCTGTTAATGCTTTAGAATAGTTATTATCTTACCTGCAGTTTTGGCAACAACAGAAAATTATGATCTTAACACACCTGTAGATTTTTACACCCAGCCGTATATATCTGAGTGTATATCAGAGTGTAATCAGCGTATAGCCGAATTACAGACTCTGATTAACGAACAAATAGTGGTGTGGGCAGAAGGCCTCCACCTCCTCAACAGTAAATTAATGGGATCATATATGTTGTAATTTATTCTGTTTATCTACATATTATGTGTATGATTATTCCTTGGTTTGTGCTAATGTAAGGTTAATTAAATGTTAGGGTTAGTGGAACGTCACCCAAGTCGCGTAAGGTTAGGTCGTATAGCAGGGATTGCATATTGACCGTTAATATCTGTAAGTCGTTGACAGACGTGCTAGCCTAAACCTTTAGTGAGCACCTTAGTTGGTATCAGAGCCAAGTTTAATGATAAACATAATATGGACATAAACTGAATAAATTAGGCATATATGATCACAGTACATCCATGGCAGAAACTACTAATGAAATACCACCAGTAGAATCAATAGGTAATGAATCAGTAACTACTGTAGGAAATACAATTACCTCATTAGTAGAAGCAACTGAGTTAGTTGCATATCAAGATGTAAAGGATGCCTTAGATAAATGGACAATCCCAACAGTAGATCCAAAAACAATTTATAAAATTGGACATTTCAATTTTTTTAGTAAACAGATAATTAAAACTTTTGAGCACTCCTCATGTATCCAGAATAATGATAAAATCATAAAATTGATTCATATTAATGATTTTATCCCTTTTATCGGAAAATATAAATATATCCACATAGGATTGGTTCAGATAGCTTTTAAGCCATTGACTCTTTTAGGTCAAAATACCAGTATACAGTGTACACTCTGTGATGGCAGATGTCTTAATTGGAGAGCTTCCTTAATGGGAGCCATTGAGACAAGTTTGTCTCGTGGACCAGTATATTTTGATATTTATCCGAATCTTAGCATAGCTATGACTGATGCTAACCTATCTGATGTCTTGGAACTGAGAGTTCTTACTCATGGTTATGAGTATAAGCCAGGATCTCCACCATTCTCTGTTCATTCCCGAATATACCTTAAGGTTTTAACTACGTTAAATCCTTACACCCGTAAGAAAACTACTACAGGACAAACAGTATTAATTGACACTAATCTTTATAGCAGTCAAGTAGCCGTCCCTAGGTTAATTCCTTGGAAGGATATAACTTTTCCGGAAAGATGGCATATACCTAATGCTGTCCCAGCACGCCCAATCATCCGTCAGAATTTAGATGATGTAATCCAGACACAGGGAGGAAATGTGTATATTCAGTTTCAGAAACCTCCACAGCAGTTGATCCGAAGCAATTCCTCAAATGCCAGTTTTAGAACAGCTCCTCGAAGCTTTTCTAATAACAGTTTCCGTTCTGTTCCCCCATATAGGGTAGACTTACCAGAATCTAGTAGGCAATCTGTAGATTCCCTCATACCCGATATACCTCCTAGTCGACCACCTAGTGATCCTAGTGAAGATCCAATGATTTCCGAAATACAAGGTATTAGAATATCCAACAACCAAATACCACATGGTGTCTATACGACCCCAACACCAGATAGCCCAACGGCCCGTGATATGAATTTTGATATTTAATGGATTTTACACCAGGAAGTGCTAATCGTAAATATTTGAACTAGGAATTTCTTCAACCTCAATACTAGGAATTTAGGACATGGTATTTTGCAAACCATACACCTCAACAGTTACAAGAGTACAAGATTCAATACTATCAACATCTTGAATTACACTAGAAATTAATACCTTTTGTAGAATGGTATAATACAGCATTTCATTCTCAATTAAATATATTAGAAGATCAGTATAAGACATGGACTATAACTGAAGGACAAGTTATCCATGCCCTTCATGCACCACCTCAATCTTTAGAGTTAGCTCCTAATGGAGAAGTCACTCGTCAACCGTTAGTCGCCACAGCGTATATAGATGCTCAATCAGCTAGATTTACCAAATCAAACTATATCAAACTTTCAGATCTAGGTCTTATTTGCAGACAACATAATTATACCAATTTATTTTGTCAAACAATGGGTAAACAGTTAACTAGGATCGAAGAAGCGATCAACACATTCCGAGATAGGACTTTAGCTCCACCCATAATTGGACCTTCCACAATCCATCCCGTGTCTATAAAGCCACCTTTAGAGGTAACCAATTTTAAACTAAAAGCCTCAAATACAGAATTTATGGACACTTTATTACAGAAAATGAAAACATTAAATGTTCAAACAGACTCCAATGAACCCTCTGGTTCAATCCACATGCTTAGCGCTAACCCTCCAAAACATGAAGATGATTTATCACTTGAACAAATTCAAGCGATACAATTAAACTTCCAAGACCCCACATCCGTTAACAAACTTCATTCTTACAACTCTTCCTGACCAGCTATGTTACCTCCAACCCGAAATTATTATGCCCGACCAACACCTCCCGATGTACTCTATGAAGAGACGTACATCAATGACCAGGGATCTTATCATGGCAAGACCATCTATGAATGGAATATAGATGGAGAATCCGAATATGGTATTTATAAGAAATTACATCAGATGATGATGTATGCCACCATTTGCCGCCAATACAGTAATAGTGACCATGCAATTGTTAAATTCATTATTAATGGATTTACCAGCCAGTTAAAAGGATGGTGGGATAACATTCTCACTCCTCTCCAGCACACTGAAATTCTCACTTCTGTTAAAGTCGAGCTTGACCCGACCACTCACCAACCGGTTCAACAAGAGGATGCTGTTTACACTCTTATCCAGACTATCATCCTCCATTTTGTCGGTACCAGTACTAGCTCGACTGACCGTAGTCGCGAACTTTTACAGAATTTACGATGCCCTTCTTTGGCTCATTTCAAATGGTACAAAGATGTTTTCCTCATCAAGGTCACTCAGTGACCTGATGCTAACAGTAGCCATTGGAAGGCTAAATTTATTGATGGTCTTCCTACCCTTTTTGCCGAACGTGCTAGGAAAAAACTTCGGGACCACCATGACCGGATGTCTATTCCTTATGAACAGTATACCTATGGACAACTTTGTTCCATTGTTACCGACGAAGGTCTATCTTTGTGTAATGACCTTAAACTTCATTATCAGATGAAGTAACAAAATTTAACCGGTAGAAAAGAATTAGGAGAATTCTGCGAGCAGTTTGCTTATGAACCAGGTATTAAATATCCAGCTAAACCTAGAAAGGTTTCCCATAAAAAACAATCTAAATCCATCCAGAGAAAGTCACATAAGACATATCAGCAAAAACCCAGTAAGAAGTTTTATCCCAAAAAAGCTTCATATACAGGAAAAGGCAAAGGAAAAGGAACACCAAAATTAGAAATTAAATGTTATAAATGTGGCCAAATTGGTCATTATGCCAACAGATATAAATCTAAAGTTAAGTCCAAGATCAATGAGTTGGATCTTGATCCTGATATCAAAAGCCAACTTCTTCAAACAATCGATGAAGAATCAACAGAAGAAGAGTCTCCCTCCGAAGATGAAATAAATGAACTATTTTCACCCTCCAGTAGTGACGATGAACACGTAGAGCCTTCTTGTCCTTGTTCAACTAACTAGGATCAACTATCTGAAATCAATTATTGGAAATCCATAGTTGAAATGAATGGTTTACACCTAGGAGAACCCAGCAGTATTAATGTTTTAACAGATACCCAGAAGGATATGCTAGCTGTCGCAGACCAAATTCAAGATCCAGAAATCAAAATGAAATATTTAAAAATGTGTTATGAACATCAACAGACAACCCAAGAACACCCTTTAATACCAGAACATTCTTACAATCTTCAAGATGTGTTCAAAAGAATCCAGAATTTAAATTCTACATCTGTAGAACAACCCACAACAATCCAGGATTTAAAAATGGAAATAAACATTTTAAAAACCGAAGTTAAACAATTACAAACAGCTAGTGCAGCTACTATTAAAGATATCAAATATCTTCATAGTCAGCTTAAACCAAAGGAATCAAGAGAAACTAAACAAGATCAACCGAACGAAAATACAGAATCTTCAACCCAGTATTTATTACTTGTTAATCAAGTTACTTTCCAGAAATGGTATATCAAAATTTCATTTATGATACAACCAGACTTTTGGATTAAAGATGCTATCGCTTTAGTGGATAGTGGTGCAGATATGAACTGTATCCAAGAAGGTATAGTTCCTACCAAATATTTTCAAAAGACTACTCAAAGTCTCACCAGTGCTAGTGGAAACTCACTCCAGATCAGGTATAAAATTCCAGAAGCTTATATTTGCAATCAAGATTCTTGTCTACCTACATCTTTTGTATTAGTCAAAAATCTTGCACAAAACATCATTTTAGGTACTCCTTTTTTATGCCTTCTTATGCCCATCCAGAAAATTGACCAAACAGGTATTTACTCCCAAATACAGGGAAGATCAGTTATTTTCGAATTCATAACAGAACCATATACCAAAGAGTTAGATCAAATTCGTGATCTAGTCACTTTTAAAGAAAACCAGATAAACTTTTTACAAAAAGAAATTCAATTTTTGACAACAGAGCAAAGACTACAACAACCTTCTTTACAACAGAAAATTAAATTAATTGAGAAAGAATTTCAGACAGAAGTTTGTAGTGATTTTCCAAATGCTTTTTGGGAACGTAAAAAACATACAGTCACATTACCATATGAACCAGATTTTAATGAAAAACATATTCCAACTAGAGCTCGCCCTAGTCAAATGAAAAAGGAATATATGGAATTATGCAAAACAGAAATCCAGAATCTTCTTTCCAAGAAGCTCATCCGTCCCAGTCACTCTCCTTGGAGTTGTACCGCTTTTTATGTTAATAAAAATTCCGAAATTGAGAGAGGCATTCCTCGCCTTGTCATTAATTATAAACCGTTAAATGCAGTACTCAAATGGATTAGATACCCAATTCCGAACAAAAAAGATCTTCTAGATCGTCTACAGGATGCAATTATATTTTCAAAATTTGACCTTAAATCAGGATATTGGCAAATTCAAATTGCAGAATAGGATCGCTATAAAACAGCCTTTATAGTACCCTTTGGACATTATGAATGGAATGTAATGCCATTTGGTCTCAAAAATGCTCCATCAAAATTTCAACATATCATGAATGATATTTTTACTCCTTATACAGAATTTGCTTTATCCTATATTGATGATGTTTTAATATTCTCCTCATCAATTGATCAGCATATAAAGCATCTTAATATTTTTAAGAATGTTATTATCAGAAATGGATTAGCTATTTCCGCACCAAAAATGCAACTATTCCAGACAACAGTTAGATATTTAGGACATAATATTTCCAATGGGAGTATTATTCCTATTAGCAGAAGTATTGAGTTTGCTTCTAAGTTTCCCGATGAAATTAAAGATAAAACTCAATTACAACGATTTTTAGGCAGTTTTAATTATATTCGAGATTACTATCATCAGTTATCTGCCGATGCTGACATTTTGTATACCAGGCTTAGAAAGAATCCGCCACCATGGAATGAAAACCATACTTTAGCTGTTAAACGACTTAAAGCTAAAGTCCAGCAGTTACCTTGTTTACAGTTACCAAATCCTAATTGGCAAAAGATTGTTGAAACAGATGCTTCTAATACAGGTTTTGGAGGAATACTAAAACAGCTTAATCCCAATACCAAGAAAGAGGAATTATTAAGATTCCATTCTGGTCATTGGAATAAAGCAGCTTTAAATTACTCCACAATTAAACAGGAATGTTTAGCTGTTGTAAAATGTGTTATTAAATTTCAGGATGATCTTTTAAATCAGCATTTTCTCATCAAAGTTGATTGCTCTGCTGCAAAACAGATTTTTAAACAGGATGAAAACAAATCTTGCATCAAAACAGATATTCTTGACATGGCAAAGTTTTTTATCTAATTTTGATTTTGATATTGAATATATCAAAGGAGAATCTAATTCTTTGCCTGATTTCTTGACCCGTGAATATTTGCAGAAATCCACTCCTGAAGAGGAATGACCAGTAGGGGCCATCGAGGTCGTGGTCGTGGTAGAGGCCACAACCCTCGCTATGATCCAACAGAATTTCCGTCCCTCTCTCGAGGACAAACCAGTAATTCATCAGCTAAGGATATTCTCCTTAAGACTGAAGAACCGTATACCCCTAACAGTATCACAGAGGAGACAGTCCTCTACATCGAATCCGCAGATGAGCAATGGATGACAGATCCATGGGAGATCATGCGTAGGTATCTTACTACACAACAATCTCCTCCTCACTTTGACCAGTATCGATATATCTATGAACAGATATTAACAGAAACCGAGGCAGCTGAATTTAAGCACACTCTTCATGATGCCAATAAAACAACTAGCCCGATTCAATTCAGTAAAATTATCATCCGCAATATCATGCCCATTTCTACATGGGGCATGCATCCGCATACCACCCGTGATATCGATTTACGTAATAAACAGACCAAATACAGTTACTGGGATTATGTTGATGCCTTTACCCAAGTTTTCTATTATCAGAATCCATTTCTCATAATTACTGCAGTACCTTTTCCAAAACAAATCATTTGTATATTAAAAAACATTAAAACAAATATAAATATCTATATCTATCTATTTATTTATATCTATCTCTAACCCACAGGTTTTGTGGGAGTTCCAATATCTGAACCTTAATTTCTTAATTGTTTTGATTTTTTTTATAAAAAAAAAACTTAGCACTTATTAAATTCTTCTAAGTCTTTTTAACTTCTCCAATACACACACTCTTTTTAACTTTTTACATACTTATTGCAAACAGTGAGTCTCCTTTGTTTTTGCCTTCTTGACTTCTCACTTCTACACTTTCAACTTCAGTGACCACGTATGCAAACAGTAAGTCTTCTTTTTGTTTTCTTCTTCTTGGCTTTTCTTTTTGTTTACTGTTTTAATACTGTAGTTAGATAGCGCATAAAAATATTTGTGATTTGTCTAGCGAATAAAAAATTATAAGTTGATTTTTTAATATGATTAAAGTTAGATAAGTATAAACCCTCACAAAGAGAAAAATGTTATTATAATTAGTTGAATGATTCTTTTTTTTTAATGTGATTGTAGTTAGTTTAATAGTTCTTTTTTTTTTTCATTTATTTATTTTATTATGTGAAAAATGTGATGTGATTGTAATTTGTTTAATGGCTCTTTTTTTTTAATATGATTGTTGTAGTTAGTTCAATGGTTTTTTTTTAATATTATTTAATCTTTTTATTTAGTATTTTAACTTTATTTTTGATTTTTTAATATGATTGAAATTAGATAAATATAAACCCTCACAAAGAGAAAAATGTGATTATAATTAGTTGAATGATTCTTTTTTTTTAATGTGATTGTAGTTAGTTTAATAGTTCTTTTTTTTTTCATTTATTTATTTTATTATAGGAAAAATGTGATGTGATTGTAGTTTGTTCAATGGCCATTTTTTTTAATATGATTGTTGTAGTTAGTTCGATGATTTTTTTTAATGTTATTTAATCTTTTTATTTACTATTTTAATTTTATTTTTAATATGATTGAAGTTAGGTAAACATAAACACTCACAAAAAAAAAATGTGATTGTAGTTAGTTCAATGGTTCTTCTTTTTTTAATGTGATTGTAGTTAGTCAATGGTTCTTTTTTTCATTTATTTATTTATTTTATTATGAAAAAAATGTGATGTGATTGTAGTTTGTTCAATGGTTCTTTTTTTTTAATTTGATTTAATCTTTTATTTACTATTTTAATGGTTTTTCTTTACAATCTATCTATCTATCTATATCTATATCTATACTTCTATACTATATATTAAGCCAAAAGGGGTTTTTAACCCCCAAAGCCTGTGGGAGTTTCAATATTCTAATCTGAATTTTCTAAATTTTTTATTTTTTATTTAAAAACAAACTCAGCATTTATTGATTTGGTTAAAATCTCTGATCAGCATTTATTAAATTTTTTCAATCCACATGTCTTTCTACATGCCTACATTTATTGATTTGGTCAAAATCCACTAATCAGCATTTAAAATCCCCTTATACAAATAATTATAGATACAATCTATGTATAGTTACTGCAGTACCCTTTTCAACTTCTCCCATACACTATGGTTAGTGATAAGATTGTTAAATTATTTTTATAAAAAATCTTAAAAAACATAATTTATATATTAAAAAAAATCTAAAATAAATATAAATATCTATAATTATCCCGTGCATAGTACGGGTGATAGGCTAGTATTTTCATAACAAGAAGGGGTATGTCATAACTCAGTTAATCTCATTTAATCAGGTTTAACTTTTTTTTAATACAAATTATCAAAATTGCACTAATATATTTACATATATATATATTTTTTAATTTTTTAAACTAATAATTTAAAAATTCATAAACACAAAAGTTAACTTATAAATTTCATGTATATCACAAGATAAAATATTAAATTATTTCAAGATAATTATAATAATTTTTTTAAAAATTTATAATAGCACGGTTACCACTAATTTTATAAAATAAAATATGTGAATGTTCACATTTTTATGAATAAGATCTTTTTCAATAATATTTTTGTAAGTGATTTTTGTATTTTCTAAGTGTGAAAGTGCGAGTTCACAATTTTTGTAATTTTATAAAATAAAAATGTGAATGTTCACATTTTTTTATAAATAAAAATAATGTGATTGATTTTTTTTTTTTTTTTTTTTCAAAAAGTGTGAGTAAGATTAATATAAACTTTTGAAAAATGTGGTTTTTTTAAATGACAATTTTCACACCAACTTTTGCACTTCTCGAAAGTTCACGATATTTTATTGAGTGTGAATATTTGCATTACAGTTTTCACACTTCTAGAAAATTCAAACTAATGAGATTCATATTATTGTCTAAGTAGACTGATTTTATTTTTATATTTTTTTTAAAAAAAAGGTAGAAGAAGATAGATTTTGATGATAACAAGATTAATCATATTGTAGATGATAAATTGAAATATATGGACTTTGATGATTATAAGATTAATCATATTGTAAATGATAAATTAGATTAGATTAACAAAATTTATTTTCTCCTATAATCAAGCTACAAATGGAATTAAGATTACATTGTGGGTGTTTGGGAAGGGGCTATTTTAAAGGCTTTTTGGCTATTTTAGTAGGTTTTAGTTTTTGTATTTTGGAAGATAGGATGGATTTTTATTTGAGTTGTTGTATTGAAAAATATGTTTGAAATGATATTTGAGGTTGAAATGACAAATTCGTCCCTAACTTCACTTTTTCCAAAATTGGTCTATAGAGGCAAAAGTGTCATTTTAGCCTGTGGGACTAGGCTGGCCCTACCCTCTGGCCACTGCTGGCTGCTTTGGTTTTTGTTTTTGTTTTTGTTCTTTTGTTTTTTTTATAAATATAAATTATTAGTTTAGGATATTGTTTGAAACTATTTGACTTTTTTTGTATCTGAGACTATTTTAGCCTTAACTTTGGGTTCCCAAACTACCAAGTTTGGAGATACATTAAAAAAGGATTTTTTTAGTCATTTCGAAAGTTACGTGACTAAATGGAATTGGAAATTATGAATGAGACAAAATGGGAAAAAAGTTTTGAAAAATCTAAAATTTTCCGAGATATTGGTTTGTGATTATATATCAATTTTAAATAGTAAATAATAGTCTCAATTAAACTATCAAAGACAAATCGATACAACAATTCAACGTGAAAAAATCACAATTGGAGTGTCTCCAATTGTAATAAAAATATCATGAGCCAAAGCCACAAAATAATCCACTAAGAAGACAAAAAAGAATTACACAAGTGTATTCTCAATTACCTAGCTAGTCCACGCTTTAATTAAACTGAACCCAATGTGTCTCTACCAACACCGTCTTTACCTAGCGAGTCCACAACGTTGATGTTGAATCCACGATGATTAGCCACTCCGGATTCCACCAAAACTTCAGGCTCAAGTTCCCTAGAATTCACCGAAGAACAACTCTCTTTTTTGTGAATAAAGGAAAACAAACAAACTCATGATGATGTTGATATGAACTTCACGAATCCATTGATCACTCCTAAATCATCAAGAAAACACTCATAAAACATCCTTCAATATAAAACACTTTGTATCTTGTTTCTCTTTGAAATCTAGACGACACAAACCCTAAAAACAACGAACATCGCACTTTATAGAAAACAAGATTGCGCAGACAGCTCGAGCGCACATTTCACAGCTCGAGCGGTATGACTAAAGCAGTGCGAAACATATAAGCTAACAGCTTGAGTGCAAATTTTACTGCTCAAGTGGTAAAACTTTCTTTTCAGAAGTTCAGACGTCCTGTAAAAGTATTGGATGATCATTTTATTCACTGGAGTGCACAAATGACCGCTTGAGCGGTCAAATAACTTCGACTGCATTTTTACTTTTTGCTTTGGGGGTGCTGCGCCTCGACTCTGCAGCAGTGCTGCCTCGGACCAGTCATGAGGCACTGCCCGTTGAACCCTTGCGAGCTGATTGGGCAACTTGATCCCTGTACATAGTCAATGAAGTGGCAAACATGAAAGGATTAAGATCACAAACTCCTCTGCAAGACACAATTCGAGTTGGATTTGTATCTAAATACTCATAGCCTTACTAAAATAAAAGATTGAATAAAATTACAACTGAAAGGCGTTTTGTTAAACAAGAATGCTAATAACAAAAACTTAACAAGTTCTAATTATAGGATTTATGGGTAAAAATCCCAATTTATTATGGATAAATTATATTAACCATTTTTTATAGGGCAAACTTCACTTTTTCCCCCTATGGCTTAGGTCATGTGCGAATTACCCCCCTCACTTTCAAATATAACCACATAACCTCCATGTAGTTAATAGAGTAATGTGCATCGTTAACACCGTGAATGGAAGATGTAAAAAGACCAATTTGCCCTTGTATATATATATCGAAGCTTGCTTACCAGTTTTACTTCCAAAAGTCGTGCATCTGAGAAGAGGAAAGTGAAGAGAACTAGGGTTGTTCAATTGAATGATTCAACAAATTAGGGATGTTCGATTGAATAGTTAGGGTTTCAATCGAACGAAATAGTGTATAGATTTGAGAAAGTAGGGCTTCGATTGTTCGATTGTCATTGATTTGGAGATTTACGAAGCAAACGAGGCCCAAAAGTTCACGAAGAATAAGTTGTAAGGTATTTTTTCGATCATTGCTTTTTATTTTGTGTTTCATTCGGTTCAATTTGCTAATATATATATATGTATATAAAATGTTAGTTGATGTACTTTTTGTTGTTGTATACTGTGGTCCCTTAGGGTTTGTGTGCCTCCATTTTTTGTACCATTAGTGGTTAACTTTTTGTCATGGCACTGTGTACGATGCAGTTATTCATATCCTGTTGCTATGGTGGTTTTTTGTATATATAAAGTTCATATACTGTGGTCCCCTATGGTTGTTTGTTTATTTGTAGTGAATGATGTGAGTGTATTACTTTGTTTGTTTATTGTCATTGTGTTTTGTGTGGGGTATGCACTAAAAATGTGAAGTTTATCTCTAATCCTCAGTGTATTACTTTATTTGTTTCCTTTTTCAATTAACTTTTAACTTTATGCCCGAAGAATAGGTTTTTTTAATTTTATTACTTTATGCTTTTATATTCTGTTTTTGTTTTGTGTGATCTGTTCGAGAATTGGGGATTATTTATTATTTTAGTTTATGTTTTTTACATGCATGACTATATCTTTGTTTAGGGTTGTGGATTGTGGTCCTAAAATGTATTGATGAAAGTCTTTTCTACTTTAGGAGTGAATGCTGAAAATGTCAGACAAATTCATAATTGTTCAAATGCACTGTCACGACCCAAACCCGGCCCTATGGGTTTAGCACCGTAACCGGCTAGTAATCCGAGATTACCGAAGGCCTGTTTAACAGTAATACAGTAAAACAGAGTACAGGGCCTGGCGGAAGCCAATACAGTAATTAAACAATGTCCAATGAGCTGTGACAGTCTGTATGCCAAAAAGATTTTTCATGCATTTATACATAAACAGTACAGAACAGTATGCACAATATTTACATTCATTCAAACTAGGAACTCAACCCTAGATAGCGGTACAGTGAACAGTCAGTCTATACAAAACAGTGAAACAGTACAGAAGGGGGAATTCTTAAAACACCCCTAAGCCTTAGCAGATAGGCTCGGAACCTCGCAGTGAGGCACAAAGGCTGGCTTGACAAAACTGGAGTCTAACCCACGCTCCTAGCTCCGATCTGGTGGCTGAGCACCTACATATATATATAAACAGTGAGCTAAAGCCCAGTGAATAACATAATGCGTAAAGAGGTTAAGAATGAATGTCCTTACAGTATGAAAACAGTTCATTTCAATCAGTCATTCAGTTGTTCAGTACAGTAAACAGTCATATGTGGTACATCCGTTAGCATAACAGTAAACAGTAGGTCTAGAAGACCGAATAGTAATGATGGCCATCAGTCAGTAAACAGTAGTGGTTCCAACAAGGGAACCGACAGAGATCTCTGTAACAGTAACAGTAAACAGTAGGTGCTAAGGATGCCACAATACAGTTCAGAATATAGGACATACATTCATTCAGTAAACAGTATCAGTTCAGTAAACAGTTCAGTTCAGTATTCAGAAGATAATCATTTTGAACATATCTTTACACAATTGTTACTCACAGAGTTCGGGCTACAGTAAGCCAAAGCGTGTCTCCCCAGTCGCCAACCCTACACAGTTAACAGATTGAACACACTAAGCTACATAGTTGGGAAGATAACAACTTAATCCCTAATGCCTCGGTGTGTTCTACATCTATATCCTCAACAAGATGCCTTAAACTAGGCCTAAGAATGCCTAGAATGGGATGAGGATGCAAAGATGTACATTTAAAAGCATTTTCAGAAAAATAGAGTCCCGCTCGAGCGCAGGTTTCCCCGCTCGAGCGGACATGCAACAAAGGTACACGCTCGAGCGTACTGTGAAAGTACTGGATGGGTGAAATCTCCGCTCGACGCCCGCTCGAGCTTGAGACATGACTCCGCTCGAGCGCCCGATCCTCCGCTCGAGCGGACTGTAAAACAGTGCAGAGAGATGCTGGATGCTCGAATTCCACGCTCGAGCGTCACTATACCCGCTCGAGCGGAAGTGCGAAATCTGGAAATTCCAGATTGAACCTTCAAGCTCAAAATCAAGTTGTTAACAACTCATACCGATCCTCTTGGGCTCATTTTCTGGAAAACTCTTATAAACATATAGAATATCATAGTTCAAAGCTCAATTTGAGGAATCAAAGCCCAAGGGTTTTCAATTCAAACCCAATTTCAAATCAATTTCAAGAACAATATGAACATGCAACATGCATGAATTCAAACCATTTCAAAGCTTCGATTTGATGCTCTAAAGAGCCAATTCTTTTCAAAACATGGTGAAATCATGGACTTAAACATGATTATGAACATGCATGTAACCTTTTGCCATGAAAACAACTCAAACATCTACAATACAAACATGCATGCATGAAATGAGCTTCAAATCAACAACAATGAACCAAAATATGACTTAGTTCTACAATGAAGCATGACTCATGCAAGAACTAGCTCAATGGCAACAATAAGAAGGTGAGTTTCCTACCTTAGTCTTGTATTCAAGGTTTAGGGGCTCAAATGTGAAATCTACACTTCAATCCAAGCAATTCTTCAAGATGAATTCCAAGTTCTCTCACTCTCTCCCTCTCTTGGTCGGCTAGAGCAAGAAAATGGCTGAGCAAAATGTTGCCTAAGTGTATATTGAGGCTCAAATATGTTATGTTGAGTGGGCCACTAAGGGTGGCAAAATGGTAATTAAGGCAAACTTTGCAATTAACTTATTTTAATCTAATTCAATCACACCTAATCAGTTTTCAGGTAAATACACCATAAAATCACATTAATTACGAGGGTCAAGGAACATCAATCGGTTTCTAATTCGGCCGCCGACAAGGCCTTCAATTAGCAGTTTAAACATATAAGCATGAACAGATAATCACACAGTTAAACAGATAGAATGCAATTTAACTAACATATACTCAATCGATTCGGTTTCCAATTTCAGTCAGTCAGTTCAGTACTTATAATCAGTTCAATTATCAGTAATCAATGTTTAACGGTAATCAGTGGTGAGGGTTATTACAGTCTCCCCTCCTTATAAAGAGTTTAGTCCTCTAAACTCGAGTTACCTTCATTCTGGAAGAAAACAGGATTCAGTGGAAACAGTTCAGGATATCGTTTGGCCATGTCATCTTCCCTTTCCCAAGTGGCATACACGCCACCGTGGTTTTGCCAGTCAACTTTCACTAACGGGATCTCTTTGTTCCTCAGTTTCTTGATTCGTCTGTTTACAATCTGTATAGGCCGTTCCTCGTAAGTGTAGTCATCACTCAACACTACGTGGGTAGGCTCTATTACATGGAAGGGATCCCGGAGATAATCTCTTAACATAGAGATGTGGAAGACGTTATGCATGTGCTCCATTTCAGGAGGAAGCGCAACTTGATACGCCACCGGATTGATTTTCTCAATAATCTCATACGGTCCGACATATCTCGGCGCTAACTTGCCTTTGACTCCAAAACGAGTCTGGCCTTTCATTGGTGTCACTTTCACAAAAACGTGATCACCCACTTCATACTCTCTGTCCCGTCTTCTGACATCTGTATAACTTTTCTGTCTACTCTGTGCAGTTTCCAGTCTCTGTTGTATCAGCTTCACTTTTTCAGTTGTTTCATACACAATCTCGGGCCCGAGCAAAGGCCCATCTCCAACTTCTGCCCAGCAAATCGGAGATCTACATTTTCTGCCATACAACGCCTCAAAAGGCGCCATACCAATACTCGAATGGTAGCTGTTATTGTAGGCGAATTCAACTAATGGCAGATGACTTTCCCAGTCTCCTTGAAAATCAAGGACACACATTCTCAGTAAATCCTCCAGAGTTTGGATAGTCCTTTCTGATTGGCCATCTGTCTGAGGATGATAGGCACTACTCAGTCTCAGTTCAGTACCCAGTGCAGTTTGTAGGCTTTGCCAAAACCTCGATGTAAACTTCGAATCCCTGTCAGAAACAATAGATACAGGCACTCCATGCAGTCTCACAATCTCATCAATATAAATAACGGCCAATTTGTCCGCATTATAGATTGTCTTGACAGGTAAGAAGTGAGCAGATTTGGTTAGTCTATCAACAATAACCCAAATAGAATCCACACTTTTTCTGGAGCGAGGCAATCCAACGATAAAATCCATCGTGATATGCTCCTATTTCCACTCTGGTATGGGTAGGGGCTGCAATAAGCCTGCGGGTCGTTGATGTTCGGCTTTAACTTGTTGGCAATGAAGACATTTGGACACAAAGTCGGCAATTTCTTTCTTCATTCCCGGCCACCAGAAATTCAATTTCAGATCTTGATACATTTTCGTGTTCCCTGGATGGATAGAAAACCTTGAGTTGTGGCCCTCTTGCAGAACTCTTCTTTTCAGTTCAGTATCATTTGGTACACACAGTCTTTCTTGAAATTTTAGTACATTATTCTCAAATTTGAATCCCGGTCTCGGTTTAGATTCTCTTTCTTCGATGATCTTCTTCAAGAAGTCATCCAGTTGCTGTTTCTCTTTAATTTCTTCAATCAGTGCCGGTTGAGCAGAAATAGCAGCTAAGGTTCCACCTTGTTCTCGTAAAACAATTTCAATTTCAGATTTTTCAAGGTCACAAAGTAACTCTTTCTGTCCTGTAAGCAAACAGGCTAAGTTTCCAATCGATTTCCGGCTCAATGCATCGGCAACGGTATTGGCTTTTCCCGGATGGTATAATATCTGTAGGTCATAGTCTTTAATCAGTTCCAGCCATCTCCGCTGTCTCATGTTCAGTTCTTTTTGTGTGAAGAAATACTTTAAACTCTTGTGGTCGGTGTATACTTCACATGTCACCCCGTACAGATAGTGACGCCAGATTTTCAGTGCAAATACTACTGCAGCAAGTTCCAGATCATGGGTCGGGTAGTTCTTTTCATGCGGTCTCAGTTGACGGGAAGCATAGGCAATTACTCTCCCATTCTGCATTAAAACACATCCCAAACCCTTATGAGAAGCATCACTAAATACAGTATAACCATCCGTACCTGAAGGTAAGGTAAGAATCGGTGCAGTCACTAATCGAGTTTTCAACTCCTGAAAAGCAGATTCTCTCTGGTCAGTCCAGTCAAATGATGTCCCCTTCTGAGTTAACTGAGTCAATGGTAGGGCAATTTTGGAGAAATCTTTGACAAATCTTCTGTAATATCCAGCCAATCCCAAAAAGCTTCGGACTTCAGTCACATTTGTTGGTCTAGGCCAGTTCACTACAGCTTCAATTTTCTGCGGATCAACAGAAATCCCATCCTTGCTAACAACATGCCCCAAAAACATAACATGGTCAAGCCAAAATTCACATTTAGACAGTTTAGCATACAGTTTCTGTTCTCTTAAGGTTTGTAGGGAAAGTCTCAGATGTTGTTCGTGTTCTTCTATACTCTTGGAGTAAATCAATATGTCATCAATAAATACAACAATAAAGTCATCAAGGTATGGTTTGAAAATTCTGTTCATGAGGTCCATAAAAGCAGCTGGTGCATTCGTGACTCCAAAAGGCATAACTAAAAATTCATAATGTCCATACCTCGTTCTAAAAGCAGTTTTATCAATGTCATCTGATTTAACTTTCAACTGATGGTATCCGGATCTGAGATCAATCTTCGAAAATACTTTAGCACCCTGTAATTGATCAAACAGGTCATCAATACGCGGTAATGGGTATTTATTCTTTACAGTTACCTTATTCAATTCACGGTAGTCAATGCACAGTCTCAGTGAGCCATCTTTCTTCTTTACAAACAAAACAGGTGCACCCCATGGCGAAGTGCTAGGCCTGATAAACTTCTTATCCAGTAGTTCCTGTAGTTGCACTTTCAACTCCTTCAATTCAGTTGGAGCCATTCTGTAAGGAGCTTTAGAAACTGGTTGTGTTCCGGGAATCACATCAACGGTAAATTCAATCTCCCTGTCAGTCAAATCTCCTGGAAGATTATCTGGAAAAACATCTGGAAATTCCCTGACTATAGGAATACAATTCACATCAGTTGTATCACTATTATCAGTAGCCACAGTCAGTACAGAACACAGATATCCTCTACACCCCTTTCTAATTAATTTAACAGCTTTCACTGACGAAATCAAATACGGAGGAGGTACTACTCCACTCCCATTAAACACGAATTCAGGCAAACTAGGTGGACGGAAAACAACTTGCTTGGTCACACAATCAATAGTGGCATGATATTTTTGTAACCAATCCATCCCCAATATTACGTCAAAATGATCAATGTTCAATGGCAGTAAATCAATAAACAAATGCATATTCCCAACAATGATTTCACATGCGGGGTACATATAAGCACATGTCATGGATCCCCCTACGGGTGATGATACGGCTAGCAGATAGTTCATGGGTTCTAAGGGTCTATTCAATTTCCGTGAGAAAGCATACGATACATATGAATGCGTAGACCCCGAATCAATCAGTACATATGCATTTTGTGTACAAATAGAGAGAATACCTGACACAACGGTCTCGGTATTCTGGACGTCTCCCGGTACTAGGGCGAACACTCGGCCCTGCCTCATGGGCTCTTTCCCGGTAGCTCTGGGGTTAGGCTTTGGTGCTACAGTTGATGCTGCTGCGCTTGGTGCAGCTTTGCTACTAACTTGCGGAGCAGAGGGACAGTCTCTGACCATGTGGCCCACTTTGCCACACCTGTAACAGGCTCCAGATAGTTTATAACAAACCCCTTTGTGCTTCTTGCCACACTCGGAACAGGGTGGTATGAACCCACTCCCTTGGCTGGGGCTAGTTGTCGACCCGGTATTCTGTTTCTTGTTGGCTGGGTTGTACTTGCCTTTCTTGAATTTGAAACCCAGCCTTTTACCATGCCATTCGGTTGTTGGTGTTTCCGATTGTTTCACTGCTGCAATGTTCGACTCGGCCATCAATGCCCGGTCGAGAACACCCACAAAAGTCGGTAGTTTCAAAACATTTATCCGGTCAAGTATTGCCACATTAAGGCCACCTTCAAATTTTCTGGCCTTCTTATATTCAGTGTCCACCATGTGTGGTGCATATCTGGCAAGTTCAGTAAATTTGGTTTCATATTCGGCAACCGACGTGGTGCCCTGTTTCAGTTGTTCGAATTCAGTCACTTTCCTATCCCTGACACATTGTGGGAAGTACTTTTCAAAGAAGGACTCCTTGAACTGAGCCCAAGTCATAACAGTATTTGTATCACGGGTCAACATCCACCACCTTCTAGCCTCTTCCTGTAGGGTGAAGGTAGCTAACAATACTTTGTTTTCTTCTGAGCACGGAAATACTTCAAATAGTTTCTCTGTTTCCAGAACCCAAGCCTCAGCTTTTAACGGTTCAAGGCCTCCCTGAAAGGATGGCGGTTTCATTTTGCTGAACTTCTGGGTCAGAGCAATTATATCCCCATCATTCACATTCACATTAGGTTCCGGCTGAACCGGAGGAGGAGGAGGCTGTTGGTTCTGTTGTTCAAGTCTAGCAGTTATCAGTTCCATCATTCTTTCCATTCTTTCCATTCTTGCCTCAGTAGATGAGGACTCAGGTTCATTTGCATTGTCCATTTCACTATAGGCAGTTATAACAGTTTTATACATAAGCAGTCATTTGTTTCATAGTTTAACACATTAACAGATATTCAGTCATAACATAGCCACACACTTTTCAAGTTCATGAAATGTCCTAATCACTTTTCTAGGACGCCCTATAGCTCATTTGGACACGTGTGTGCGGTATAACTCGTGGTAAGTATTGCTCTGATACCACTCTGTCACGACCCAAACCCGGCCCTATGGGTTTAGCACCGTAACCGGCCAGTAATCCGAGATTACCGAAGGCCTGTTTAACAGTAATACAGTAAAACAGAGTACAGGGCCTGGCGGAAGCCAATACAGTAATTAAACAATGTCCAATGAGCTGTGACAGTCTGTATGCCAAAAAGATTTTTCATGCATTTATACATAAACAGTACAGAACAGTATGCACAATATTTACATTCATTCAAACTAGGAACTCAACCCTAGATAGCGGTACAGTGAACAGTCAGTCTATACAAAACAGTGAAACAGTACAGAAGGGGGAATTCTTAAAACACCCCTAAGCCTTAGCAGATAGGCTCGGAACCTCGCAGTGAGGCACAAAGGCTGGCTTGACAAAACTGGAGTCTAACCCACGCTCCGAGCTCCGATCTGGTGGCTGAGCACCTACATATATATATAAACAGTGAGCTAAAGCCCAGTGAATAACATAATGCGTAAAGAGGTTAAGAATGAATGTCCTTACAGTATGAAAACAGTTCATTTCAATCAGTCATTCAGTTGTTCAGTACAGTAAACAGTCATATGTGGTACATCCGTTAGCATAACAGTAAACAGTAGGTCTAGAAGACCGAACAGTAACGATGGCCATCAGTCAGTAAACAGTAGTGGTTCCAACAAGGGAACCGACAGAGATCTCTGTAACAGTAACAGTAAACAGTAGGTGCTAAGGATGCCACAATACAGTTCAGAATATAGGACATACATTCATTCAGTAAACAGTATCAGTTCAGTAAACAGTTCAGTTCAGTATTCAGAAGATAATCATTTTGAACATATCTTTACACAATTGTTACTCACAGAGTTCGGGCTACAGTAAGCCAGAGCGTGTCTCCCCAGTCGCCAACCCTACACAGTTAACAGATTGAACACACTAAGCTACACAGTTGGGAAGATAACAACTTAATCCCTAATGCCTCGGTGTGTTCTACATCTATATCCTCAACAAGATGCCTTAAACTAGGCCTAAGAATGCCTAGGATGGGATGAGGATGCAAAGATGTACATTTAAAAGCATTTTCAGAAAAATAGAGTCCTGCTCGAGCGCAGGTTTCCCCGCTCGAGCGGACATGCAACAAAGGTACACGCTCGAGCGTACTGTGAAAGTACTGGATGGGTGAAATCTCCGCTCGACGCCCGCTCGAGCTTGAGACATGACTCCGCTCGAGCGCCCGATCCTCCGCTCGAGCGGACTGTAAAACAGTGCAGAGAGATGCTGGATGCTCGAATTCCACGCTCGAGCGTCACTATACCCGCTCGAGCGGAAGTGCGAAATCTGGAAATTCCAGATTGCACCTTCAAGCTCAAAATCAAGTTGTTAACAACTCAAACCGATCCTCTTGGGCTCATTTTCTGGAAAACTCTTATAAACATATAGAATATCATAGTTCAAAGCTCAATTTGAGGAATCAAAGCCCAAGGGTTTTCAATTCAAACCCAATTTCAAACCAATTTCAAGAACAATATGAACATGCAACATGCATGAATTCAAACCATTTCAAAGCTTCGATTTGATGCTCTAAAGAGCCAATTCTTTTCAAAACATGGTGAAATCATGGACTTAAACATGATTATGAACATGCATGTAACCTTTTGCCATGAAAACAACTCAAACATCTACAATACAAACATGCATGCATGAAATGAGCTTCAAATCAACAACAATGAACCAAAATATGACTTAGTTCTACAATGAAGCATGACTCATGCAAGAACTAGCTCAATGGCAACAATAAGAAGGTGAGTTTCCTACCTTAGTCTTGTATTCAAGGTTTAGGGGCTCAAATGTGAAATCTACACTTCAATCCAAGCAATTCTTCAAGATGAATTCCAAGTTCTCTCACTCTCTCCCTCTCTTGGTCGGCTAGAGCAAGAAAATGGCTGAGCAAAATGTTGCCTAAGTGTATATTGAGGCTCAAATATGTTATGTTGAGTGGGCCACTAAGGGTGGCAAAATGGTAATTAAGGCAAACTTTGCAATTAACTTATTTTAATCTAATTCAATCACACCTAATCAGTTTTCAGGTAAATACACCATAAAATCACATTAATTACGAGGGTCAAGGAACATCAATCGGTTTCTAATTCGGCCGCCGACAAGGCCTTCAATTAGCAGTTTAAACATATAAGCATGAACAGATAATCACACAGTTAAACAGATAGAATGCAATTTAACTAACATATACTCAATCGATTCGGTTTCCAATTTCAGTCAGTCAGTTCAGTACTTATAATCAGTTCAATTATCAGTAATCAATGTTTAACGGTAATCAGTGGTGAGGGTTATTACAGTCTCCCCTCCTTATAAAGAGTTTAGTCCTCTAAACTCGAGTTACCTTCATTCTGGAAGAAAACAGGATTCAGTGGAAACAGTTCAGGATATCGTTTGGCCATGTCATCTTCCCTTTCCCAAGTGGCATACACGCCACCGTGGTTTTGCCAGTCAACTTTCACTAACGGGATCTCTTTGTTCCTCAGTTTCTTGATTCGTCTGTTTACAATCTGTATAGGCCGTTCCTCGTAAGTGTAGTCATCACTCAACACTACGTGGGTAGGCTCTATTACATGGAAGGGATCCCGGAGATAATCTCTTAACATAGAGATGTGGAAGACGTTATGCATGTGCTCCATTTCAGGAGGAAGCGCAACTTGATACGCCACCGGATTGATTTTCTCAATAATCTCATACGGTCCGACATATCTCGGCGCTAACTTGCCTTTGACTCCAAAACGAGTCTGGCCTTTCATTGGTGTCACTTTCACAAAATACTCTCTGTCTCGTCTTCTGACATCTGCATAACTTTTCTGTCTACTCTGTGCAGTTTCCAGTCTCTGCTGTATCAGCTTCACTTTTTCAGTTGTTTCATACACAATCTCGGGCCCGAGCAAAGGCCCATCTCCAACTTCTGCCCAGCAAATCGGAGATCTACATTTTCTGCCATACAACGCCTCAAAAGGCGCCATACCAATACTCGAATGGTAGCTGTTATTGTAGGCGAATTCAACTAATGGCAGATGACTTTCCCAGTCTCCTTGAAAATCAAGGACACACATTCTCAGTAAATCCTCCAGAGTTTGGATAGTCCTTTCTGATTGGCCATCTGTCTGAGGATGATAGGCACTACTCAGTCTCAGTTCAGTACCCAGTGCAGTTTGTAGGCTTTGCCAAAACCTCGATGTAAACTTCGAATCCCTGTCAGAAACAATAGATACAGGCACTCCATGCAGTCTCACAATCTCATCAATATAAATAACGGCCAATTTGTCCGCATTATAGATTGTCTTGACAGGTAAGAAGTGAGCAGATTTGGTTAGTCTATCAACAATAACCCAAATAGAATCCACACTTTTTCTGGAGCGAGGCAATCCAACGATAAAATCCATCGTGATATGCTCCTATTTCCACTCTGGTATGGGTAGGGGCTGCAATAAGCCTGCGGGTCGTTGATGTTCGGCTTTAACTTGTTGGCAATGAAGACATTTGGACACAAAGTCGGCAATTTCTTTCTTCATTCCCGGCCACCAGAAATTCAATTTCAGATCTTGATACATTTTCGTGTTCCCTGGATGGATAGAAAACCTTGAGTTGTGGCCCTCTTGCAGAACTCTTCTTTTCAGTTCAGTATCATTTGGTACACACAGTCTTTCTTGAAATTTTAGTACATTATTCTCAAATTTGAATCCCGGTCTCGGTTTAGATTCTCTTTCTTCGATGATCTTCTTCAAGAAGTCATCCAGTTGCTGTTTCTCTTTAATTTCTTCAATCAGTGCCGGTTGAGCAGAAATAGCAGCTAAGGTTCCACCTTGTTCTCGTAAAACAATTTCAATTTCAGATTTTTCAAGGTCACAAAGTAACTCTTTCTGTCCTGTAAGCAAACAGGCTAAGTTTCCAATCGATTTCCGGCTCAATGCATCGGCAACGGTATTGGCTTTTCCCGGATGGTATAATATCTGTAGGTCATAGTCTTTAATCAGTTCCAGCCATCTCCGCTGTCTCATGTTCAGTTCTTTTTGTGTGAAGAAATACTTTAAACTCTTGTGGTCGGTGTATACTTCACATGTCACCCCGTACAGATAGTGACGCCAGATTTTCAGTGCAAATACTACTGCAGCAAGTTCCAGATCATGGGTCGGGTAGTTCTTTTCATGCGGTCTCAGTTGACGGGAAGCATAGGCAATTACTCTCCCATTCTGCATTAAAACACATCCCAAACCCTTATGAGAAGCATCACTAAATACAGTATAACCATCCGTACCTGAAGGTAAGGTAAGAATCGGTGCAGTCACTAATCGAGTTTTCAACTCCTGAAAAGCAGATTCTCTCTGGTCAGTCCAGTCAAATGATGTCCCCTTCTGAGTTAACTGAGTCAATGGTAGGGCAATTTTGGAGAAATCTTTGACAAATCTTCTGTAATATCCAGCCAATCCCAAAAAGCTTCGGACTTCAGTCACATTTGTTGGTCTAGGCCAGTTCACTACAGCTTCAATTTTCTGCGGATCAACAGAAATCCCATCCTTGCTAACAACATGCCCCAAAAACATAACATGGTCAAGCCAAAATTCACATTTAGACAGTTTAGCATACAGTTTCTGTTCTCTTAAGGTTTGTAGGGAAAGTCTCAGATGTTGTTCGTGTTCTTCTATACTCTTGGAGTAAATCAATATGTCATCAATAAATACAACAATAAAGTCATCAAGGTATGGTTTGAAAATTCTGTTCATGAGGTCCATAAAAGCAGCTGGTGCATTCGTGACTCCAAAAGGCATAACTAAAAATTCATAATGTCCATACCTCGTTCTAAAAGCAGTTTTATCAATGTCATCTGATTTAACTTTCAACTGATGGTATCCGGATCTGAGATCAATCTTCGAAAATACTTTAGCACCCTGTAATTGATCAAACAGGTCATCAATACGCGGTAATGGGTATTTATTCTTTACAGTTACCTTATTCAATTCACGGTAGTCAATGCACAGTCTCAGTGAGCCATCTTTCTTCTTTACAAACAAAACAGGTGCACCCCATGGCGAAGTGCTAGGCCTGATAAACTTCTTATCCAGTAGTTCCTGTAGTTGCACTTTCAACTCCTTCAATTCAGTTGGAGCCATTCTGTAAGGAGCTTTAGAAACTGGTTGTGTTCCGGGAATCACATCAACGGTAAATTCAATCTCCCTGTCAGTCAAATCTCCTGGAAGATTATCTGGAAAAACATCTGGAAATTCCCTGACTATAGGAATACAATTCACATCAGTTGTATCACTATTATCAGTAGCCACAGTCAGTACAGAACACAGATATCCTCTACACCCCTTTCTAATTAATTTAACAGCTTTCACTGACGAAATCAAATACGGAGGAGGTACTACTCCACTCCCATTAAACACGAATTCAGGCAAACTAGGTGGACGGAAAACAACTTGCTTGGTCACACAATCAATAGTGGCATGATATTTTTGTAACCAATCCATCCCCAATATTACGTCAAAATGATCAATGTTCAATGGCAGTAAATCAATAAACAAATGCATATTCCCAACAATGATTTCACATGCGGGGTACATATAAGCACATGTCATGGATCCCCCTACGGGTGATGATACGGCTAGCAGATAGTTCATGGGTTCTAAGGGTCTATTCAATTTCCGTGAGAAAGCATACGATACATATGAATGCGTAGACCCCGAATCAATCAGTACATATGCATTTTGTGTACAAATAGAGAGAATACCTGACACAACGGTCTCGGTATTCTGGACGTCTCCCGGTACTAGGGCGAACACTCGGCCCTGCCTCATGGGCTCTTTCCCGGTAGCTCTGGGGTTAGGCTTTGGTGCTACAGTTGATGCTGCTGCGCTTGGTGCAGCTTTGCTACTAACTTGCGGAGCAGAGGGACAGTCTCTGACCATGTGGCCCACTTTGCCACACCTGTAACAGGCTCCAGATAGTTTATAACAAACCCCTTTGTGCTTCTTGCCACACTCGGAACAGGGTGGTATGAACCCACTCCCTTGGCTGGGGCTAGTTGTCGACCCGGTATTCTGTTTCTTGTTGGCTGGGTTGTACTTGCCTTTCTTGAATTTGAAACCCAGCCTTTTACCATGCCATTCGGTTGTTGGTGTTTCCGATTGTTTCACTGCTGCAATGTTCGACTCGGCCATCAATGCCCGGTCGAGAACACCCACAAAAGTCGGTAGTTTCAAAACATTTATCCGGTCAAGTATTGCCACATTAAGGCCACCTTCAAATTTTCTGGCCTTCTTATATTCAGTGTCCACCATGTGTGGTGCATATCTGGCAAGTTCAGTAAATTTGGTTTCATATTCGGCAACCGACGTGGTGCCCTGTTTCAGTTGTTCGAATTCAGTCACTTTCCTATCCCTGACACATTGTGGGAAGTACTTTTCAAAGAAGGACTCCTTGAACTGAGCCCAAGTCATAACAGTATTTGTATCACGGGTCAACATCCACCACCTTCTAGCCTCTTCCTGTAGGGTGAAGGTAGCTAACAATACTTTGTTTTCTTCTGAGCACGGAAATACTTCAAATAGTTTCTCTGTTTCCAGAACCCAAGCCTCAGCTTTTAACGGTTCAAGGCCTCCCTGAAAGGATGGCGGTTTCATTTTGCTGAACTTCTGGGTCAGAGCAATTATATCCCCATCATTCACATTCACATTAGGTTCCGGCTGAACCGGAGGAGGAGGAGGCTGTTGGTTCTGTTGTTCAAGTCTAGCAGTTATCAGTTCCATCATTCTTTCCATTCTTTCCATTCTTGCCTCAGTAGATGAGGACTCAGGTTCATTTGCATTGTCCATTTCACTATAGGCAGTTATAACAGTTTTATACATAAGCAGTCATTTGTTTCATAGTTTAACACATTAACAGATATTCAGTCATAACATAGCCACACACTTTTCAAGTTCATGAAATGTCCTAATCACTTTTCTAGGACGCCCTATAGCTCATTTGGACACGTGTGTGCGGTATAACTCGTGGTAAGTATTGCTCTGATACCACTCTGTCACGACCCAAACCCGGCCCTATGGGTTTAGCACCGTAACCGGCCAGTAATCCGAGATTACCGAAGGCCTGTTTAACAGTAATACAGTAAAACAGAGTACAGGGCCTGGCGGAAGCCAATACAGTAATTAAACAATGTCCAATGAGCTGTGACAGTCTGTATGCCAAAAAGATTTTTCATGCATTTATACATAAACAGTACAGAACAGTATGCACAATATTTACATTCATTCAAACTAGGAACTCAACCCTAGATAGCGGTACAGTGAACAGTCAGTCTATACAAAACAGTGAAACAGTACAGAAGGGGGAATTCTTAAAACACCCCTAAGCCTTAGCAGATAGGCTCGGAACCTCGCAGTGAGGCACAAAGGCTGGCTTGACAAAACTGGAGTCTAACCCACGCTCCGAGCTCCGATCTGGTGGCTGAGCACCTACATATATATATAAACAGTGAGCTAAAGCCCAGTGAATAACATAATGCGTAAAGAGGTTAAGAATGATTGTCCTTACAGTATGAAAACAGTTCATTTCAATCAGTCATTCAGTTGTTCAGTACAGTAAACAGTCATATGTGGTACATCCGTTAGCATAACAGTAAACAGTAGGTCTAGAAGACCGAACAGTAATGATGGCCATCAGTCAGTAAACAGTAGTGGTTCCAACAAGGGAACCGACAGAGATCTCTGTAACAGTAACAGTAAACAGTAGGTGCTAAGGATGCCACAATACAGTTCAGAATATAGGACATACATTCATTCAGTAAACAGTATCAGTTCAGTAAACAGTTCAGTTCAGTATTCAGAAGATAATCATTTTGAACATATCTTTACACAATTGTTACTCACAGAGTTCGGGCTACAGTAAGCCAGAGCGTGTCTCCCCAGTCGCCAACCCTACACAGTTAACAGATTGAACACACTAAGCTACACAGTTGGGAAGATAACAACTTAATCCCTAATGCCTCGGTGTGTTCTACATCTATATCCTCAACAAGATGCCTTAAACTAGGCCTAAGAATGCCTAGAATGGGATGAGGATGCAAAGATGTACATTTAAAAGCATTTTCAGAAAAATAGAGTCCCGCTCGAGCGCAGGTTTCCCCGCTCGAGCGGACATGCAACAAAGGTACACGCTCGAGCGTACTGTGAAAGTACTGGATGGGTGAAATCTCCGCTCGACGCCCGCTCGAGCTTGAGACATGACTCCGCTCGAGCGCCCGATCCTCCGCTCGAGCGGACTGTAAAACAGTGCAGAGAGATGCTGGATGCTCGAATTCCACGCTCGAGCGTCACTATACCCGCTCGAGCGGAAGTGCGAAATCTGGAAATTCCAGATTGCACCTTCAAGCTCAAAATCAAGTTGTTAACAACTCAAACCGATCCTCTTGGGCTCATTTTCTGGAAAACTCTTATAAACATATAGAATATCATAGTTCAAAGCTCAATTTGAGGAATCAAAGCCCAAGGGTTTTCAATTCAAACCCAATTTCAAACCAATTTCAAGAACAATATGAACATGCAACATGCATGAATTCAAACCATTTCAAAGCTTCGATTTGATGCTCTAAAGAGCCAATTCTTTTCAAAACATGGTGAAATCATGGACTTAAACATGATTATGAACATGCATGTAACCTTTTGCCATGAAAACAACTCAAACATCTACAATACAAACATGCATGCATGAAATGAGCTTCAAATCAACAACAATGAACCAAAATATGACTTAGTTCTACAATGAAGCATGACTCATGCAAGAACTAGCTCAATGGCAACAATAAGAAGGTGAGTTTCCTACCTTAGTCTTGTATTCAAGGTTTAGGGGCTCAAATGTGAAATCTACACTTCAATCCAAGCAATTCTTCAAGATGAATTCCAAGTTCTCTCACTCTCTCCCTCTCTTGGTCGGCTAGAGCAAGAAAATGGCTGAGCAAAATGTTGCCTAAGTGTATATTGAGGCTCAAATATGTTATGTTGAGTGGGCCACTAAGGGTGGCAAAATGGTAATTAAGGCAAACTTTGCAATTAACTTATTTTAATCTAATTCAATCACACCTAATCAGTTTTCAGGTAAATACACCATAAAATCACATTAATTACGAGGGTCAAGGAACATCAATCGGTTTCTAATTCGGCCGCCGACAAGGCCTTCAATTAGCAGTTTAAACATATAAGCATGAACAGATAATCACACAGTTAAACAGATAGAATGCAATTTAACTAACATATACTCAATCGATTCGGTTTCCAATTTCAGTCAGTCAGTTCAGTACTTATAATCAGTTCAATTATCAGTAATCAATGTTTAACGGTAATCAGTGGTGAGGGTTATTACATGCACCATGGGGCCCATTTTGTCTTTTATCCACATGTTGTTTATGAGGGTGGTAGGGTGAATGAAATAATTAATTGTGACCTTGAACAAAATGTCTATGTTTGAGTTAAGAGACCTTTATTATGACTTAATTGGTGAAAAATGAGCAAACATAGATATGTACTATACATGGCCTGGTTATAGTTTAGATGTTGGGTTAAAAGCAATGTACACTGATGCTGATGTGATGAAAATGTTTAAGACTTATAAGGGTTTGGATTTAGTAGTTTATGTAGAGAAGGGTGTAGATCCTATTATGGTTTTGTCATCCAATGGTGACTTGTTGTCAGATCCCAATGGTACAGAACAGGGTGGTAATGCCATAGGTGGTGGTGACACAGAACATGGCGGTAATGTCATATGTGGTACTGACACAGAAATTATTGATATAAACTTGTCTGATATTGACATCATAGTTGATGACATTGGGAATGACTCAGATGATAGTGCAAAGGTAGGTGAGAGTGAGGATGTGGGTGAGGGACGTGAGGGTAGTGATACACAACATGAGGGTAATGATACACAACATGAGGAGGGGTTGCAGCATACTATTGACACTGAGTCTGTAGAAGGTAATGAGGCTGATGAGAGTGATAGTGCATAGAGTGAGACTGAATTTGTGGCTAATGAAAACAGAACTGATAGTGATGATTCTGAGGACTTGGACTATATAGTTAGAGAAGAATATAGTTATACTAAGACTTCTGAGGATAGTGCAGAGGAAAGTGATGATCAGAGTTGGTTGTGTGAAGACCTAAAGGGTCCAAATGATAACATTTTTTATGAAACCTCACACAGAAGAACTGAAGGACCACTACCTAAAGTTAATCTACCAGGTGATGTCGGTTGGTATTCAGAGGTTGATGATGATGATGAATTGAATAGTCTTAAAGGGTCATCAGATGAGGCAGATAATGCTAGATACCCAGAATACAAAGAATGTATGATGAAGAATCCCAAACTTGTAGTTGGAATGAAATTTCCCAATCCCCAAGTTTTCAGAGATTGTTTGAGGGAGTTTAATGTGGTGCATAGTTATGATATAAGGTACATCAAAAATAAGAATGCTAGGATCACTGCTGTTTGTAGGCATGGCTGTACTTGGAGGATAGATGCCTCTCTATTTGAGGGAACCCCAACCTTTCAAATCGAAACTCTAGAGGGAAAACACATATGTGGGAGGAATTACAGCAACAAACAAGCCAACTCTAAGTACTTGGAGAAGAAGTTTGTAGATGAGGTGAGAGATAACCCCTCCATTAACATAGCCTCTTTCAAGAAAAAAAAAATTAGAAGAGAGATAATGGTGAATGCAAGTAGGTTTCAAATATATAGGGCAAGGGAGATAATTACAGGGGATTTGGTAGAGCAATATCACAGGATTAGGGATTATACAGCTACAGTTGTCAGGACAAATCCAACCTCACACATTTCAATAACAACTAATCCTGAAAAGACAGAGCCTACATTTGAAAGAATATATTTCAGACTTGGTGCACAAAAAGATGGATTTCTAGCAGGGTGTAGACCAATAATAGGACTAGATGGTTGTCATTTGAAAGGGATTTTTGGAGGGCAGCTACTCAGTGCTATTGGCAGAGATGGAAATGATGACATATATCCTATTGCAATGGCTTTGGTTGAGATAGAATGTAAAGCCTCTTGGTCTTGGTTTCTTTAGGAATTGATGAGTGATATTGGGAGTGTTGAGGAGATGGGGTGGACATTTATATCAGATAAACAGAAGGGGTTGGTTGAAACATTTGCAGAGTCATACCCTATTGCAAATCATAAATACTGCTTTAGACATATGTATAGTAACTTCAAGACAAAATACAGTGGTTTTGTATTGAAAGACCTATTCTGGAAAGTTGCATCAACTGGAAATGTGCATGAATTCAATTATTGGGTGAAGAAGATTGAAGAAGCTGATCCTAAGACTGGAAATAGGAAGATAGTTGTGGAGTGGTAAAGGGAGACTGACCCTGCTTTGTGGGCAAGGTCACATTTTTCTCCAATGAGCAAGTTTGACATCCTTGTGAACAATTTGAGTGATTCATTCAATTCTTATATTCTAGAAGCTAGAGAGTTACTAATAATCTCCATGTTTGAATGAATCAGAAGGAAATTGATGCAAAGGATTCAAGTTAAAAAGGCTGGAATGGCAAAATACAGTGGTAAAATTTGTCCCAATATTCATGACAAACTTGAGAAGTTGAAGGTGGAATCAAGGAACTGCTTTGCAACCTGGTGTGGACACCACACTTTTTCCCGTCCTAAAGACTTGGATGTCATTGATTGAGCGCTCGATGATTGCGCATGGTTGCCCTCGTTTGGAGTCCCCGGGGTTTTTGGTTACGTGCTTTGCTCCTGAGTCTCTGAACTCTCTTGATTTTGTGCTTGCTTTAAGCCAAACCTTGGTGCCCCTTTTGCTTAGAGGGAGAAGTAAGGGTGTAGACCACTTTTCTCTCCTGCCAGCCAGTTTTCTCCCCTATAGACCACTTTTGGTGATCGGTCAGCTAAGATGGGTGGTCGGTCGACCAGCCTAAGTGGTCTGCAGCCTGCCACCACCTTCTCCTCTCTTTGTAGACCCTTTTTCTCTCCTACCAGCCAGTTTTTTCCCTTGTCGACCACCTAAGGTGGTCGATCGACTAGGTGGGGTGGTCTACGGCCTTTTTTCTACTTTTGCAGATATTTTTGGTGCCAGTTATGCCAACTGTTAGGCACAGAATGCATCCTCCCTATGTAGGGAGGGATTCATGCAAGCTTGTGCTTACATTTTCTTTAAAAGGGGAGCTTTCTCCCCCTTCCAAGAGGTTTAGAAAATTTAGAGGCAAAAATTGACTCTCTCTCTCTAGAATTCTCCCCATCTCTCTCTATATTGTGCTCTATAGTGCTTGGAAGTGAGCTTTCTTCACACTTTTGCACACAACCTTTTAGCCAAACACTCCTACCTTGTTGCTGAGGTGCTTGAGGGTCTTGTGGGAGCTTCAAAAGATTGGTTTTTGGCTCAAGAGGGTGCTGTTGTTGTTGTGCTTCAAGGGTAATCCTATTTCCCCTTTTTAAGCTTTGTTTTGATTACTCTCTTAGCCACATTTGCATGCTATTTTAGGCTTAGCTTTCAACTGAAAAAAGTTCTATTTTTAAGTGTTTAAAATGGTTGTTTAAGGCTTAATTTGAGTTAGGGGTGGTTTACCCTCTTTGGTGGCTTGTTTTGCTTTGCTTTGTGCCATCTCTTAAGGCCTTTGGGACCATCTCTTTTTGGCATTCTTACCACTGAAACTCAGAGGAATTTCAGTGGTAGAAAGGTGGTT
Organism: Camellia sinensis; assembly: GCF_055761805.1. Taxonomy (NCBI): domain Eukaryota; kingdom Viridiplantae; phylum Streptophyta; class Magnoliopsida; order Ericales; family Theaceae; genus Camellia; species Camellia sinensis. Next base: position 48,799,623 of record NC_138965.1, read on the forward strand.
TTGAGGTCCCAAATGGGTGGGGGTTGTCCCCCCTCCTCTTCTCTTATTTGCATGTGTTGATGGCCCATCAAATGAGCATGTGTTTCTACTTCTTAGTGGCTTTGTTTAAGCTCATTTTTGTGACTTTTCAGACCTTCCATAACTCTATTTTTTGCTGTCTTGGTCACCTCTTGCATGCTTATTGCACTTGTAGTGTAATCCCACTTGTAGCCTTGCAAAGTAGCATGTCTTTGTGCCTTGAATTTGCTTAGTTCAAGCATGTTTTTAGCCATTATTTTCCATGCCATAACTCTGTTTTAGGTTGGTTTGGTTGCCTCTTGCATGCTCCTTGCACTTGTAGTACAATTTTGTTCACTAGCCTAGCGTATTTGGTGTTTTAGCCTATTGATCTAGCATGTGTATGCTCTACTCCAACACATTTTTGGCTATATTTTAGCATTCTTTAGGTCTAATTTGAGTGGTTTTGGTCATGCATACTTGGCTTTGCATAGCTATAGTGTATTTGGCTTTGCTAGCCTTGCACTTTGGGACCTCTAACATGTCATATTTGAGCTTTTTGCATGGCATAACATCATTTGGCATGTTATTTCAGACCATATACCTCTGCCATATTCCTGCATTTATCACTCTTTCAATGTTTTTGGAGAATTGTGCCTTATGTCTTAATCATGAGCTAATTTGTATGCATGCTTGTCTAAGCTTTTGGGCTACCATCTCAGCATGTTTTTCGTCTTATTTTGCCATGTTACAACTCTGATTTTGGTTGGTGGGGTCACCTCTTGCTTGGTTTTAGTACTTGTAGTGTAATCTCACTCATTGGCCTTGCATGCTTAGTGTTTTGGCTTACTACGCTAGCTTGTTTTGGCTACACTCCATCATGTTTCTAGCATTGTTTTGACCTGCCTTAGGACTATTTTGAGTCATCTTAGTCCTTTGGGGCTTGCTTGATATAGCTATGGTGTCAGTGCCTTAGCTAGTCTTGAGTTTTGAGCACCATAGCATGCTATACTTGTGATAGTTTCATGTCTTGGCATCATTTAACATGTTATTTCAGAGCATATACATGTGTCATGTTCTCACATCGTTCACTCCTTAGAGCTTTTGAAAGTTGTGCTTTTGTGCCTTATTTGTGAGCTACCAAAGGAGCATGATTTTTTACTCTTTTAAGCCTTAGTTTGAGCATGTTTTTGCTACTGATTTGCCATGTTGTAGCTCTGTTTTGGGCTAATTTGGTCGTTTAAGCTTGATATTGCATGCCTCTTGTGTTATACTATTTGCTAGCTTTAATGTTCTTGGCTCTTAGCATGCATTGCATGAGTTGTTAGAATGTTTTAGCATCATTTGTCATGCCATTTCAGTGCTGGAGTGTGTGCCATTGCATCCCACTAATTCACTCTTTCAAAATTAGAGGACTCTCACTTTTGGACTTAACCGATTAAGGGACTAATTGGTAATCTAAAATGTGCAAACCAAAATGAATCAAGTAAAACATGGCCAAGATAATCATGTTGTTTGTATTGCATGTGTTTGGATCGGACGTTAATCCAAACACGAGAAATGTGGGACGTTTCATACTCATAGTGATGAAACATGTCACATTTCTCGGTCGCCGACGCCGACGCCCTTGATTGTGCATGATAGGGTGGAGGCCTTTCGAGTCTTATGTGTGCATTCATTGAGTTTTGCGCAAGCTTGATCCTTTGGCCACCATGCATTGAAAATGCTTAGTTGGCGGCTCGAGAGTCAAGTGCCATACTCCTTTGAGCTTGAGATATGATAATGAGTGTGGAAGTGCATACATTTCCTTGTAAATACGCTGTCTTGCCTCTGTTTGTGCTATGTTGCAGCAACAGGAGGAATTTCATCCCTCAAGGTGTTCTTGAGATCAAAAAGAAGCAATATGGGAATCGGTGTAATTTTTAAAGGTTCAAAAGAGCGCAAACAGAGGCGTCTTGAGGCAAGCGGTGGATTTCCGGGAGGACACAACCGAGCATGCATATTTCCCTCGCCTGCGAGGCCATTTATCGCTTTTGTTAGCTAGTTGTAGTTAATTACCTGTGCTGTAATTAATTTAGCTTAGTGCTTTGTAATATTCTAATTAGCTTAGATTCGCTAGTTATCCAATTTGGTTTGTAATAATTAATTAGCTAGAATAGTTAGTTAATTAGTTGGTTTGTAATAGTTAGCTTAATTAGCGTAGCTAGTTAGCTTTCATTTTATTCAGACCCTCCGTCGAGAGAGTAAATGTTGTAATAAGTGTACGTGTGTGTGTGAATGTCTTCCAACCCCACGTCTTTCTCCTTTTTACTTATCAGCTTTTGATGATTAGTTTAGGGCATGTTTTAATTAGTATACCTTATGCTTGCATGTTTGCATCATTCATTTGTATTGCATGCACCGGGCTCGGCGCATCATTCAAACTGCATTGAATTTCAATACTTACTTGAATACGTGTTTCAAAGCATGTTATCAAGTGTTGCATTCATATGCCATCTTAGATAGTCGAGCCTACATAGTTGCATTTTGCATGTGTTGCATTAGGCATCTTAACACAGCTAGGATCATGCATTGATTTCTAACTAGCTTTTGTTATGGCTCGGAGTACTTGGTGAGTCTTTACACTTTAGCATTTTGCATGTGTGTAAATGATTGCCATAACATCATGCTTGCCATGAGGCTATTTGCTTAATTGCTATAACTGTATGAATGCCTGTGGATGAAGGCTTCATTGCTTGAATTGGAATAATTCATCAAAATGTGAGTTTTAAGCCCACTTGAAGTGGCAAATCATCATGTTTTAAGCCCACATTGTTTAGTGGCAAATCCGTGCTTTAGCCTACTTGCGAGTAGTAATTCCAAACCATTTTCGAAAAACAAACATGAGATGTTTTGTTCCAAATCAAGCGATTTAGTCTATACTTGTGTGTTGTGTGCATCACGTAGTAAGTTAGCTAATAAATCGGAACAAGAATACATGTGTTTTCAAAAACAACATATCATATTTAGTAGAGACCGATCCTTTGATCGGGTGAGCGGGGGTGCTCATTTCATGACCTTCCCCCTTCGTACCCAAGTTCCCGAGCCGAGGCAACTTTGGTGATGACGGACACGTGGCCTTAGGCACGAGTCAGGGTTTCCTAAATTTTTCAAAATAAAATATTTAGGTGGCGACTCTGAAATCTGGCAAAACAGTCCATGTTTGGCACTTTTTTTGATTAAAATCGATTTTCCAAAATGATTTGCCGGATTTGGACTCTTTGGTGATTTATCAGTCTTGCATTGCACTTTGTGAGATTAGATTCAGAACCGTGACAGGAGTCTGAACTATAGTAGTTAGAACCCAATTCGCGCCCTCGCACGCGGAGAGAGTTCGGGCGATCTACACCTGGTGTGGACAATTGGAATTTGAGGTTGATCATTTTCAAAGGAGGTACATGAACCTAAGTACTAGGACATGCAGTTGCAAGAGATGGGATTTGTCTGGTTTGCCTTGTAATCATGCCATCAGTGCAATTCAAATCAATCATGAGCAGCCAAAAGCCTATGTACATAAGTATTATAACAAGTCTAGGTACTTGGATACTTATGGATTCATGATACACCCAGTTCTAGACATGCATGAGTATGAGGAAAATGGCCAGAAATTGAATCCACCATAATCAAAGAAATTAGAAGGCAGACCAAAGAAGTTAAGAGATAGACAAGAAGATGAGCCAAGAAATCCACACAAGGCATTAAGTGTCTATAGAAGGGGCACAATCAGAGGTCATGCAAAAACAAATTGCATCCTAAGTCCAAATTGGTGAAGGATTAGTGTATACTTATGCATTCATTTATTGTACACATGTTATTATTTGTTTGTTGTATACTTAATTTGTTTGTTGCAGCAGAAAATGTACTATTGGGCAATCATCTCAACCTGCATCAACTCCTACTCCTGCTCCTACTCCTACTCCTACTCCATCAACAAACATCCCAACAAATGAGGTAACCAACTTTTAATGTTGACTTGTAACTTTCAGTAGGAAACTAACTGGAAATTTTTTTTGCCTCAGATGTCCAGTAGCATCCAAACTAGAAGAGAAGGCCAAGTAGTATCTCAGCCACCAATGAGTACTGCTTCTATTGGACTGAAAAGGATGAGTACTAGGTCATCCACTAAGGTAACTCACTTGTTTATATAACCAACTTTTTAATTTTGTAACTTTTCAGTTTGTTAACTAAAAATGTTGTTGTAGCCCACAAAACTACCAACCCATGGTGGAAAGACATTAAATGGTCCTTGCAAATGACCTAAAATCACAGTTGGTGGGAGGGGTAAAGGTAGAGGACCAATTAATGCATCTGTATCTGGAGTCAATGTTGGAAGAACTGGAGTGAATGCTAATGTCAGAGGGCATATTGTTTCAGTAACTTCTGTATTAGAAACAATCAAAGCAAGGAGATTGCATAAAAAACTAGCAACTGGGTCAAAGTAGACTATACTTATAGTTATGGTTTTTGTATATAGAGTTATGTTTTGTATTTAGAGTTATGGTTTTTGAGAATGGTTTTCAAATGCAACATACTTCTGTAAATAAATTGGTATTGAATAGCATTCTGAATCTCAGTTTTTTTTTTTTTTTGGTTTGGTATTGAATAACATTGTTTGTGTTGGAAATGTTGGTTGTATATTTTGCATTGGAATGCAGTAAAAGAAATTAAGCTCAGCAGGGTTGAATAGCATTGTCAGGATACTTTTGTTTGTTGATTTTTTTCCAATTAAACTCAACAGGGTTGATTTTTTTCCAATTAAGAATTTGTAAGAATTTTTTTCCAGTAAAACAAATTATGAATTTGTTGGAATAATTTTCAATGTTGCAATAAAAAAAATCATACAAAAATCATGTTGCAATAAAAAAAAAAAAAAATTTATTTTCAAGTTGCAGTAAAAAAAAAAAAATACAAAAATCACAAGTTTCATAAACATAATTTCATTTCTTTCAAACATACATCAAGTACATAAAGCACCTTACAAATTCTTACAAATTCATTTCATACTGAACATTAACATGGGGGAAATGAAACACACAAGCAAAACCACCATCGATGTCTTCATCATCATGGTCAGTGCCTCCATCTTCATCAATCTTCCACTAAACTTCACACCTTCCTCAACTCTTGGCTTCTCATCATCAATCTCATCTCTTCTATAGATGGAAGCATATCCAATTGGGTTGTTCCAAGCCCAGAAATCACAACCTCCCAAACCCACATTTTCACAAACATAGTACAACCTACCTTTTGAAGGCTTCTCAGACTCCACGATTCTAATGGCTGCTTTTCTCCCATAACGACATTTCTTGCTCATGAACCTCAACATTTGTCCTTCTCCACCGCCAATGCTTGAAGATGACATTTTTTCTGGGTAGACTACCTACAACTCAACATATAAAGCAACGAAGCAATATAAAAAGCAAGGTAAGCTTTTATGTTCAACCCTAGGGGCATTTTTGTCTTTTCATTGCGAGGGAACATCATCAGTTCATGCCCACTCGCACCACTCTCGCGTGCACTACACAGCTAGTTAGAAAACATGGAAAAGCTAACGGTACACATTACTTCATCAACCACATGGGGGTTATGTGGTTATATTTGAAAGTGAGGGGGGTAATCCGCACATGGCCTAGATCATAGGGGGAAAAGTGAAGTTTGCCCTTTTTTATATTTATAAAGATTACAATAAGTCTCACAAGTTTCACATAAGTACACTAATTTTTTATAGTAAGGTTTAATCGACTAAAACTAATGTGGATGGTTTTTTAAAAATTAGTGTAAAATAGGACAATAACAAATCATTAATAAAAAAATAAATTAAATGATATACGAATAAAAATTTGGAGGCAGTCAAGTATAATTAAATTAAATTTTGAGAAAATTTAATGTAATTATATTAAACTTTAAGAAAAGTTAGTGTAATTTTACCTATTTATTATTGGAGTAAATTATACTTTGCCCCTTTATATTTTATCATTTTCTCACTTTAGCCTTTCAAGTTTGTTTAGGCTTTGTTTGACACGAGTTAGTTTGGCTAAATTAACCAATAAGACAAAATGTCACATTTAAATCATAATTATTTCAATTTCTCTCTCACAATTATCAAAATCAACTATAAAAAAGCCAAAATTTATCCCAAACATAATTTTTTTTAGCCAAGCCAGACTAAATTAGCTCATCCCAAATGAGGGCTTATTTATTTTATTTTTTTCATTCTGGCCTTTAGTGTTTAAGTTGTTTTTTTTAGTTATTTCTAAAGCTAACTTTTGTTCACAATTAAACATAAAATGACACGTTAATTGTCGCATAATATAAAAAATATATTATTATATTAGAGTTTGGATTTATGTGAGAGATGCAAATTATATGTACTAAAATATTTTTATATCACGTGATTGTTAATATGCTATTTTCTGTCTAATTTTAGACAGAAATTATCTTTGGAAGTAAATTGAAATTTTTTTAAGGATTATTTACACTAAGACCCCCTAAACTATTGAGAAGTATCATTTTGACCCTCAAAATTATAAAAGCGTACAAATAGACATTCTAAATTATTGAGAAGTATGACTTACACTCTACACTATAAAATCGTACAAATGCTCATAAACTATAAAAATGTACAAATTAGACTGTTAATGAAAGGGGTCAAAATGAAACACACCAATAATTTAGGAAGTTTATTTATACGTTTTTATTATTTAAGGGGGTAAAGTGATATGTCTATTTGTGAGTTCTTAAATTTTAAAATTTAAAGTGATATTCCTTAATAATTTAAAGAAGGGTAAAGAATAAAAAATGACATATTTACCCTTCAACTTTTACACATATAAAATAATAAAATAATACAGATATTTTCTTTATGTCATTTCAAGAGAAATAATAATCATCTTCTTTGATTTAACTCACACAAAAAATTGAGCTTTTTAAATTTTTTAAAATTTTCATATTTTTTTATTTTACTATTTTAAATATTTTTTTTTAAATTTTTTTTAGATACACCTAATCTAAATATACTTAAGAAGTAGAATATTTTGTGATTTTTTTTAAATACACCAAATATAAAAAAATACAAAAATTTAATACATTATCTTATTTTGTTATATTCAATGGATTTTTTTACTTTTTTTTGTACAAAATTTATACTTTTTAAATATATTTAGATTAAATTGATTTAATCTAGATATAATAGTGGAAATAAAAATAAAAAATTATATTTATATAAGAAAATTTATACAAAAAATATCATAAAAATGTTGTGATAATGATATAAGTCATATTTATGAGTGTTTTGTTTTAAAACCACTAAATTATATCATTGTGTTTAAAAATTCTATATAAAATTTATTGTTTATTATCACTCAATAAAAATATGTTTACGTAGAATTTAATGATAAAAAGTTATAAAAGAAGAAATGATAGAAAAAAGAGCAAAATATTCATTTAAAAAATTTTAAGATATGCCATCAATAATTTAAACGACAATTTAGGGCTGGTTTGGCAACTCCCATATAATTCAAAAAGTCAAAAAGTTACACAAAAAGCAAAAAAGACATTACTATTCACAAATAAAAAATATTAAAAAAATATTTTATATATGTTTTTATAATACAATTCAGAGAGTGGACATGACAACCGTTGTGATTGAAACCAGGCCATTATACACTTTTTTTTGGGGGAAATTTTTTTTTTCATAGATTAAGTTACAAAGTTTGATAGTAATATTGGACCCTTGGGGACCCACTAAGGGTTTCTTTTTCATAATCCGAATCGTTTAATATGTAGAACTCGTCGAGTAATATATACTTGTAAAAAATCACATTGATCGGATATCGTTAATTATATGATCAAATCAGTTTTGTATAAACAAAACGGATGGTGTGATAGTTAACTATTGAAAAAAACTAATCCGATTATATAGCTATCGATATCCGATCAATGTGATTTTTTACAGGCATATAATACTCGATGAGTTGTACATATTGAACGGTTCAGATTATCAAAATGAAACCCTTAGTGGCCCCCACGGACCGACTATCACTGCCCAAATACTTTGCCCCAGAGGAACCAATTATTTTCTGTGCAGACATGCTGCGGCAGCCACAGGCAGCCGAACGACCAATCAAATTTCTTCCACTATATACTTTATTTATATAATTTTTTATTATACATTTTTTCATAAAAAGATAAAAAATTAATTCAAATATTCATTTTTTTTTTTCAACTTATTAATTCAAAAAAATAAAAAGTACATTTATTTAAAACACCCCAAACAATCCTTTTTAATGAGATTACAAACGTCAACAAAGAAATTTGTGTTTAACCGAAACGTCAAGGGTGTCAGTGTAATTTAACCCAAAAAAAATAAATGTAAAGGGTCAACCCGGCTGAGCCGGACTCGACCCGTGCATCTCATCGCAATAAACTGAAGCTGATTCTCACAGTTGGTCTCTGTCTGTCTGTGTCTCTCTTGGAAATGGCGATCTCAAGGCTGGGAAGGAGACAACAGGTAATACAACAGAGACATGGGCTGTGGAGAAATCGAAATCTGAGAGGCTTCGCTTCCGGAAAATCGTTTCGTTTTCTTCTCCTATGCCTTGTCCTCATTGCCATCCTCCCTCCCATTTTCTTCCACTTTAAACTCAGGCACTTTCATCAGGTTTCTTCTTCTCTCTCTCTCTCTCTCTCTTCATATATAAACACACACATATGCAAATGTGAATATGGGGATTTATCATCTTTTATAGTAGTTTTTTAGACTTTTGATTGATCGATTTATCCCAAATGAGGAGCTGTTATGATGAAACATACATATTAAGAGCAAGTTCTTTTAGATCTCATATCTTGTGTGTGTTTAGATTTCATGAATTCGTATAATTTTTTGAGAACCCCAAACTAGAGAAAATTTCATTTTATCCCCCCAAACTTAAACCCTCAAAGTTCGAATAATTTCAATTTTAGCCCCAAAATTTTGAAATAGAATCAATTTGCTCCCTAAAAAAGTTAAAAAAATGACATTTTAGCCTCAAATTTCAAATTATAGATTCTAACTCACCCTCTCTCCTCTCTGCACCTCTACAACTCCGCTGGCAACCACCGCTAGCGGCTAGCACTCCTCCTCCCTCTGCCACTGCAATAACAAGTGTACCTTAACAACAAAAACCACTACTACAATCAATCCTCACCCAATTTCCATGGGAACTCTTCACTCCAACATGTTCTTTTTTTTCTCTCTCTCTCTCTCTCTCCTCTTCCTCTAATTCTCATCTCTCTCACTTCTCTCACCAGCCTACACTTTACCCAACAAGTACTTCATCAACTGTGGCTCAAACTCCGACGTCTTAGTCACCGGTGCCCCCACCCGGAACTTCATCTCTGATGAGAATTTCAGCTCCTTTTCCTTCGTCGGAAAAACCAGCACCGTCACAGACACCAACACATCAAACTCCTCTCCTCTATATCAAACCGCAAGAATCTTCACCTATGAAGCACGGGTATGGATATGGGTACGAGTACTGGTACTAATACGATACAGTAAAATTAAAAAAAAATAGGGTATGGGTACGGCTTGGTACGCTTGTCAAAAAATATTTATTTTTAATTTAGAGTAATGCAAAAATTAGTTAAATGGTTTAATTTGTTAAGGTCCAACCTACAATTAACATTTAATGCCAAAAATAAATATATAAATCAAAATTAAATGTCAATATATTAAATAACTTACAAATCATAGTTTAATTTTAAAATCATGCTAAGTATAAAACAAAAAATAAAAAAGAAGTCTAGTGAAAGGAGTTTTGTTTTTGTAGTAGAAGAAAATATTATTTTAACTGAGGTACGGTACGACTTGGGTACGTCTAGGTACGCCGAAAATTAAGGAAAAAAAATTTGGGTACGTATTTTGTATACTTGGTATGTATGCAGAAGTACCATATGAGGTACTATACGCCAGTAAGTACTCAGTACGGGTGCGACATGTTTTTCGAAGTACCCATGCTTCATAAATCTTCACAAACCCATCTTCATATGTGCTCCAAATTGACCAAAGTGGCCCTTACACGGTAGGCCTCCACTTCTATGCTTTCTCTTCTTCCGAGAAAAGTCTCTCAAATGCCCAATTCAACGTTTTGACTTTTGGGTTTTCTCTGTTGTCGAATTTCAGTGTTCAAAACCCTATTATAATCAATGAATTCATGCTCACCATCAATGTATCCGAATTTATAATCTCTTTCACACCTACCCAAAAATCTTCTTTTGCCTTTGTAAATGCGATTGAGGTTTTTCTTGCCCCTAACATCACAGATGTTTCAACTCAGCCCATTCATGTGAAGAAAATGAAAAACCCAACAAATTAACAGGAAAAATTGTAGGATAATAGGGTTTGGGGATGAAATTCAACATTTATAGAGAGAGAAAGCGAGAGAGAGAGAGAGAGAGAGAGAGAGAGCTTTGGTTAGTGTTTCCAATTTCAATGTCGTAGTTTCTACAACCATATCGCTTGTGTTCTTTGTGGGTAAGCTCTGTTTGGTTCCTGAGAAAATGGGGTAGAAAGTGAGGTAAGTTTTGGATCTTTCTGGCTGAATTGAGTGAAGTAGTAGTATTAGATTAGACCAGTTGAGTGGCAATTAGAGAATTCAAAACTGAACTTTCCCTCTTTGCTTGCATTTTTTTTTTCAGAAACCATTTGGGAAGTAGGAGGGGTTGCAGTGGCGGCGGAAGGAGGAGGGCTAGCCGCTGGCGGTGGTGGCCGGTGGAGTTGTAGCGGTGTAGAGAGGAGAGAGGGTGAATTTGGGTCGGAGAGGGTGAGTTTGGGTCTACAATTTGAAATTTGGGGCCAAAGTATAATTTTTTTTAACTTTCTCTATTTAAATTTGACGGTAAGGGACAAATTGATATGATTTCAAAAACTTTGGGGGTAAAATTGAAATTATTTGGAGTCTGGGGGGTGTAATTGATCATTAAGGCAAAGTTTGGGGGATAAAATGAAATTTCACTCAAAAATCAATTTGATATGTTTTTTTAATAATATCAATTTTATACCTAAACTATATGGTTTTACCCTACCGCTGTCTATAATCGGACAGAAGTTGTTGGTATGGCACTCAAACTTCATTTGCAATTTTATTTTACCTCCAAAGTATCCCAAAATATCAATTAGACCCCTAAATAAAATAAAGTTTAGGGGTTTAATTGATACTTTAGAGATAGTTTGGGGATAAAATGAAATTTCATTTCAAATTTCAATGTCACTTCCGTTTGATTATAAATGGCAACTAATGGCAGGGTAAAATTGATCCAAAATCAAATAGTTTAGGTGTAAAATTGATATTATTAATAGAATTGAAGTTGAATTGATTTTTGAGTGATAGTTTGGGGGGCAAAGTGATATTTCCTCTAATTTTTATGATTCGTCTATTCTTATTTACTATTATTATAGTATTACATGTCAAAATTCTATGAGTTTACTATTATTTTTGGTTAATTTTTTTTTTTAATTTTTTTTTTAATTTTTTTTTTTTGTAAATTTGGGAAAAGTTTCATTTGTCATTGCTTCATAACTGATGGTGTGAATTTTATGTTTAATTCTTAATTTTCTTTCTATTTCTTGTAATTTTTGGGATAAGTTTGTCATAGTTAATTTTTTATTATTGATATGAATTTAATTCAGTTGAACCTTGACTGAGCATACTGGCAAAAAGGTATTCATGTAATTGACTATTGGGACATTAGGTTTAGTTTAGTTTGGTTTGGTATTTTCCTTTCTAGCAAGCGCCAACAAAAAATAAAAAATAAAATAAAAATTAGAAAAATAGAATTGAAAAGGATAGTTTCTAGCAAATTTGTAAACCAAAACTTGGTGTTCTAAAGCTAAATCTATAGCTGTATATAATATGGTTTCACTCTTGATATAAGTTATTAGCACAACTATTTTAGAAATGACTAACTTATGAACTTCAATAAAATCTTATATTAACTAATAAATATGATCAACATTTCAACCAACAAGCCTTTGTTGCAATTAGTTTGGGGTCTGCTACATTGATCCATTATCTTTTGGCAAAATTCAACCATGCTTGACATCTTTCTTTCTTAAATTTTTTATTGTGAACTTGGTGTGAATCCATATAAACTTTGCAATATTGTTGAACAATAAAATTTAAGTCACAACAAAATTACTAAGGTTAAAACAAATATTAATTAAAAGTACTAGGGTTAAAACAAATATTAAAAGAATTCTAGATATTACAACACCAAGGTACAAGCTAATTTGATACTAAAGAAATTGAAATTGATTCTCATTCTACAAAAAGCGTCCTTTTTTTTTGGGTCTACAATTAGAAGTTTGGGCAATTTTAAGACATAATTCAACTCTAGAATATTTTTTTTTTGCTTTTTAAGATTTTTTTTTTAATTTTTTTTTATTTTTTATAACTAAATTTTACATCTTTAAAGAAAGATAACATAGGAAAAGGGAAAATCCCCAAAGTAGCTATTTCTTACCTTCCACATCTCTCTCTCTCTCTTGTAAGGGATTTTTAGGCATTAATTTTTTTTTCTCTCTTATAGTTTAGGCGAGCCTTTCTTCTTTGCATCATTTGGTGTGTGTGAGGTGCACGGAAGTGGAAAGCATTGAAATTATCTAATTTTTTGAACTTGAAATTTTCAAAATTGAAAGCATTATCCCATATATATATATATTTTTTGGGTTTCAAAGATTTAGGGTTGAATTCTTGAACTCCTAACGTTCATGTAAAACATCAAATTGACCTTAATTTTTAAAATTTCAGTGGATTGCCAAACTCACTAGGAGGTTGGTAGGTAGCTTTGGCCCTCATTGTTAATGTTTAAGACCAAATGGCGTATGAGTCATCAACATAATCTTAAATTTCTTGTGACTACTAGAAAACAAGTAGTGAAGACTTCAAAACTCATTTTAACATTTAATATTGAACAACTATTTTTAACTAAAATACCTTGGCATAATAATCATGAACTATGAGTGACAACAATGATCACTTATAAAAAAATCATGAACTATGAGTGACAAAAGGTAGACATTTTGGCATGACTTACAAGTTACAAGTAAAATAAGGTCTAAGTATAAAAATTAATAGGCTAGGCTATAACAGTTGTAGAATTTGGTATTACAGTGTCTTTGTCCTCTACCTCTTCATTTTCTTACAGGCTCACTAATGTTTTCCCATTATTTATTGGAGGTATTTTTGTTGTGTTTCAAGTCTTTCAAATTTCAATAATCTAATCCTACCCTCTCCGCCCTTCTTTGGGTTTCTTTTTTTAGGAGTCTTTGCCATTCATTGTTATTGACATAATTAAAGATTCTTGAACATTCTGATTGAAGTGGGTTGAAACATCTAGGAACATGTTAATTGAGTTTTCCACCCCTGTTTCATGTTGTTTCACTAGGAAGTAGATGATTTTCAACCAATGGACTCATTGTTTCATGTTGTTTCACTAGGAAGTAGATGATTTTCAACCAATGGACTCATCATTGCAAATTTGGGGAGCTAGTTATAACCTTGCAAGACCTATAATTCTCTATTGAATCGTGATAGAATAGAGCGTGTCTTTCAAATATCAACTTGAAATAAATTGATATGAGTCAATGTTATTTTAAAAGTGAAACAAATATTAGTCAAATAGATTTCCTTCTTACTAGGAGGGTTGATAAAGGAACATGTAAAGATTGTAAAGTAATCTTAAGAGAGAGTCGAACTACATAGCATGGGTTGATGGTGTTAGATACATGTATTAAGAGATGGAAGAGGAAGAGTAGGGGAAGTAGGCACCCGCGAATTAGATGGTGAAGCTTGAAAGGTGAAAATGTAGTTTTCTTCAAGAATATAATGATTGAAAGAAAACAGGCTTTGTATAACGAAATAGGTTCTTGGAGAATGTAAGGAGGTTAAAAAAACTTGGTACTTTCTGTGCATGTTGAATACAAAAATCTTGAAAGGTATGAAGTGGAAGCTGAAATAGATTTTTAGTCACAGTGCCCAAATAACCCCGTTGTTCCACAGTTAAAATAATTGAATAGGAATCTTTTAATCCAAGTAAAACCCTCCATCCACTTCTCCTTTTCCGTGTGCACAAAAGCTCACTTGCTCAGTTTATGAACCCCTTTCCAATTACCTCACTCAATCTCTTTGATCAGATTAATTTCAAATTAAATAATTAAAACAAAAAGAATAAATAGAAAGCAATTAAATGTGACAAGTTCAACAGGGAAAACCCATGAACCCAATGCATCTTGTAGTATCTAAAGATCAAGTACAATTTACACGATCCCCAGTGGCAAATGCAGGAATTGTGCCTAAGGGGGGCCAACTTTTATAATTTCAAAAATTTATAAGAAAGTTCTAATGAAATTATACTTAAGTAGTCAAACTATATAAGTTTAAAATTTGATAACAAAATTCTAATTAATTTAGTTAACCAATTACGTTCTAAATAATTGCTTCTATAAGAAAATGATAAGTGGTGGAGATTAAGTATGGTAGTGTTCGGTTTATCGGATGAAAGTGAAATGAAAGGGAAATTCTATTTACACATTATCAATACACACCATCTACTCACTATTTACTCAGTTCACACTACACACAAGGGCTGATTTGGGAATAGGCTTTTAGTAACTTTTTGACTTTTTACGTAAACATGTGCAGAAAAGTAGAGATGTGATGTGACCTAAAATAGATAAAAAGACAATAAGTATGCTATTGTAGCAGGTTGCCAAACAACCATGAATATGCTAATTTTATCTCAATACACACCACCAATTTTCATATAATACCATATTACCCTTATCTTTTCCAACAAGCCCAAACCCTAATCCTAACCCTAACCACTACTGTCGCCGGCTGCCACTCTCCAGCCTTTCTCCTCTCTCTCCTTAGCTCCTCATTTTTCTTCTTTTAAACAAGCCTTAGATCTAGGGTTTGCAGTGGTAGGGGGAGGAGGTAGCTTGAGCGGCAGCGGCAGCCAAAGGGGCGGCACGAGTTGCAAACGAAAAAGAAGAGAGAGAGGGAGAGAGAGAGAGAGAGAGAGAGATGAGAAGAAGATGAGAGGAGAGAGGAGGCATGACAGGGGCTGGGAGGCAGCGGTCGCCAGAGTCTATGGCTAGGAAGGTTGCATCACCCGAGTCAGAGGTGGTGGGTAATTTAATTAAAGGACAAAATTGTAATAAACAAAATTTAAAAGATGGTGGGTACTGAGTAAATGAGTGGTGTGTAAATAGAATTATACAAAATAAAATTATCATTTCATTAGAATATCTATTCTCACGTTTGGTTCACCAAAAATTAAAGAAAAATACTACATTTAATGGAATCATTGTTCACTATATTGTAGGTAAATAGTCCTAGGGAGCCTAAGAATGACCATTCCACTCAATTCCACATTCATTCTAATGAACCAAACATTGTCTAACATAATTTTAATAACTGCATTATCTAAACCAATCACAATTTGTTTAAATATATTTGACAAATAGCTATTACCATCCAAACGCTTCTCCATTTGAAGTAATTTGCATCATATTGACATTTGGATTTCTGGGAAAATTGTGTAGTATTCTTTAAGATTTTTAGGAAACTTTGCAGGGGCGATGGCCCCTCCTTGCCACCCACTGCGTCCACCGCTGATTTTACCTACTCATAACCCTGAGCCATTTTATAGTTCCTATCTTCAACTATGTCTGTTCTAATCTCCTTTGTACTTTCGGTTTTCACTAGTTGCATCGACACACTGACACGATCCCACTCCAAGCCACAATCAATGCACATGCCACCAAATCTATATTTAGTATGAGCTAAAGGAAAGTTTTTGAACACTGACACTCACAATTGACCTAACAAACCTATCTAAAAAATATGAAAGAAGAATTGTGCACTACATGATGCTCTATCAGATTTCCTATATGCTCAATAAATGCTCTGTATGCTCAGTGTCAATACTCAATCCCAAATGAATACGGAAACCAGAATGACAAGAATTTTGTTTAATATATGCAACGGACTTGCATACCGGGACTTGCACGTGTTTGAATGGTGAATACACTAGCCAAGAACAATGTGCAAAATATTCCGAAACAATAAGCCATGCGTGTGAACTGATCAACGCTGTATTCAAATGGGCAATGTACTAAAAAAGTTGCAAAAAATAATGCTGGTAAAATCCATGTGTGTTTATTTTGGCTAAACTTGCTTTTGAATGTGCAAGGTACTGTTCCAAACCATAATTGAAACATGCTAATGCACAAGTCCAAAAACCAATCTTTTGGGTCCTTAAGTCAAATCGATTATTATAGTCCAAAACTAGATTTTCTAAGGTCGTGAACTCATGAAATCATGACCAAATAGACTAACCTAGATAAAACTCTCTATATGATGATAATGCAATCCATGGATTTTACATTTATCTTAAAATAGAGTCTATTTGTCTGAACATAGCTACAGTTCATCTTGAATCTTCTCTACAAAACTGCTCAAGACTCTACTAAGTTAAACATAAAAAATACAGACTCAATCCTTTTGGAATGAAATTGCAAATGCAAAAAATTAAGGGGTCACTAGACATTTTTTCCTCTCCTTGATATTTGAAGTTGCACTAATTATCGTTGTATTGAACTTATGAGTAGTACAATGAATCTTTGGGGAGAAATGCCATGTATCACCGATTTTTTGTCACCATTTTGTATCACAGTCTACATGCCTACTCAAGATTGGCTACCTTGTTTGAAAATAATTAAGTAATTAATGAAGGCAAATGATTTCTTGCCACATACGCTGGTGATATAGAAGGATGAAAACAAAATGGCAATGTATAGCAGCCCCCATCTTTGGGAGAGAGTAAATTAGCACAGATTAAGTGGACATTCAAATTATGGTCTTCTTAGCTCTTGGGGTTCATCAACCGTATCCTCACGATCCAATCTGCTCAAAATTTGTCTCACTTACAGATGCAAGATGGTAGAAAAATGGTAACTTTTCCAGACATTGCCTATGTTACACCTATTGAAAAAGGCCATGCATTTGGCTTCGCCTTGATTCCTTAATAAGTTATTGTTTGGAAGCCATTTAGCATATGCTTTCATGGACAACATATATTGAGAGATTGGTAATATTGTTAAGTCATTCTAACATGTTATAACAAAAAATTCTGGCAATTTAGTGAATAGAAACTAGTTTGGTGTTGATTTAGATAATTGACATTGCTACTGCCATAAATTCATGCTAATGTTGCGCTGTAATGAAATTATTAGTTTTATCAAATTCTTCTTATCGTTGCCTAGAGAATTCAGGATTCCTTATTTGGGAGGAGACTGGAATGTAGTTTATTAATCTTGCTGCTTGTATTAATGTGAAATGATGCTGCATAAGATTGGCATGATATGATGAACTGTACACTGGCTATAATTTAATCTATGTGGCGTAGTGATGAAATGAGCACTTGTATCTCTTGTTGCAGTCTTGCAGTTACCTTAAAGTTTTCCATTACCATTGGCAAACTAGCATATCTTACATTTATCCATCTAGATGTGGTTTAAGTACACTGTTGTCAAAGATACATGAAGGTAGATTTGAGTTATCACTTTACACCTTGCCCATGTTTGTGCAGATACGATTAAGAAAGTGCGGTTGGCTGAATAATCCTCCTTTAGTATGTGCTCATGGTGGTGACTCCACCAAGGCCTTTCCCAACACAGTATGCATTCTTTGTTCTTTTGATTATCTAGTTTAGAAGTTACCTTTTTGTATGGGTTATAATTTACCAAGGGTCAACTATACTTATTTAACGTTTTATTGTTTCTTTCCAAATTTAAGTTGGATTACACTAGATGGTATAAAGCTTAGCCAACTTGACTTGTGTTTTAGGCACCACATATCAATTCCAACCGTTGTAGGATTTGACAATATTTTATTAGGTTCTGGTGTTCATACTGATATTTCAAATATTTCTAAACTGTAAATTGGATTAGTAGATTATTATTTAAGCATGTCAAAAAGGTTTTAGTTCATCTTTTGGCTGACCTTTCTTGTTAGGTTGATCTCTACTGTAGATAAAAATAGATAATTGAGATTGTTCATTAAATTCTGACTTATTTGTTGTAATGAAGTTTGTTCAGTAGCACCTAATACAGCACTTAAACTGAATAGAGTTGTTGAACTTTGGTTCAATCATCTTTACACTAGACACTGTAGGTAGCACAGGTTTGAAGCCATGTAGATATCAGTATGTGTCATAAAGTACTGTTGGAGGATGAAGGATGCCCTTAAAACTATGGAACAAAGGTATTCTTTCAATATATTGTTTCTATCACTTTGTTTTTGCTCTTTTTCTTTTTTTGGGTGTTGAATTGAAATGTCTGCTTGTTCCATGATAAGTTGACTCTTTATCATGTATTGGTTGCCTCAAGTTTGAGCTCGTCATATGTAGACTATTGGAAGGGCTTTAATACAGCGTTGTTTCAGGAGCTAGGTTTCTAGCTTCCTGTGGAGTATATAGGAGTTATTTATATAGTTATTTATGTTTTTGCAGAGCACTGCTTTGATATGGAGTTTGATTTTTGTATCTGCATCTTCGTTTGAAGTTGTGTATGTGAGATTCCATGCAGTATCCATGGAAAGAAATTGGAAAAATGGTATCTTGCATGCATTATATGCAAAAGGATGTGTCTTTTGTTAAGAGACAAGCAGCTCATTTTCGGCCCTTAGCCTTTCTCAGGAAGTACGTACTTGTGAAGAGTTCTTGCTTTTATTTTTATTTCGTGTGGGATGAATTGGAACCAAGGTGCAAACTTGGGAAGTATAAAAACCATGTATTCTGTATACATCCAGGGCAAAAGTGCTGACACCACTGGGGGTGTGAAATGAAACCAAGAGTTGTACAAAATGCACAAAGGCGCCCAACTTTTACGAAAGTCAATTGTGACAAGCAATAACAATATCAACAACAAAGTTAAAAAGTTTACAGAGAGCATTCTCTTCCTCTTTCTTCTTGCCTTCGAAAATATTTCTGTGTTTCTCCTATTCCAAATTTTCCTAATAATTTCCGAACATAACCTTTTCACTTGAGGCATCCCTTCAAACCCCATCCTTGGCAGCCTTAACTACTCCCCCAATAGAGAGGTATCCAATTAACCTGCATAAAGTGGCCCCCTCCTTTTCCCTTCCTCTTTATCCCCAAAGCAAACAATGAAAATAAGGACAATTGAGAATGCACCTTGATCCATGAAATGGTTCCTGCAAGAATTTAATTTCTGGATGTCAAACAAACTTTGTTGATGGGTCTCTATCGGGTTAATTGTAAATGATGTTGGATTTAAGTTGACCATGTATTTTTAGTGTATATGAAATCAAACCCCAAATGGACCCCTCACTTTTGATGTTGTCTCAGCACTTACACCACCATACCACTGTAAGAATTCTGAAGAATTTCTGTATATTCAATTGTGTAATACAAAGAGTACAACCGTGTTATATAGATCTAATCTAAAAAAGGAAATAAGAATAAACTTATATTTTCTTACAATCAATATAATATATTTACATAATTAGCATAATATTCTCACACCCCCGCTCAAACTCAAGGTGTTTTAGCAGAAAACACTGAGAGTTTGCCAAGAAGGAACTGAAAATGAGTAGTGGTGTGAGTCTTGGTAAAGAAGTCGGCAAGTTGAAGTGTCGAAGAGATGAAAGGAAGTGAAATGGAGCTAGACTGCAGATGCTGACAAACAAAATGACAATCATTCTCAATGTGCTTCGTCCACTCATGGAAGACAATGTTATTGGCAATTTGAATGGCACTGTGATTGTCACAGTAAAGAGAGGTCGAAGAAGACTGAGAGACACCCAAATCAGATAAGAGACAACGAAGCCAAACAATCTCAGTAGTGGCATGAGCCATAGCACGGTACTCAGCCTCGGTAGTGGAACGTGCAACAATAGTTTGTTTTTTACTCTTCCAAGAAATCAACGAATTACCAAGAAACATGCAGAAGCCAGAAGTAGACTTGTAATCAGTAACATCACCAGCCCAATCAGAATCAGCATAGGCCACCAAGTCCACAGGGGAAGTGGTAGACAACAGTAAGTTTTGAAATATAGTACTCTGGAGATAGCGAATAATGCGAACCAAAGCGGTCCAATGTGGAGAACGAGGGGCAGAAACGAACTGGCTAATCACATGAACAGCATAGGCAAGATCAGGGCGAGTGACAGTTAGATAGACTAAGCAATCCACGAGCTCTCGATATAAAGTGGGTGTTTGGGAAGTGGGTTTTTTTGTAGGTTTTTTAGTTGTAGGATTTTATTGGAGATTTTTTTTTTTTGTGTTTGGGAAGATAGTTGGGTTTTTTTGTGGTTGGATGTGATGTTTGTGAGAGAAAAGTGAAATGATTATGGGGTTTGATGTGATATTTTGTTTGGATTAGTTTTTTTTTGGTTTTGTAACCAATTTGTCTTTTAGTGAAAAAAAAACCAAAAAACTTCCTTTCTAAACACCCCCAAAGTAGGATCATCCAGAGGAAACCATCAGTAGTGTTAAGCTTCACGTTAAGCTCCACGTTAAGCTCAATGGGGGTATCAGAAATCTTAGTGTTAGTAAGATCGGCACGGTGAATAACCTTATTTGCATACTTAGCCTGAGACAAAAAGTAGCCTTTAGGAGAAGAAGCTACCTCAATACTAAGAAAATACCGCAAGGGGCCCAGATCCTTCATTTCAAAGGTGCAGAAGAGATGTTGCTTGACCTCAGAGATAGCAGAAGAGTTAGAGCCAATGATGATTATATCATCCACATACAGTAATAGGGCAACCAAACCAGTAGAGGTGTGAAGGAGAAACAAAGCAGAATCCTAACCACAAGGATGAAAGCTAAGCTGAGTGATAGCGGCCTGAAAGCGAACATACCAAGCACGAGGGAATTGCTTCAAACCATACAGAGCACGCTGAAGATGACAAACCTGTCTAGACGAATGGGGAAGGCCAGGGGGGAGACACATGTAAACCTTCTATGGCCATTAAGAAAAGTGTTCTTAACATCCATCTGATAGAGGCCAATGACGAACAGCAGCAGTAAAAATTAAAGTACGGGCAGTAGTCATCTTGGTAACAGGGGTAAGGGTTTCCTTATATCAATACCATACTCCTATGAGAAACCTTTGGCAACCAGGCGAACTTTGTAGTGCTCAAGAGAACCATTAAAGTGAGTCTTGATTTTATAGACCCATTTGCAACTAACCAGATTTTTGTCAGCAGGCAACGAAATTAGCTCCCAAGTAGTAGTCTTCTGCAAAGCAGACAACTCATCCTCCATAGCTCGAACCTAATTAGGATCCTGACAGGCCTCCATGTAAGACTGGGATTCTGAAAATGAATGAATAGCAGACAAAAAGGTGCAGTATGAAGGAGAAAAACATGTTTTAGCAAAACCCAGTTTGACTGCCTGTTTACGGATGCGAAGAGGATACTTACGGTTAGCAAGATTAGTGTCATCAAAAGCAGGGAGATCAGTAGCAAGGGTAGAGACAACTGGTGGAGGGACGAGAATAGACTAACAACGGAGGAGGAGAATGAGCAGGTGGGGGAGGAGGAGGGACGAGAATAGACTAACAACGGAGGAGGAGAATGAGCAGGTGGGGGAGGAGGAGGAGGAGAAGACGACATAGACTTATGGGGGTCAAGGGACAGGGACTCATTAGGTAGGGTGGGACAAGGAGAAGAGAGAATAAGCTCATGGGGAACAACAAAAATGTACTCATCAAGAGGGATCTCAGAAGGAAATGAATCAATATAAACCAAATCCTCTTTGGAAACTGGGGCTGTGAAAGGAAGAAGCTGAAAGTAAGGGAGACGTTCAAGAAATGCAATATGGCGGGAGACATAGGCGATGGGAAACAAGGTCATAACATGGATAACCTTTCTGAGTGAGACTGTAACCCAAAAAGACACATAAGACAGATCGGGTACTTAGTTTGGTCCAATCTTTACAGGCTAAAAGGGCAAAACAAGTAGACCCAAACACACGAAGGACGGAGTAATATGGAAGTTGAGAAAATAGAGCCTTATAAGGAGATCGACCAGAGAGAAGGGGAGTATGTATACGGTTGAGAAGAAAACCAGCAGTAAGAACTATCTCACCCCAAAACGGAGCTGGATCATAGGCAGAGAGAAGGAGAGTCCTAGTTGTCTCAAGGAGATGACGATGTTTACGCTCAGCACGACCATTTTGGGAAGGTGTATCAGTATAGGAAGTTTGGTGAAGGGTACTCAAATTGGCCAAATACTCACAGAACTCAGTTTTAAAATATTTCCCACCCAAGTCAGACCGTAACAATTTAATAGTAGACCCAAGCTATGTAGTGGCCATAGACTGAAAAGTACGATATATCTGGTAGAAACTTATGAGTCATAAGATAAACCCAAATGTAACGAGTGCAGTCATCAACAAATGACACATAACATGCAGAATCCCCGTTGGTGAGAACAGAAGTACCTAGACATTAGTATGAACTAAAGAAAACGGTGTATCAGATATAGAAGTACTTTTACGGAAAGGTAAGACTGTCATTTTGGCAAGTTTACACCCTAACACTCAGTAAGTTGACTAGGAGAAATTTTACTCAATATACCTGACTGAGCTAAAGGCCGTAGGCAGTTAGCATACAAATGCCCTAATCTAGAATGCCACAAATAGAAAGGACTTGATAGAGAATCTAACTGAAAAGAGGAAAAGACAGTCGGAGAGGCAGATGCAAGCTCTCCACCACATAGAGGTCTCTAACTCTACGGCCGGTCCCAATCTGCTGCTTGGACATCCGATCCTGCACAGAGCAGATAGAAGAAGAAAAAATAACATCAAAACCGAAGACATCAAGCTGACTGATATATAATAAACTGACAGATAACTGAGGAACATAAATGACCCGACAGAATAGAGATAACAGACAT
This sequence comes from Camellia sinensis, assembly GCF_055761805.1. Taxonomy (NCBI): domain Eukaryota; kingdom Viridiplantae; phylum Streptophyta; class Magnoliopsida; order Ericales; family Theaceae; genus Camellia; species Camellia sinensis. Next base: position 48,822,626 of record NC_138965.1, read on the forward strand.
AGTAGACCGTAAGACAGACCCAACTGATATAATAGACATATGTTGGAAATTTGTGTTAATGCATATAATAAGATAGTGGCATGTATATAATATGATAGTGGTGTTGGTGGTAGATAGTGGCATGTATAGAATATGATAGTGGTGTTGGTGGTAGATAGTGGCATGTATAGAATATGATAGTGGTGTTGGTGGTAGATAGTGGCATGTATATAATATGATAGTGGTAGATAGTGGTAATATATAATATGTAAGTGGCATATAATGGGTTATAATGATGTTTGTAATATCTCCTATATAAGGAGTGTCATTTGGTCTTGTAAAATAAGAAGTTTTGAATATAAGAGAAATATATTCCTTCTTCCTCATATTTTCGGAGTTCTTCTTCCTCATATTTTCTAAGTTGGTATCAGAGCAACAAAAAACACAGCAGCCCTAAAACCGTCATAGCCATGTCGGAAGTCACGTCCGAAACCACTTCAACCCCTGCCGCTGCCATTCCGGTGAAAACGTCCAACTCTCACTCTGTCCAAATCACCACTATATGCCTAAATGGTGATAATTTTCTCCGCTGGTCACAATCTGTCCGGATGTATATCCGTGGGTAAGGAAAGATCGGTTACATCATTGGTGACAAGAAGGCTCCTGCTGTTAATGATCCGCTGTTCGACAGTTGGGACGCTGAAAACTCCATGGTTATGACATGGTTGGTCAATTCCATGGAGGAGGATATAAGCTCTAATTACATGTGCTATCCTACTGCACAAGAATTGTGGGATAATGTTAGTCAGATGTATTCTGACCTAGGAAATCAATCTCAAGTTTTCGAATTAACTTTGAAGTTGGGAGAGATTCGTCAAGGAGATGATTCCGTCACCAAATATTTTAATTCGTTGAAAAGGTTGAAAAGGTTGTGGCAGGATCTTGACATCTTCAACACATACGAATGGAAATCGGTTGACGACTGCAACCACTACAAGAAAACTGTGGAAGACAGCCGTATTTATAAGTTTCTTGCCGGCCTCAACATTGAGTTCGATGAAGTGCGAGGAAGAATTATTAGCAGACCTCCTCTCCCATCCATTGGCGAAGTATTTGCCGAAGTCAGAAGGGAAGAGAGCCGAAGGAGCGTCATGCTTAAGAAAAAAGGTACTGGTGAATCAATTGAAATTTCTGCTTTAATTAGCGATGCTGCGGCCAACAAGGCTGCAAATTACCAGCGCAGGTTTGATGATAAGCCACGGGTCTGGTGTGATTTTTGCAACAAGCCTCACCATACACGCGAAACGTGTTGGAAGATCCATGGCAAACCTGTCAACTGGAAAAGCAGCAAACAAGGAGAGAAGAATCGTGGCTTTCCTACCGCTAATGAAGCCGATTCAGGTCCCTTCAACAAAGAGCAGATTGATCAACTCTTAAAGCTGATAAAATCCAACTCCTCATCCGGTACTCCTAGTGTTTTGTTGGCACAAACAGGTAGAAATCCTAAAGTCTTCTCTTGCCTAAACTTCTCTCTGTGGATCATAGATTCCGGTGCCTCCGATCACATGACTAGTTTTTCCCATTTATTTAGTACCTATTTCCCTTGTTCTGGTCATGACAAAATCAGAATAGCCGATGGTAGTTTTTCACCTATTGCAGGAAAAGGATTTATTAAACTAACTGAGAAAATTAATCTCAATGCTGTTCTTCACGTCCCCAACTTAGCCTGTAACCTTTTGTCTGTCAGTAAACTATCTAAGGATTCTAATTGTCGTGTTACATTTTTTGAATCCCATTGTGAATTTCAGGACCAAAACTCGGGGATGATGATTGGGCGTGCTAGAATGCTTGAAGGTCTTTACTACTTTGATGAAGTACCTGTTAGTAATAAAAAAGCTCAGAGCTTTAATAGTACTAGTTCAATCTCTGTTCGAGAAAAAATAATGCTATGGCACTATAGGCTAGGACATCCTAGTTTTCTTTATCTGAAACATTTATTTCCAGAATTTTTTAAAGGGATTGATTGTTCTTCTTTTCATTGTGAAAGTTTCATTTTTGCAAAATTTCATCGCTCTACTTATTTGCCAAAACCTTACCAGGCTTCCAAACCTTTTTATTTGATTCATAGTGATGTTTGGGGGCCTTCTAAAATCACTACTCTTTCTGGTAAAAGATGGTTTGTTACATTTATTGATGACCATACCCGCTTATGTTGGATTTATTTGATGAATAAAAAATCTGACGTGAAAAATTTATTCACAAATTTTTACAATATGATTGAAAACCAATTTCAAACCAAAATTGGTATTTTACATTCTGATAATGGAACAGAATATTTCAATGAGCAGTTGGGTGAGTTTTTGGAAAAAAATGGGATTTTTTATCAATCTACATGTCGGGATACCCCTCAACAAAATGGCATTGCAGAACGAAAAAATAAATATCTACTTGAAGTAGCACGCGCTATAATGTTTTACATGCATGTTCCTAAATATTTATGGGGTGAAGCAATTTTAACAGCCTCTTATTTGATAAACAGGATGCCTACAAAGGTGTTAACATACAAAACACCTTTCGATTGTCTCAAAACTTTTTTTCCTGACACGAGGTTGTTTTCTGATTTACCCGCCAAAGTTTTTGGATGTACTGCCTATGTTCATGTTCCCAGTCAATTTTGTTCAAAACTTGACCCCCGTTCTATAAAATGTGTTTTTTTGGGTTATTCCTCAAACAAAAAGGGGTATAAGTGTTTCAATCCTCAAACCAAGAAATTTCATGTGAGTATGGATGTGTCATTTGTGGAAACAAAATCCTATTTCCCCAACACTTCTCTTCAGGGGGAGACAAGTGGAGTAGAAGACCGTTTTTGGGATATTTCTATCCCGCTCCCCAATGTCATTTATCCTACACAAAAACCACATCTGTCTGATAATGATCACTTAGGAAAACCAAGTTCTATGGTGCCTAGTCAAGAAGATTCTTGTTTAGGGGGAGAAGTACTACAAAATGATCTAAATCCTGAGCTTCAGGTTTATACTAGGAAGCGATTTCATCTGAGGAATAATGACCCGAATGTCCATCCTAATGACCCGAATGTCCACCCGAGTTCTGGCATCGAAATTTTAGGTAATCCTATTCCTTCTATTTCCGACCTTGATGTTCCTATAGCAATTAGGAAAGGTGTCCGAAATTGCATTAAACATCCTATTGCAAATTACCTCTCCTATCAAAGACTGTCTAAAAACCATATAGCTTTCACATCTAGGATTTCACACTTGTTTGTTCCAAGGAATATACAGGAAGCATTGGATGATCCGAATTGGAAATTAGCAGTCATGGAGGAGATGAATGCTTTAAGGAGAAGTGGTACTTGGGAGATAGTTGATCTACCCAAAGACAAGAAAACAGTTGGGTGTAAATGGGTGTTTACGATAAAATGTAACGCAGATGGAAGCGTTGAGAGATACAAGGCGAGACTGGTGGCTAAAGGCTTCACTCAAACTTATGGGATCGACTATCAGGAGACGTTTGCTCCTGTTGCTAAAATAAATTCCATCAGAGTACTGTTATCTCTTGCAGTAAATTCAGATTGGCCTCTACATCAACTTGACATTAAAAATGCATTTCTCAATGGTGATATTGAAGAGGAGGTGTTCATGAGCCTAACTTGAAGTTACAAGCTGCTAAGGCTGAAGAAGTCAAAGAGAGGGACCAATATCAGCGACTTGTCGGGAAATTGATTTACTTGTCTCATACGCGGCCTGATATTGCCTTTGCAGTCAGCATGGTAAGTCAGTTCATGCACTCACCAGGGGCAGAGCACTTTGAGGCCGTTTATAAGATTTTAAGATATTTGAAAGGAACTCCAGGGAAAGGCTTACTGTTCAAGAAACATGGACATCTTCAAGTTGAAGTATACACAAATGTAGACTGGGCAGGAAGTGTTACAGACAAGAGATCAACATCCGGATACTGCTCCTTTGTAGGTGGGAACCTAGTTACATGGCGGAGTAAAAAACAGAATGTGGTAGCTAGAAGTAGTGCAGAAGCAGAGTTCAGAGCTGTTGCCCATGGAATCTGTGAAGTAATGTGGATTAAAAGAATTCTTGAAGAATTAAAGCTTTCTCACCCGACACCTATGAAGGTCTATTGTGACAACAAAGCAGCTATATCTATAGCTCATAATCCAGTTTTACATGATCGCACAAAACATATAGAAGTGGATAAACATTTCATCAAGGAGAAAATCAATGCTGGTATAATCTGTATGACCTACCTTCCAACAGGTGAACAATTAGCTGATGTGCTAACGAAGGGACTACACAAGAAGCAATTTGATAAGCTGACTAGCAAGCTGGCTATGAAAGATATCTTCAAACCAGCTTGAGGGGGAGTGCTGGAAATTTGTGTTAATGCATATAATAAGATAGTGGCATGTATATAATATGATAGTGGTGTTGGTGGTAGATAGTGGCATGTATAGAATATGATAGTGGTGTTGGTGGTAGATAGTGGCATGTATATAATATGATAGTGGTAGATAGTGGTAATATATAATATGTAAGTGGCATATAATGGGTTATAATGATGTTTGTAATATCTCCTATATAAGGAGTGTCATTTGGTCTTGTAAAATAAGAAGTTTTGAATATAAGAGAAATATATTCCTTCTTCTTCATATTTTCGGAGTTCTTCTTCCTCATATTTTCTAAGTACATACTAGACCCATTAGCAGCATTAACAGTAATAAGAAAGAGAGGGGGAATACAATTTTGAAGTAAGAAGAGATGAGGAGTCATATGATGAGAACCACCAGAGTCAAAAATCTAGACAGACGGAGAGATACCTGAAGAAGACCCAAGTAAACCTAAATAAAGAGAGGAAACAACCGAAGCAGACGAGGAGGGTTAAGAGGTAGACAGTATATACTGAAGTTGACTAATCTGAGCCCTCAAGGAAGCCAAGTCAGGAGCAGGAGTCGGAGCAGATGTAGTGGAATTGACGGAGGGACGAAAAGTACTCAGAGGAGGAGCTTGAGATTGGGTTTGAGAAGACGTGGCAAGCAGACATCCCTTCTTGGGACAGTGATACTTCCAATGGCCCTTCTGATGGCAGAAAGTACACTTAACTGAAGCCAGAGATATCATAACAACTTGAAAGCTAAGGGGTTCAAGTGTAATAAACTCTATATAGAACAAAATAGCCAAACCGAGGGTAATAACCAGTGTAAAACAAAAATCTGATAGGGCAAAACAAAATAAATCCAACATCACAGTGTAATAACCAGAAGAGTGTTGGGTCTCAACATAAAATATAATAACTAGTTGGGGTCAAAATATAATAATTAGATTTTCTTGAAGCCGAAGGAAGCAGTCTGAAGTCGAGAGAACCAAATTAGAGAAGAGAGAGAGATTGAAGCCAAGAGAACTTGAAGCCGAAGTCGCGTTTGATGGAGGTTGCGTCTGAAGGTCACAAACCAGAGGAGTTGCGTACTAGATGGGTTGCATTTCCAACCCTAAATGGTTGCGATTCCGGTGATAACAGATCTGGTACAATCGAGACTCTAGTGACTGAACCAGGGAGAGAACTCGGACGAAGGTCATGCAAGAGCCAAGAGAACTTTGATCAATCAGAGAACTTCGAGCTTCGTGAACACGACCAGAGAGAGAGAGAGAACCTTGAGAATACCAATCATGATTTTGGTGCTCTATGACTTGCGACTCAGACGGATAAAACCAGAGGGCTGATTTCTGAGAGACGATCGCGATGAAGAAGAGCACCTATGATCACGACTCAATGAGATTTTGATGAAGAAGACGACACAGAGACAATTTCTAGGGTTTCGGCTCAGAGACAACTCTGATACAATGTAAGAATTTTGAAGAATTTTTGTATATTCAATTGTGTAATACAAAGAGTACAACCGAGTTATATAGACCTAATCTAAAAAAGGAAATAAGAATAAACCTATATTTTCTTACAATCAATCTAATATATTTACATAATTAGCATAATATTCTCACAACCACAATGGCTTTGGCAAGAAAAGGTCCTTTTCTGCATTTTATTATTTTTTGTCTTATCCATTTGATGCCTTGCACTAGATTGAAGTGGGGTTACCTTTTGGGTTTTGTGGTGGAAGTTCTTCTGACCATAATATGGTTCTTTAATCTTTGATGACTCTTCTTTGTCATTATGAAACTAGGAACCCTCATAGGAAAATGAGGATTCATGCTTATGTTTCTTATCTGTACTCAGCCAGGTTGTGTTGGATTGGAGACAAACTGAGTTCAGTTATAAGGCTTGGTGATGGAGAACTTGCATGCTGTAAATTGGCATGGAAATTTTTATTTATTTTGCCCTATATTTATTTTCTAGGGGTAAATACACCAATGGCCAACAAGAAATAAGTCAATGTAATAAATAAATGATACATTGGAATAAGCAAATGATGGATCAATATGAACAAATGACAAAGCTAATATGTCAAATACAAGCAACTTTGGATAAATTGTTCCCTCATGTTTTAGAGGATAATTTAGGAATTCCTCAAGATTATAATCCAATGGAAATACTTTATCCAAATGTTCCCAAGCACGAGAAAGGTAATGCGGATTTGACAAACTTCAAAAGAGTTCGTTGCAGTGCAAGAAAATCTCACGTAGAAAGTGGTTTTGCCAAAAGAAGAGCGTCCTATTGACCCACTACCAAATGATTCTTCAATCAAAAGTTAGGAAGTGTTGATTTTATTGGAGTTGAAGATTTTCTTTACGCGATCAATCTATAAGTCTATTAGACCTCGTCAATACCTTGAGAATTGAGATAAGTTGGCTTAGGAAAAAAAATAAAAATAAAGAAGCTAGCCTATTCAAAGTACTTGATTTGTTGGCATGGTCTAGTTCAATATTTCAAAGCAAACTTGAGGTCGAGTTCTTTTCTCAATCGGAAAGAATGATGAGGAACATGGAACCTCTAAGTTGGCATGAAGATTTTATTTATTTTGTGAATTTATGTTTTAATAATTTTGTTTATTTATTTTTATTTATAATTTAATTAGGATCTTGTGATCTTAATTTTCTTATTTCATTGGGGATTAAGTTTTCTAATAATATTATGATTTAGTCTCTTATTTTGAATTAGGGTTTCTAGCCTATAAATATTAGGTCTTTGCATTGTAATAGTTAGCTTTGGAATAATATTGAATGTTTGAGGTTGTGGCCGTTGTGTGTAGGCTATGAAGCATGGATACTTCTAAATGGGAGTTGTATCTATATCGTATTCATATTGAATATCGATACTTCTTCGATATACTCATGAATATCTTGATATTAATTTTGTTTAATTTTGAGAAGTAGCAGATATTTTTGGGATACTCTAGGTCACGTGTCCAAAATATTTTGAAATTGAGATTGCAATAATTTTTGCATAACATTATAGAAGAAGAAACCAGTGAAATTATTGTTTGGTTTTTCAATTTTCAAGTTTTCAATTCATATTTTTTTGTTTTTAGTTAATTTTTTAATAAGTTTTTTTTACCTTTCAGATCCACGTAATCTTGATACACTTAAAAAGTATAAATTTTGAGAAAAAATTCACTAAATACAAAAAAAATATAAAAATTCAGTATATATATTGTATTTATTGAATTCCTTTAGATTTATTCACAAATATTTTACTTTTTAAGTACATTTAGATTAGGTGCATCTAGAAAATAAAAAAAAAACAATTGACTAAAATATGAAAGAAGTTCACTAAAGACAACAAAACACGAAAAAAAGAAAAAAATTATTTTTGAAAGCTCAAAACCAAACGGAGTAGTATCTTACTTTTTCAAAACTTATTAAATTGATTTATCCTTATAAATGTGTCACATATGTATTTCATATCCTTACATATTACTTTTTCAAAATGTATTGAATTGATGTATCCTTATAAATGTGTCATATTATATGTATTTCATATCCTTATATATTACATTTTGGAAAAGTAAGATAAATTAGAAAATATGATTAGTTAAACAAGCAAGTAAACTAGCATACAACACTTTTGCATATAACACATCTAAGTATGAGAGAGGAAAATATAACGGTAAGAAAAACAATTTAAACTTTTTATTAAAATGAAAATTTCAAAGGGCTTATAAAATAAGTAATGGTTGGCCATTGGCTCTTAAACTAATACCTAATTTTTAATTTCTAGATAATGATCAATTATTTTTTGTTGACCTTTTGTATAATAGAATACTAAAAATTATAAAATTATTTTTTTCATAGAAATATCTTGACCGTACATCCTATTTTTTTTTAAAGTTTTGTCGTATCGTTGTATTTGTATCCGTATCCCTACCTGTATCTTGTATCATACCCGTATCCGTATCTGTATCCATGTTTCGTAGTGTGTAGGGCTATGGTCCTTGCTCTTCTCTCTCTTTTTTCCTCTTCTCTTTTCGTGTAGTGCTCTTCATCACTTGGAGTACTTGCAGATGTGTTGGGCTTGCAGTTCTTACCCAAGTCTTTGGGTTAGGTCAAGTTGTTTGGATTCGGGCATAATTATGATTTTTGTCTATAGCACTGGTGTTTTACCTTTTGTAAGAGAGAGAGGAAAAAAGGTAAAACACCAGTGCTATAGCACTGGTGTTTTACCTTAATAAAATACTTCTCAAGTATGTTTTGTAGTATAGGATACCAAGGATAGGGGTTGCAGCAGTTGTAAAATAGTAGTAGAAAGTTATCTTGCAACTATCAAATTAATATATATGATAATGTAATCAATGAGATTGAGTGAGAAGCATGAAACCTATTAGAGTCATAGCTACTTATTGTAATTTTAAATAATCTTGTTCCTTAAGAAATTTATTTATTTTTTGGTGATTCCTGTCTGGTTTGTCATCAATGAGCATTATATATATATATATATTTTTTTTATCTAACACATATAAATATTCTTTTTCATATAAAACATGTTTAAAAATATTACATAGGGATGATAGAGAGATTGAGTTGGACTGTCTTAGGCCCCATCTGATGTGCGATGGACTATTGGTTTTGTTGGAATTTTCAGACCAAAGTCCCATGCAAGTTTCAAAATTGTATCCTAATCTTGCCTATTGGTTGGGTTTGGCTCTTGTTCAGCTTGCACATTTGTTGCTAGGATGATGAATCTTATGCATTCATTATGTGAATGGGAGAGAAGTAGAAACTTGATTCATTAATAGAACTTCGTTAAGTTGAAAATTCATTAGGCTGTACTATGTAGTCCTGTAATATTGAGTATTCTTTGACATTCTTAAATGAGTGAAGTCTGCAGCTTCTAATCAAGTTGAGTCTGTTACTACCTAAAGGATCTAATTTAATAATTTTACGTTGGCATACTCTGTTTAAGAGTTTGAGCTCAAATTTTCCATTTTTTCCAACAGATGGCTGCATACCATACTGCTCTCCATTCACAAGTAGACTGCATTGAGATTGATGTTTCTCGTTCTTCAGATGGAATTTTGTTCGCTCTTCATGACAGGTATATGTATGCTCTCATCTGTCTACAGAAGGTTTAAACAATGCCTGCATCCTAATTTTGATTTATACCATGAATAACCTTTTTTTTCCTTGATAAAAGGCAATATTATTAATGAACAAGCATCAAGCTGATGTGAAAGAATACAGAGGAACAACCAACATTGATTTATAAATTAAATTCATGATGAGCTCTCCATGATTATACTTTTCTGTAATACACTTCCCATATTATTTCAATTTTTATTGCTGTTGCACCCCCCCTTTTTTTTCTTTTTTTTTCCCCCTTCAACAATAAAAAGTAAATTTATAAATGAAAATCTTTAATTATTTCTGCAACACTTCAGTTTATGATATGACTTTTTCCTTGTAGTAGCATGCATGAATGCCAAGATGTTGAAATCTGATTTTAGTCTCTAAGTTGTTTGACTAACAATGTTGTGCATTTGTTGAACTAAGTGGATAAACAAATTATCCTAGTTGTCAATCTTCTAGTCTAGCTTCGTAGGATCTCCAGTCATGATGATATTGTGCCGAAACCTTAAGCCTTGATGGCAAACTGATGCAAGACAACCCCCCCATTGAAAAAGTATAATTTCTTCTTAATCGGATTAGGGTAAAATGGGGAAGGAAATAGATGGGTGAATGTTAATGGAGAATAAATAAAAAAAGGAAGAGGAGTTAGATTGATTCATCCTGCCTTGTATCAAGAAAAGTCCTAGATCTAGAAAAGCCACCCAGGGGCTATTGGGAATCTCAGAAGTGGTTCAGACCAAGTCTCATCTCATTTTATTATCTGGTTTACAGAAAAACCAACTCAGTTAATTTGAAGAAGAATTTGTTTTCTGCCAACTGATTTGAAGTGATTTACCAAACAAAGGCCAACATAAATCTAGTCAGCATTATCCTCAGCTGACGTGATTCTTGAGAATAAGATCAACCTCCTAGTTTCTCATGCAATCACACATAAACAATGTATATAACACATCATTAGTAAAATGGCTTGAAAAGGTCTTTTCATTCAATTCCCTTTCATAAGAAAAACTAATACCCTATACATAGGGCACTTTAGGAGTTCACTTTATATACAAGTCTTGGTGAGAAAAGAAGTCTACTACATGACAAGGAGGTGAGTAGTACCTGCTAATGTGGTTAACTTAAAATTAAGTAAATCTTCTAGATGTTGACTAAAATCACTAAAATACTGACGAAAACTCATAAAATTCATTATGCATTCTGGTTTAAATTTAGCAACAATATTGTTTTTAAATTTTTTTAACATTTTGACGAAATCAAGCTCTTTGTGCTCCACCTTCAAATTAAACCTGTTTTCCAGATTCTTTATCCTTCAATATATATATATATATACCTTACCTTCTTTCTCCTCTCTTATAGCCTGCATAGGAAGACTTGTCTGAATGCGATGTGAACCAATTTTTAAGGGTTGTTATTCCTTATCTGATTCCTACTTATAAAAAAAAAGTTATTCCTTATTCGATTCCTATGCGGATGAAATACATAGTAAAACGTGTAAACTTGTCTTTTATATTGGCCTTTAGAATTTGTAGGTTTTTGGAAAACATATCAGGAAATTTTTAAAAGAAGAAAGTAATTCTTGAGCATTTATCTTGTTGGAAAGAGTTTAAGACTTTGAGTTATGTGCGATAAGTCTATTTACACGTCTGGCTGTTCAACAATCTGACTAAACTGTCCGAACCGAGAACATTTTGGATGGTTTGGCTGAAAGGAACGGTCGGCTGCGGTTTAAAAATGCACCAGATCTCGGTTATACGGTTGGACATCAAGTTTGGAGAAGAGGAACTGCTCAAAACTGATCCGACCAATTTTTATATTAAAATACTTTAACTTTGCACATATCTCCATATTATGTACTATAGCTGTCTCTGTTGTCACTTTTTTTTTTTTTTTTTTTTTTTTTCAGAAGTTTACCTTTTGTCTGCCACTATTCAAATCTTTTCACATATCTCCATATTATTTACCGTAGTACACTTGTCATGTCTATGACATTTTTTTTTATTTAAAAAATTCACCCTTATCACTTTTTCATCCACTGTTCCTTTCATCTCCCCAATGATATGATGATAAAACCAATGTTAGAAACCCTATTCATCTTCTCTCTTCCTCTTCAAGCATCTTTAAGTCCCATCTTTCCAACAATACGATAATGAAACCAATGTTACAAACCCATTCCAGTGTTTTTTAAAGGCTCAAGGCGCACCAAGACATTGAAGGTCTCTTAGGGCCTAGGTGCAAGGCGACGTGTGGGCTTTATTGAAGTGAGGCACACAGTCTTAGTAAAAAAATAGATAAATTAACATAGACTAATGATTCATAATACAATGTGTGATGTCATGAATTAATTATTTGTATTTTTTTTTTCTAGCAGAGACTCAAAACAAAGACAATGACATAATTGCAAAAAAAAAAAAAAAAAAAAACAAACAAACAAACAAGCAGAGTAGAAGAAGAAGAAGGAAAAGAAGACATGTGCTTGCTTATACAAACTGTTGCTATTCTCATTTTTGCATTATTCCATGTGTGAAGCAAAAAAGAAAACAGAGAAGGAAAAAAAAAAAAGAAAGGACAGGAAAAAAAACCTAGCCTAGCAACAGACAACAAAGAAGAAGAAGAAGAAGAACTCTACTCAGCAGAAGAGAGAGAGAGAGAGAGAGACACACACACACACAACAAGTTTTCGAGCAAATACGAGTGGAGATTAGGGCATTTCGATCGATTTGGGGCTAGGTACTCTTCTATATAGCTTAGAGTTGTAATCCTCTGTAATTCGAGCTTTTAAAAGCACGATTTGAGCCGTTAGATTCATTCAGAGATCCAAAAATAAAAGTCGCGCCTAGGTATGCGACTTGAGCGTTTTCTCACCTTGACAAGTCGCGCATAAGGCACACGTCTCTTTCAAGTCGCCTCGCCTTGGGTACCTGCGGACGCAACTGTTGCGCCTCGCTACGCCTAGCGCCTAGGCGTCCCTTTCACTGTAACGCCCCAATTTTCAAGCCCAAATGATAATACAACAATCATGGCTCTTTAAAGGAAAAACCAATTATACATTCCCACACTTGCATTACATGATATAAATAATCCTCATGCGATTATATATTTAATCCAATAACAGTTAAATAAACAAATAAATACTCCCAAGGGTTTATAAGATTTTAAGGCTTAAGCCCGGTTATAGGAAACGGTTATTCAAACCCACACAAATATAGCCCTTGGCTTACAATGAGAGTCACAACAACATGAGAGCATTATGCTCCCAACACACACATTTCCACGCCCTTAATTTGGCGGAATCACCACGTCTTTTCTTGCACAAAAATCCCATAGGGTGAGTATAAAACCCAGTAGGAAATTCTAAACAAAGTATATACATTTTGTACAAGTCTCAAGAGGTGAATACACATGCCATGCTATGTTCTTTTGAAAGTAAAACATATCTTCATCTTTTGAAAACCATCATGCTCAATGATGCTATGCAACTTCAATTGCTTAAAATTTATTAGTTTAATTTAAGGGGCGGTAAATACAATTCTGGTAATCTCTAGGTACGTATCTGCAAGTAGACTACACAAGTACTACCAATTTGTCATTTTTACCGGTATTAACCGGAAGGCTCGACACCTATCCACGCGGATTTTTCGGTCTTTCACCTCGGACATTCAGGCTAACTTATCAATTTCATCTACACTACCTTTCAAGACTTACCATTGTATTTACCCCAAAACCATTTCATGAAAACTCGTTTCCCAACATTCTTTTCTCCATGCAAGGTTTTCAAATCAACGATCAAATCTCGACATAATCAAATGAATTGATATGCCTATGTGATGATTAAATGCAATACAACATTTCTTCCATTTTCAATCATTCCACACAATAATTCCATTGTGAACAAATCTCCCATTTCTCTTTCAAAACAATAATATCACAAGATGAATATATATAAACTTTGATTTCCAATTCATCCAAGAAATAACATAATTTTCACATTTAGAGCATTCTCAATAATTTAGTCATTTCAAGACTACAATAACATTTTGAACAACAACTTCCAAAATCAATTTCTTCATATTTCATGAAACCCATCATTTGTATAAATATAAATCAAGCTTTTCCAAAACATTCCTCCATTTTGACATCCAACGAAATATGGCTATTTTATCTTATGAAATCTCAACATCTTTTAAAAACTCAAACTTCAAGGTTTTCTCACCAAAACCAACCATCTCCAAGAAATTTTGAAGAAATCTCCCCAAAATCAATTTTCATCAATCATTATAGCTCAAAACCCTCAATTTCTATTTTGAGAAGGAAAAGAAAGTAAACCCACTTTCAACATCACTCATCTTCTTGAATCAAAAATTAATTTTTCAAAACTAATCAAATGATGATTTCAAAAATCATCTAGATCTTGTAAAAATATATATATAACTTAGAGAACATCCCTATCTCAAGTTTTGAATGAGAAAAGAGGCGAAACCCCAAACCAACGGTGTTGAAACTCGATCTTCACCGTACACAACGAACTCTCGAGATGTTAACCGACTTTGATGAAGAAACAATGGTAAAACTCTAATGGATCTTGAGAAATCAAGGTTTTTGATCTAGTTTGTGCAGGGAAATGTAGAGAGAAGGAAGAGGAAATGTTTTTAGAGAGAGAGAGAGATACCACAAGAATGAGACACACTCAGCCCAAAGAGAGAAAAGAAGCCAAAAATTCGGATCTCACCTACTCCAGCATGTGTGGCCCTCACCCCCGCACGTGCGGCGCTCCTCCCCTGCACCTCTAGTCGCACCTGCCTTTTTAGCAGCCTGCTTCACCTTCCTCCCTTGTTTCCCGCATGCGCGACTTGGCCTCCTGCACGTGCGGCCACTCTCCCACACGTGCGGCCCAAGGCCCCGCACGTGCGGCCCTAGTCCTCGGCCCGGAAGTCCCTTGGTTCAACTCCCGACGCTCCGGACCAACCTCGCACCCTCTGGAACAAATGAAACCAAACACTGGAATCAACAAGAACAAGAATTTTTGAAAAAACTTCCGAACACAACTAACTCGAACAATCAACAAGACTCCAAGTCTAACCGTCACTCTAACAGGGTAAACCGGAAGGTAAACAGAAAGGAACAAAAGACGCACAACGAAACCAGTCATCACATTCACAACATTGACCCATTCATCTTCTCTGTTTCTTTTCAAGCATATCCCTTAAGTCTCTCATGATCGCTTCTATTCTGTGTCTTAAATGTCTCTTCGGCTAAGTGGCAATAGCATTTGATGTTGGCTGATCAAATGTCTAGAGGAGTACTGGCGACGGCGAGCAATGTTATTACCAACCATCACCCAATCGGGAGTCTCTCTCTCATTTTATTTTCTTCACTCTCATTTCACTCTTCTAGATCAGTGATTTTTTTTCATATCTTCACACAGATTCTCTCTCTCTCTCTTATTTTCTTTCACTCTCACTCTTCTAGATCTGTATTTATTTTTTTTCATATCTTCACTCAGATTCTCTCTCTGAAATCCTTAGATCAATATATGTGAATTGACTGTATTTTGACCGTCAATTGAATGAAAGGACGGACAGTTTCGAATAGACTTACGGTCGGCAATGGTTGGTTGGATCTCCAAACTGAATGATTTGGAGTGCCAGTTTCCTCTTTAAACCCGAACTGCCCGACCCATGAACAGCACTAATATTGGCCTATAGAATTTGTAGGTTTTTGGAAAATATTTCAAGAACTTTTCAAAGAAGAAAGGAATTCTTGACCATTTATCTTGGACAGAACTCAAGAGTTTGAGTTATGTGTGAGAAACCTTCAATTGGAAACTTGTTTTGCAACCCAGACTACAGTACTGTATATTTGAATTGGAGTGTTATTATCCTAAACTGTCTTCATGTATGTTATCATTGAAGTTCTTTGGAGACTTGATTATCACATGACGCAGGCAGGGACTTGCAGCAGATATCAGGGAACAGTACGTCCAAGGTTGGGCACTTGAGTGTGAAAGAGGTAAAATTTTTGATTTACCTATATTGTATACAGACTTCAGTTGTTTCTTGTATCCTGTCATTAGAAATATCTTATGCTTCATGCAATGCTCTATTTATTTGTTTTTCAACCACACTTCATTTAGTCTAGTCATCATTTATTTTAATAATTCCTTTGGATGAAAATTCAAATAGGTAAAATGTCAACCAGTCTAACGTAAGGTGCTGAATATGAGGAGTTACGTGGATAAATTAGTTGGAAAAGTGGTCCTTACAAATTACATCTTTATAAGGAGAAGGTTAACGCAAATATCAGAAATAGCGGGCTGAGCGTAGGGAAAAATCTTGGACAAACAAAAACTACTTGTGTTTAAATATAGACTTAAGTGGGCTATATGATCCTGTGGAAACTTGAAGGGGAAAAAATACAACATAATAATAATAAAAAAAAAGTATGAAAAGCAATTGATTTTTGTCTCTTCTGTATAATTAACTCGTAGGAATTGTTGATCCATCCCTAGAACAGTTTTTTGGAACCATAGAGACTCTTGACGCTGGAAATATTGTATAGTAGTCATCATGTTGTTGTTCTCTTTAGTTGTATACGTGTGGCATCACGTTGGTAACTTGTTAATAATAATTTATTATCAAAAACATAAAATAAAATGAAAACAAGGGACTTTTACCCATTGCAAGAACCAACGAAACACTTTTAGACTTTGTAGATAACTCTTCACTAGGCAATAACTAAGGATCCCATAGATAACCTGGTCGCGCAAGGGACATATTCTAGTAGATTCAAAGTGCCTTTTATGTCTAATGGCAGCAGATTGTTTGGACATAATGACAAATTTGGTCTGCTGAGGTAGGCAAAAAAAGCGTTGACTGACTAGCTAGACAAGGGCCTGCATCATCCTACTATTAATAAAATAGTCAGCTCTCAACTCAAAAGCAATTTTTAACATTCAAGTTTATTTTATTTTTTGGTTGTATTTCTCATTTTTCTAGTCCTGTTCTTGATTGGCTCTAGGGAATTTAGTAATATCAGTACTTGGGCTTCATTTTTAGTAGTGGTTGCTTTATACTCAGATGCATAAAAGCTTGACAAACAATCAGAAATACGTACAGAAAGATTTTATTTAAAACTGTGATACTTCATTATTTGTTATACTATCTAGGTTCCTACATGGTTTCAACTTTATACAAGTCAATTGTGAAAATTTATAAAGGACTTTTAGTTCCAGCAATTCCTTTTGCCTTTCAGTATGGGAATGTAACTTTTTTCTTCCAGCTGTGTTCTATCCTGTCAGCTACATTACCTGATCTTAGGGCATTGATACAATACTTGTAACGTAGCATGGCTGCCAGAGAATTGTTGAACTTGTAATGGACAAATAAGGGTCCATTTGATCACATTACCAGATTTCGGTTTGTAGAAAATGGGAGAAACATTTTTGTTTTTCTTGTTGGACAAAAGCAAACAAAATATTTGGTACAAAATTGTTTTCAAAACAAATATAATCAAAAACAAGAAAAAGATTAAAGCAATCCAAATGCAAATCAAAGATCAAATTGATAGAGAGAAGACAAATGCCCCAATTAGGGGTAAAAACCCCAAGGGCTAGAGAGAGAAACCAAGCTCTACTCCGATCACAATGTGTATTCCTTTAATCCAAAACAAAGTAAAATGGTATTGCATCACCTATTATAGATTATGACTAAGCTACAACTAATAGGCCACCTAGTCATAAACTTTAGGTATTTATTCTACTACATCAGTACTCCCCCCTCTCTGAAGAAACTTGTCCTCAAGTTTAAGCGGCCACCAAGTAAACTCAATGTAACACTACTCATGTAACCATAAGTGAGGAACAGGTGCTGCGTTTCCTTGCTCAAGAACAAACATGATTCTCACAACTTAGCCATCTGCAAATACAGCGAACTTCATCCTTGCTTCCTTGGCTCAACAACCATATGTGTGTCCATAATCTCTCGCAAAAAGTCAGACAGACCCCCACTTCGAATCCCTTCACCTCTAACCTGCATATGTGCTGAAGCGTACTCATTAGTTCAGAATGAGACCAATGGGCTGGTAAATGACATCTTCCAAAGCTAGGCTGAGAAACAGTGACACAATGATAGGATGGATGATGCTTCCACTAGGCAAAACACATGAGAATAACTGATCACGAGCTGGAATTTGGCATTGCACGCCTTCTTTCCTGCCTTCATTCGAACACAACGTACTCAACTCAAAACAGCTTCCTAGAGACGAGCATGAAAGGAGTCCCAACAATAAAGCTTCAAATAAATTCTTTGAAGCTGTCAAAAAATATCAAAGTCGATTTTCAATGACAATTGATCAACTCATTTGTTTCAACTCATCTCTTTGATTATGAGTTTGATTTCGGTTAGCATCATTACTCCTTCCAATTGAGAAATTCATCTCAGTTTCTTAACCAAAATTCGCAGTATAAGCTCTACCTTGGCCATCTCATCTTCCTCGCCCTCTATGAACCATCACATAGGATATCCAGCACTTGGAAACACACTGTCAAAGTTCATAGTGCTAATATCACAGCCAAAATGATCCCAAACCAGAGAACTTTTGAACATTGGACACACAATGAAGAACTTGAACCAGAATTTCAAGTCAGTCACAGCGGCAACAAAATTGAACCAGATTCGAACTATCAAACCAGAACTCAAGCAGAAACTGGAGACTAGAGTCGAATCCTTCCAAAATTGAAGAACCAAATTCATGACTGATATTCTAGAGCTTCAGATTCGAGTTTGGATCTCTTGTGGCATTTCAGATTGAAGTTCGGATCTCTTCAACTCCACTTCAGGTTAGCTCTTTGATTCCAGATCTGTAGAACTGGAGTCAATCAAATGAAGATCCATAGAACTGGAGGCAATCAAATATGAATCAGAGGAGCCGATTGAACAAGAATTAGAATCGATGGGGTCAAATCGCACCAAAGTCAAAACAACAGAAAAAGGAATTGAAGTACTCGACTTCCAGAAATGAACACAAGACTCAATTTCAGATTTGCAAGTTACTCACAATTTAAGCCTTCATGACAACCTTGAGAGAACAGCCAGTTTTTTTGAACAATCCGGAAGAGTTCGTAACTCTAAAACTCAACTTTAGATTGTGCGGAAGGCTAGTTCGCACAAGATCAAACACCAAAATAAACTCTTCAACTTCCAGAGTTTGTAATCAAACCAAGAACAACAGCAGGTTGGACTGATTCACTCCAGGTCGCGAGTTGATTGCAAAGGTTCGCAAAGTTGACTCAGAACTGCAAAGGTTTGCAAAGTTGACTCAAAACTGCAAAGAAGATTCACTAGTTGTGAAGGAAGCCCAAGATCAGATTCTAAAGAGTCTGGATCTGTATTTCAGAGTTGACGAAGGGTTGTGATGTCTGATTCAACAACAAACTAGAGTCGCAGGACCAAACACAGATCAAATCTCTATCTGCAAAGTCAGATCGCAAACTCAGTTCATGATTGGATTCACAAGCCGACAAGAACAGCTTTGCGAAGAACTCCAACCAGTTTGCAAAGAAAAATACTTCTATCGAAGGTGTCAATCAACTCACATGTGGGCTGCGAAACTGATTGGCAAAGAAGACCCATGATCTAGAACCAAGTAACAACTCTGAATCTAGGTCAAATCAGAGTGGAACATCAGTGAACCCATATGCTCAATTGATGCAGATGATGAAACCATGACCAGCCAAATCAGGCACAGAATCTCAAACTCTGATACCAAATAATGCAATCCAAATGCAAATCAAAGATCAAATTGAGAGAGAGAAGACAACTGCGCCAATTAGGCGTAAAACCCCCAAGGGCTACAGAGAGAAACCAAGCTCTACTCCAATCACAATGTATATTATTTTAATCCAAAACTAAGTACAATGGTATTACATCACCTATTTATAGACTACCACTAAGCTACAACTAATAGTGTAAAAATATATGTATTATTGATTGATGAGTTGATGATTGATATATGATTCTGTTACAATTGATTGATTATATAGATGTAGGTTAGGTGGTGGTAGGTGAGGAGTAGGTGAGTGTAGTAGGTGAGTGTGTGGTAGGTGATGGTAAGTGTGTGGTAGGTGTAAAAATATATGTATTATTGATTGATGGGTTGATGATTGATATATGATTCTGTTACAATTGATTGATTATATAGATGTAGGTTAGGTGGTGGTAGGTGAGGAGTAGATGAGTGTAGTAGGTGAGTGTGTGGTAGGTGATGGTAAGTGTGTGGTAGGTGATGGTAAATTCTAACAGCCCCCCGCAAACTCAAGGAGGATAGAAACTAACCAACTTGAGTTTGGAGAGAGGAACAAAACAAGAAAATACATCAAAAATAAAATAAAGATAGGAGACACTGTATGGTCGTGTCAGACCGTTGGTGAAGACACTGAAAGGTGGTGCCATAACGTGGTAGAGGACACTGGATGGTGGTGTCATAACGTTGTAGAGGACACTGTATGGTGGTGTCATAACCATGTAGAGGACAGTTTATGGGGTCATGTCGGACCGTTGTAGCAGACAATGTTGTGACAGTTGTTGTGACAGTTTACGGAGTCTTGCTGGACCCTTATAGAAACTAACCGGAATCAATGTCGGGACAGTTTACAGAGTCTTGTCGGACCCTTGTAGAAACTAACCGGAATCTATGTCGGGACAGTTTACAGAGTCTTGTCGGACCCATAAAGGAGCTAACCGGAATCAATGTCGGGACAGTTTACAGAGTCTTGTCGGACCCATAAAGGAGCTAACCGGAATCAATGTCGGGACAGTTTACAGAGTCTTGTCGGACCCCTTAAAAAAATCGCATCCTCAAAAGGTGCGCCCAATTTTTCAAAAAGGCGTGCCATCAAAAGGCGTGCCCAATCCATAAAAAGGCGTGCCATCAAAAGGCGTGCCCAATTCATCAAAAGGTGTGCCGGACATGATGGCGAGGCACGTGGGCGCCTTGGCTTGCGTGCCCGTTTGTCGGCTGGTGGCAAGAGGCGCGCGATGCGCGTGGCTGCCTTGGCTATTTAACCAAGGTTGATGCTGAGGCTGAGGCAGAGAAAAGCTGCGAAAAACCTCTGAAAAAAACTTCGTTGTGCTGAGAGAGAGAGTCTGAAAAACTCTTCGTTGTGCTGAGAGAGAGAGTCTGTAACACTCTGTTGCGAGAGATATTCTGTAACACTCTGTTGCCCAGAAAATGGCCTCGTCCTCGTCTTCCCGTGGACTGCTCACCCTCTTTCCCGACCTTAACGAGTCAACAAGAGAGAGAACTGGTGCGGTGGCACTGGAACCTCAACCAAGCGCCCCGGAGTTTGCCCCGTTGAACTTTCCGATGCGGTCTGTGGAGCAAAGAATGGCAGTGCAATCGGATGTGGAGGCCAATCAGTATACTTTGAAGGCATGTGTGGAAAGCATGACGGCGGTCACAAATTTGTCGAACCGGCTGCAGAGTAGGACAAATGAGGTGCAGCATTTAAACTCCCAGCTGGCTCTGCTCCAACGCATGTATAAGGATGCGCGAGCAGAGATAAGCGTGCTAAGGGCAGAAAACAAGGAGCTGAAGCGGAAGGCCACCGTGATGTTCCGATTTGGAGGTCCGCCGTATGCTGCAGTGGAGGAGCAGGGAGTAGTGATCATGCCCAGTGGAGTGGGAAACACGGAGGCAACACCGTCAAGGACCGCCCAGGACGGAGGCAAGAAGAAGAGACCGGCGGAATAGGCGAAGAAGTGAGGTCGAGTAGTGGCCGGCCGCAGAAAAGAAAACAAAGCTGTTGGTTTTTTTTTTTTTTTTTTTTTTTGTAAAATGGTGATCGGGGTGAACCCCGACATAAATAAAATAAGTTTGGTGTGCAGTTCTTCCGCTTCTTCATTCGGTTTGTTTTTTTTTTTTTTTTTTTTTGGAATCAGAAAAATATATATATATAGATATATATTCTATAGACTCTAGTGGAAGGAATGATGGGTTTACAGCACATTGTGGAAGATGTGGTGTCTGACAAATAAAAGAAATTTGGTTGTAAAGTAAAAGAAACGTGCGTGTGATAAGTGTGTGAATGGGGTGTTGTTTGAAGAATAATAAAAAAAAAAATAAAAGGTGTCTGCCATGTGCATGCGTGTGATGAGTGCATTTTATTTATTTATTTATTTATTTTTTATTTTTTTTTAATGAACATTTGCATAGCTGTCCACCGCTCTCCTGGAAACATCTGTGTGTGTCACCCGAAATAAAGAGGGCTCGTACATTTCTACAGAGAGAAGATGACAAATCCATGGAAAGTAGAGGGAAGGCCCTTGAAGGGGAACACTGGTACGCGATTTCGGCCTATGTATTCGTAGGGAATCAAGCGAAGAACCACCGCTACAAAGGCAGTCACGAGTAAGATACAAACTGAGATTGTGGTTTCGATCGCTGATGTTGAACGCGGCGCCGGAGGAGAGAGACGAGGCCGATCCACCGACAAACATTGCTGATGGACGAAGAGGCCAGCGGAGGTCATGACGGTGGGGTCGACAGCATCGACGGCGCAGAAGGCGGAGACGACGTGGGAGGCGGTTTGGAGGCAGCGGAGGCTGAGGATTCGGAGTTGGGCCAGATTTCCGATTGTGTTGGCCGGAATATGACCCACGAGGACGGCGACGGGAAGGCGGAGAGAGAAGACGAAGGAGCGAGTCGAGTCGCAGACGACGCCGACCCAGTTGCAGGCCGAGTCGGAGGCGTTCCAATACTATAACGGATCAGGATCCGAACCCGATTGGGTCTGTGATGGTGGGGCTTCTTCGGCCATAGGGATTCGAGTACCGATACAGACGATGAAGACTCCGCACGAAGTGGTGAAGACATGCGCAGAGATAGAGAGGAAGCTTGTGTGTTGGAAGATGAGAGGTCCGGCGGGCGGCCGAGGCGAGGCTGCCGCCCGCCGGTGAAGCGAAAATACGAGGTTCTTAACTTGGCTCTGATACCATGTAAAAATATATGTATTATTGATTGATGAGTTGATGATTGATATATGATTCTGTTACAATTGATTGATTATATAGATGTAGGTTAGGTGGTGGTAGGTGAGTGTAGTAGGTGAGTGTGTGGTAGGTGATGGTAAATTCTAACAAATAGGCCACCAAATCACACTTTAGGTATTTATTCTACTACATCAAGGATGTTTGGTGATATGCTAGAGGGGGCAGGGGTTGCCAGAGGGGATGGGTAGGGAGGTGGAGTGGCTGGAAAAAGTTTCCAGACAGGGAGGGAGGAGTGGCCAGAAAGGTTTGCCAAAATGGGAGGGAAATTGCCAGAGGAGGGGGGAAGAGGTGAGGGAATGAAAACTTGTTTGAAAAATAAGTGAACACATGTCCCCATTTTAAAAAATGTTTATTTTTATTTTTTTGACTGCGAAAAGAATTACCAAACGTGTTTTGGTTTCTAGTTTTCAATTAAAAAATAAAAATAAAAATAGAAACTAAAAAAACGTTACCAAACTAGCGGGCCCTAAATATGTTGATGTTGCTTTCATATATTAATGGAAAGAGATAAAAGAGAGCATGGGAGTAGAGTGAGAACATGGATGGTTAGAGAGGGAGACACAAGAAAGGAGATAAAAACAAAGAAGATAAGAGGGAGATAAAGATGTTAAAAGAATTGAGAGAGAGAGAGAGAGAGAAGCTCTTTTAAATATTCAACTTAAATTCATCTTTCGAAAACTAATTTCGTTTTATACCAATAAGGCCAATTTATAGGCTTCATGATCCCGATAAAACACATAGGTATCCTCTAATATTAATATTCCGTCACCTAGAGCCTCTAAAAAGTCTTCATAGAACAAAATTATGGCTGTATTAAATCAAAGACTCCTAACAACACTAATCACTTATTGTAGAATGCACATCAAATTGACTGCATCAACTTGACTTCGCAGAATGACTTCCAATGGACTTGATATAATGATGTAAAAGCTTATTTTCTATGCTAGTTTACACATCTGGTATTGAATTTTAAACATGTGAAACTTTGTTTATTATATCTGTTTCTAATTATACAAGGGAAACATAGAAAGTTCTTGTTTTAATTGTTCAGAAAATTGATTAGATCTTCTCCTTTCTACCCTGCACTATCTGCATTTAACTGAGTTATTTGGAAGATATATATAGATATATATTAATATTCAGCAAGATTACATTCTAGTTTGTGGTTGTAGATTAAAGAATTGGATCATGATCAAAACATTCCTACCGTTGAAGATGCATTGAAGGTAAGTTCTTGATTCACTTTGATCATTTCCATTCACTTGAATCAAATGACATGGTACCATTCGCTATGTACATTGTGTTTAATGATTTTCTCTGACTCCGGTTTCACTGTATCTGCTTCAGTTGATATCCAGTTCTGTTAGACAGATAATTCTTGACGCAAAAGTTGGGCCACCATCATATGAAAAGGGTCTTGCCAAGGATATTCTTTCTGTGGTAAGTTTTTAACCTTTGGCATTCATAATATGCGCACAGGGCCTACCCTTGGACTTTAACGCATGCTCTTACACTTTTCATCCTAAGCTTTCATGATGTGAATAGCATGTGCAAGGCATGTGAGTGTGTGTTAGTGGCGATGCCCATGTCTATAAATGGGTGATGTGGTGTCAAGAAACTGACTTTTGAATCATTTGTAAAAGAATATTTTCTGAGATTGCTCAGAGCTTCTCTTTATAGAGCTCTCTAGAGTTACTCTCTCTTCAGACTTTGATCCCATCATTTTATCATTGCATTGACCAATTGGGCCTACTTTTTTCCATCTATCTAGCTTTACTTATACACTTAAAAAACACAAATGGTATAGTTTATCTTTAGCGTCTATAAGATAATTTTCCAATCTTATATTTAACTTATACCACAAGTGGTCGTGACCAGGCGTGATGGCAAGTTCTATTTGCCCCAATGCTATTGGCCAAGTTTGAGTTGCAAAAACCTCTGCACAAAAAGTAAGCGTAAGATTGGCTACCTATTATCTCTCCCAGTCCCTACTGTGCATTGGGTACAATCTTTATATTTAAGGGGGAACTACATGTAGTTGGGAGTTGGAAAAAAAATTACACACACATGGAGGTGCAAGTGTGTATGTGGTGGGACGCAAATGAAAGGTTGTGGGGCCCTGCCATGTGTTGATAATTTTTTTCCCCAACTCCCACATGCATGTAGTTCACCCTATATTTAACGTATACCGCCATAAATATTGATTAGTTTAAAAAATGCAAGAAAGCTTACAATTTGGAAATGTGTTTCCTAGAACTATATCAGCCATGAAAATAGTTGCAATTCTAATTACAATTTTTGTAGGAAAGAAGAAATATTACAAGTCCAAGGAAATTTAGTAGTGTATCTTAATTGATTTTTTGCTTGAGATGTTTTTTGTTTTATTTTATTATTATCAATTAGATTCTTTTGAGTAATTGGCCCAATTATGCCTTTCCCTTAGAGAACTCCCATTTTGTTGCTTTTCACAAAGCTATTCTCCATTTGATGTGTTACTTCCTTGTTCCAAAGCACGTTGGATTAATGTTGTGACACAGTCTTGGATAGAACTCAACCTCAAAACCCAACTTTTGAAGTGAGGTTGCCTTTACATTTATACATTACACATCCCTTTGTACCCAGGTGATGTGGGTCTTCGATTCCTACCCTTCCGCACGTCTAGCAGGCAAGGCTCAAGATGTGACCTGACCTATCCTTTTGGCACGTCCAACTCTAATATTGGTAGAATTCAACTCCAGAAGCAAGCTTGCGAAATGAGGGAGACCTCACACTTTTACATTTCATCCTTTGTACCTAGGGGATGTGGGATTTTGTTTCTCAAGTGTATCTTGTTACATAACTCGCTATGAAGTGTTGACTTGGCTAGTGGCTTTGCTATTTGCAAAAAATCGCTATTTGCATCTAGGTGTTTTGTTATTTACATGAGTCATTGTGACAAGAAGTGCTTTATCCGTTTCCACACAACTAGCGGAACAAAAGTTATAAAGAAGTAAAAAAAATTTCTCTCGACATATTTGTTGTGTAATTGTGTAAGCATAAAATTACTGATGCCATAGTAGAGGTGTGAAATTAATGCACTAATTGAAAATAAGGTAATGGTGGTGGAATGTAGTGATTATACTCATGTCTTCTGATGGTTGTAACTTGCTTTTCTTTCTTTTTTTAAATCATTTATTTTTTTTTTTTGCTTTTCTATGATAATGATATGTGGGTTGTTTGTAAATTCAAGTGGTTTTGCATCGTTGTCTGGTGAATTCTAGATAGAAAGATTCAGAAACAACCATCTTTTATCCTTAAATAACCTTAAGAGCTACTTCTTGCTATGGAAGCCTTAGGAAACTACTAGTTCCGTAGTTCTCTATGTGGGTCATGTCAACAGAAAAGTGCCATGCAAGATGCCGTCTAGGCTTGTGAGAGATTAGGCAAGGGTTGCATTAGATTAAAAACTATAATTTGAAAAAATCCATACAATGTGTAATCGATTTGAAGGGGCATTGTTTTGGCTTGAAATCTTTCTTAGGCATACCTAGGGAATAAAACAGGATAAATTTATGCGAGTAAATTTAATTGTTGTGACCAATTTATTGTTTTACATTGCATGATCAAATGCTTTCAAGGGTTTTGATGATCCCTATTTTGTCTTTTGTTCCCTTCAGGCTCTTAAGACTTAGTATAAATACCATCACTTTTCCAGTAACAAACATTTTATGGAGCTTTGATCCCTTAGCAGTATAGATATCTCGTGAAAATGAATCATCATCATTATGGTTATTGTTGTTTTATGTTTGTTATATTTGTTCTATATGTTGAGTTGCATTATTGGAAATATTGTACATGTAACGAGAATTGGGAACATCTTATGTCTTTTACTTATATGGATAAGTCGACCAGGTGGTCAAAGGTTCACAAAGAGTCGCAAAACACATCAGAGGCACCAGGGACAAAAGGCATGGCTGGGAGAGAGATAGACTAGTCCAACCAAGATAGAGAGAGGGAGTGTAACGATCAGAACTTTAAATCTATTTTATTATTCACGTGTTCTGCCATGTTTGCATTTGGTTGCGATTTAAAATTGTTGTCAATTTAGAGCTTGACTATTTTGAACACCGTGGAGTTAAATTTTGAACTAGGATGTTTCTTGTTTAAGATTGATCAAAAATCCAAAATTTTGGAAACTGCAATATGATCTCTTTACCCTATTTTGACCATATCTCCTCCTATAGTTGAAATTTTGATGAGAGACCACCTCCATTAAAAACTAGACTTCTAAAGCTTTAATTTAGACACGAAATTTATCAAATTCAGACACCGGTAGATGGAGATATGCTCATTTGAAGTTGAAATGGTGAAGTCTTTTTGGGATTGTGAGCCCAACTAGATGGAAATTGTGCTTGGGCGCAAGTCGACAAGAAATTTGCTTGGAACATTGGACTAGTGTGCTTGTCCAGAGGATAGGGATTTAAAATTTTTTTGAGCTACATGGCTCATTTTGGGCCACATTATCTTACTTTTGACCTATAAACACGAAACTACATCAGATTTACCCTCATGACTAATCCACACATGCTCTATATATTTGTCTCCTCTCTCTCCTCTCTTGATATTTCCTCCATTGGGCCAAGCTCGGATCTTCAAGGAGTGAGGGTTGATCTTGTTAGATAGCTTAATATACATTGTTGGGCTCATTTCCTAATAGCTTAGGCTTTTGGAAAAATTGGTGATTTAATATGGTATCAGAGCTTTGGTTGAAAGAGGTCTTGGGTTCAAGTCTCTCTATTGACATTTGATATTTGGTCCCCATTTGATTTCTTCGTTGTTTGGTTGTCTGCTTCTCCTTCTCTTTGGTTCTCTATTTGTCTCTCCACATGCAAGACGGGGTTGCACGTGAGAGAGGGTGCTAGATAGCGTGATATACATTGTTGGGTTCATTTCCTAATAGGTTAGGCTTTTGGAAAAAATGGTGATTTAACAGATCTATGGGCCAAGACTTAAAGTTGGAGAGCTCAGCAAGGGCTTCAACCTCATTGTTTTGGGTCATCATTTGGTTGAGTCTCATTCTCTAGGGTTTCAGTCTTGTTTGAGGTAGGGAATTTTTCTTCTTCCTTTGTACATGTTAATATGTTTTGCTTAGTTTCTTTGCATTTCTTTCCATGTTACAATGCCATAATGGTTTGGAGGGATGATTTCTTGATTGACATTGATAATAGCATGTTGTAGTTATGTATTGTTACGATTTATGACATATGCGAGCATATGGTAGAGTTAATTGAAGACTTGGGTAAATTTAAGGGAAAAGTCCAAAAATGTTAAGACCCTAGAAATTGTGAAATTGAGGGTTTGGAATAGTTGATTGGAAATCTTGAAATTGAAACTTGGGTAATGAAAGTGTACATGTTAAGAGTGCTAGAAATGCATTTAATTGAGGATCTTGATGGTTGGATGTGATACCCTGATTGCGTGGGACATGGGAGTTGGGTGGATTGTATGAAATGGGCTTATTTCTCATAACTTTGAACTTGTGAGTGTGATGCACATTCGAGAAATGTGGCTGAAATTAAGAACTTTAAAACGAAAGGTATTGCCTTGAAATAATAAGAAAGGGTCTACCATTGAGAAGGAATCATGAATTAAAATTGATAAGTTGGATGATGGGTATATGCGCACTCCCTTAGGGAGGAATTTTGTCATGTTAGGCCCACAGTGCAAGTTGTGAATATGTATTGTTGAAATTGGGTATCAAATGAGATTAATTATGACTGGATTATAGGTCCCCCTGATAGTAACCAATCGGTAAATTCGGAATGGAATGTATCTGATGGGATTACAAGTTCCTTTGGTTAGCAACCAGTAAAGTTAGAATCGAACTTGTCGTTGGCAAAATTATGGGTCCCTCTGGTAGAAACCAGTAAAGCTTGAATTTTACTCGACTTATGCTAAGGCAAGGTGTGAGGAAGGTACGAAAACCCAAGAAATTGGTAGACTCGTTCTAAAGTTCTCAAGGACTTCTACTATAGATTCCTAATCTAATACATCCCTCTCAATTCAACTATTAGTTCTTTTTAGCTATTTGACTCATCACAAATTCACTTATAGACTATTCTATGAGTGTTTTTGCCGCTCTAATTGTGAAGGTGTTTTTGCTTCTTTGATCTACCCTTTTACTCATTCATTTTGTAAGTTTTTTTTTGGTCTTATTGTTAATATCATGGTTATCAAAATCCCGATCCGGATTGCAGGATCTTAAGATCCTACGATTCTAGTTGGGGTAAACGATCTGAATTGTACTAGGATTTTAAATTTAATAGGATCTTAAAGTGACTACGATCCTAATCATAAAATTGTGTACAATCGCACTACGATTCGAATATTACGATCCCGATCCTACTAAAAAAAATTCTTATTATTTATTTCTTATATATGTATGTATATGTGTATATTTATATAAGAAATTTGACTATAAACTCTTTCTCCAAACACCTCCTGTAATTTATGTTGAAATAAAAGGTGCATTATGCAAAATTTATCATTTTTCTTTAATGATTTTAAAATTATTTAAGATACATTATCATTATGGATAATTTTTCATTTTATTTTATATTGAAAGTACAATATTATAATTCTCGATCTGATTTTACATTCCGATCCACAAGCTCCTTCCAACGATCGTACATTACGATCCCGATTTTAACAAAAATAATTAACTTTTCCAAAGACTTCCTTATTAGAGTGGTAAAATTTACATTTCTTTTATTGCAGAACTTTTACAAAAAATAAAAACTCAAGTGCTAATCGACTGGGTAGTTTTATACTATCTTATTTGTGATGCAAAAATTCTTTTGAAGCTGTGGCAATATATATATTTATTGTATTTGATTTGTTAATAATTGTCTTGATACTTTTAGTTCGGTCCCCCTAACTTCAAAATCCTAGCTCTGCTGTATAAGTATGTGAGTGTTGATCGTTGCTTTATGTGATTTGTCTTGAGTTGGTTTGCTTGGTGTGAATGGTTGGGTGCCGCAATCGAGTACCATGCAATTGTGAAGCGAAGTCGCACATCGCCTAAGCATTAAAGTAATGTTAAGCATATAAGCGAGAGGCCACTCTCACCTCAATAGCAAGCTTTTGGGGCTGAGTTTTACCCAAGATTTTGTAACATGATATCAGAGCCGGAGTACTCAAGGATGGGTAGGGGTACGTAGTGCTATCGAGTGAGCATGCTGGGCGTGAGGGAGGGTTAGAAGCGAAGTCCCACATCACCTGATTACTAAAGTAATGTTAAGCATATAAGCGTGAGGGCAACCTCACCTCAATAGCTAACTTTTGGGGTTGAGTTCCACCCAAGACTGTATAACAAGCGGGAGTTGGTGTAATTTTGATGATAACTGGAGAAAGGGATGAACTTGTATAGTTAACCATAAATTGAATTGGGAACCAAGTAAAGAACTTGTCAGAAGTGGATGGTTGTCCATAACATTTTGAAGATATATTGATAGTTGACTCCAATGGATATAGAATGGAACATTATATGTTTATTCTAATTGTGAAGTGAAGTCCCACATTGCCTGAGCACTAAAGTAATATTAAGTATATAAGCGTGAGGGCACCCTCACCTTAAGAGCTAGCTTTTGGGGTTGAGTTCTACCCCAACACTGATGTTTCATTCATGTAGTCATACCTTTACATGTGCAGTTGTCACCATAATGGCATGTAGGATTGTAGAAGATTTTTCTTACTGTGCATGTTGAGGTCACCCTTTAAGTTTTCAATAGCCAAGCCCAAAAGGGCAATCTTGATACCTTTTGTGGCAAAGCTTATGTAACCAATGAGGCAACTAGCTATTTTGAGAGCTTAATTGTTGTGTCCTAAAAATTGTAAAAGTTGAAGAGCAAAAATATGAAAAATGTAGCGTAGGGTTGGAGAAGAGAGAACAAATATGGGGAAGAAGTGAATATTATACGTATGTTTTTAGGCTTAACCCAAAAAAAATAAACCTAAACCATCAGCAAATATTTATATGAGATACAATGACCATACTACCCTTACTCAACATAAAAACTAATGCATGGACACATTCTAACACAGAAGATTTAGGAGTAGGTTTGGCTTCAGCCATGAAACCGAAAGAAGGAACACACGAAACAACCAACAAGCAGTAGCAGAAATACCAAAACAAAGTTGGAACAGCAAGTAGCAAGGCTAAAGAGTGATGAAACACCCAGGAAAACAGACCCAAACACCAAGGTTGAACACAGGTTCAACACAGCAGCAAAACAGAAGGAGAACAGGGCAGTTTTGGCTCAAAAAATGGAAAATCCGACACATCAGCAACAAAAACACAAAACAAACTCTGGGAATCTCCTCCTAGGGCATTTTTGGCTCCCAAGGAGTGATTTCCAACAGTCAAACAACTCTGGGTAAGAAGATTGAGCACAGTTCGAAGGAGGAGCAGCAAAGTTCAAAAAAGATTCAAAAATAAGAAACTCACAGCAGATGGTTCCAAAACAATCCACAAAACTCACTATGAACATCAGGAGAAAGAGGCGAGCATGAAGGGCCAACCTCGTCCATAAGGACTCTGATTCACGCTGATGTCATCATATGGAAGATGACGTCGGCACTCTGTTTTCACCTCTGAAAAATCTCGAGAGTCGGATGAGCTCCTGGCAAGGTTAAATTGATGCCTTGATACCAAGTTGAAGTGCAAAAATATGAAAAATATTGAGTAGGGTTGGAGAGAAGGGGAGGAGAAATAAGGAGAAGTGAATATTATTGAATGTATGTTTTTAGGCTTATGAAATAAACCTAAACCATCAGCAAATATATGTATGAGATACAATGACCATACTACCCTTACTCAACATAAAAACTAACACATATACACATATTCCAACAATAAACACTACATTTACTTTGTACTTTTGTTTTAAAGTGTGATGTTATGTGTTGGAAAGTAGATGGGCGTGGATGTGGGATGGTTCTAACTTTTGTGGGGTTTCTGCCCTATACACTATAGGATTTGGAGTTTTTATATGTGGTTTCAGAACTTTTAGTCCATTTAACTTCTTGTATATTTTTTTGTCAAGGCTTGCTATATAAGCCTTAGATGATGTAAATTTATGAACAGTCTATTACATTATTATGTGTGAATTTAGGCTGTAGGTATGTATGTATCTACAGGATGGGTGTGAGGTCACTTAACATTGTAATTTGGGAAACAAAGAAAATGATTCATTTTTCATAAAAAGGAGATTTTATTGAAAGAAATGTAATTTGATAAATTGTTTTCCCTGGAAAAAGACCACATGTGAACCTTTTGTCATTAATTCATAAAGATTCTCACTTGTTTAAATAGAACTAGTTCAAATAGGGTTATAGTTTACATATCCGGGTCATCAGACCTAGGGCGTGACAGGTAGTGGAGAACTCAAGGAGAAGAGCTCATTCTGAAATGATGCATTCTAAGTTTGAACTGTCTTGTAATGGAAGTATTACCTTCTTTTTATAGGAGGTGAGCATGATTATAACTAATTGTTTGGAATGATGTATTTTTACGAAGATTTTTAGGATTACATGTGGGGTATAACGTCTTGGAGAATCTTCCATGTCTAGTTTCCGAGCCACAATACCCCAGAGTCCTGCGATGTATGCCGAATATTTCAGTGTTACCTAGGTCTTACCTCTTGAGCTAGGCTTGTGAGTTGTGCAATATGATAACTGCGGTGATGGAGCAGTATAACTACCATAACTAAGTGATGAGATGTGTGCTATGACAACTGCGGTGATGAGACTAGTAGTAAGACTACCACAATTTTGAAAGGCTAGATTCTCGACTCTTGTGGGTTGTCAAGTTGGCAGGCTTCGTAAGGGTGAAGTCTTAGGACTTAAGTATACACAAGATGTTGTGAGTCCTTTAATCTCATTCAGTAAATACCAAAGATGTGGATTGTACATTGTTCCTTGACCTGTAAAGCCTAACACGTGTAGGTAGGTCTTTATATCAATGTGCAAGGAACATATTGTTGCCTACGTGCCTACGTCACTTGGCGGTATTGGAGATATCTACAACTTACCCCTCTTCTCCATGTGTTTTTGACTGAGTAATTCTCAGAGATTAACCTGTAATGTTTTACATGTTTTGGAGTAACCTTTCACATAATAATGATTTAAACTATTTTAAGTTAAATGCATCCAATCTTTGTGCGTAATTGTAAGTGGAGTTTTAAGTTGCTAATGGTAGAAGAAGGTTATATCCTTGAAGTGTTTTTCTTAATTTTCTATGCATTTGGGATTGAGAACTTGTAAATATAACGTGTATGGTAAAATTGCATGCATTCATACAATCAAAATTGCTAGGTTGGGCTTTTTATTGCCTTTTGTAGTTAATGCGTTTGGAAAGTTGCTAAAAAAGTTGCTTTTTTGTGAGTGAAAAAGCTGATGTGACATTTCCTTTTTAGCTGGTGACCAAAAGGCTTGGTGGCGTTTTGGCTTCTTTTTTTTTCATTATTTTTTATTATTATTTATTTATAGCAAAAGCTCACTTTTTTAGTATGTTGCCAAACGCCCACTTGATGGTGCAATTGATTTTCATTGCATGCTTTCATTGTTGATGCAGATTAGGCAGAATGTAGGCAGGGAACAAGAATAAGATACATTCACAATCATGAAATCTATGCACTTTGAATATCTAGAATCTTATTTCCAGAACTTCATTGGCCTGATAGTTGGTTTGGTATCCATTAATGTTGCTAATCAACTCATGGTGTTCGTTTCCATGGTTGGTATCTGAAATTAAAAATAAAAAAACATGGCAACATTGAAACATAAGGGATGTGCTCACCCATGTCCCGTAGCTTGCCCTGTCGACTGTAAACATTGCTCGCTTAATGTGAATGAAGCCAAATGTAGTAAATACCTTGTCTACCTCACCTAACACCCTGACTTAGCAGTACTAACACTATAATGCCCCTTAAGATAATGGCAGTAAACTATTGGAACTATGAGAACTTGGTGATTGATTCTTCACAGGACCAAGGGAAGGGCAAACTTCTCTGGTTCCGTAAAGCACAGTAGCTCCACGCCCCAATTAGTTTGAAACTATGCACACCCAAATTCTGTTGCACTTCATGTTTGACTATATGTTTTGCAAGTTGAAATGCTGTTTATATCTGCTGACCCTGCTTCTAAGTATGTAACTATGAGGCTTTCTGTTGAAATTTTATAGGTTGAGAGAACACAATGTAAAAATTGCGTTGTTTGGGCTAAAAGCGACAATTTAGCAAGGGACGTAATGAAACTGTCTCCGGATGTTATGGTAAGTACCAGTTCATTGTTCTCTTGCCTCTCTCTCTCTCTCTCTCTCTCTCTCTCTCTCTAAACAAGCAACTGCATTGGAGATATACAGTTTGGTACTTCATTGCTCAAATCCTTCATTATGCAGTGACCTTGTTCTTTATTCTCATTCTAGATAATGGATTGTAAGGTCGCTCTATGAACAATAAAATTATGTTTGAGAGCAGAATATTTTACCCTTAAGTGCTTTTGTGCATTGAGATTTTTTTCTCTCTCCCTCATATGGTGATTCTATGAAGCCCTAGCCCCACAAGTGCAGTTCTTGATTAGGTAAGGTCTTAATACATTTTTCTTTATATCATTTATCAATCTGAACTATTAATAATGCTACACTTGCCACATTTTTATACCATATTATGCTTACCATCTTGTCAATGCAACATAGTGTAGCATTACTCCTGAACTTTTCACATTTAATGCATATTATCCTGTGTGAGTTTCGTATCAGTGCTTTAGGTTTTGCCACAATGTTTTTGCATGCTCAAATTTAGAGAGATCTGTATGTTTAAATTAATTGATTATCTGTGACATGAGTAACTTATCTGCATCGCCTAACCAATCCATTATTACCGTTGCTTGAAGCTAACATGAAGGATTCTTTGAGTTCAAAGTTATAATATAAAAATCAATAGTAAAGATCAATTGAAAGTGGTTGTGAAGTCTACTGTTGGCCTGGAAGCACCTGTGTCAACTCCTGAATTCATTTTTGAAGATGCTAGTGTCATCCTTCTATCAATCAAAGGATCTCTTTTTTGGGGCATGTTGGTCCAACAATTAATTTTGCTGCTTCAGAAAAATTGAATGATACAATACAATATGAAGAGCAGAAGCCTAAATGTAGTCGCCTTCAACAAAGATGATGAGGCAGCATAGGTTTCATATTTTCAATTTTACAAATTGACGAAGTATTCTATCAAACACTAATGCTGTGTTTGGTTGGGGGATTTGGGGAGGGATTTGGAAATGGAAAGAGAAAAGGTGTGTGAAACTAGGTGAAATATAGGCATGTTTTATTTACATTTCACCTACCTTTTCCATTTCCCTTTCCAAATCCCTCCCCAAATCTCCCAACCAAACACAGCATAAAGCACTCAAAATATAGGGAGACAAAGTAAGAGGACACTACAGAAAGACATTTTGGAGAATCAGTTTAGCATGGTCAGATTAGGGAGTTTGACTAATTTGAAGATTAATGATATAGTCTTTGTTTGTTGTATAAGTAATTTTGTTAGGTTTAAGAGTCTTCAAGGGTAATTTGGCAATTTCAGTTATTTTTACAGTACTCCTTGACAGGTTGCTAGTTTTCAGCTTTTCATAAGCTACTTATGTGCTACTTGTCACCTAGTAGGTTATTTTGTGATTAAGTAGTAATCTCGGGTGACCATATGTGGAACTGTGAGTTCTCCTTTTTAAGCAGTGAATGAATTTCAAGTAGAATTTTGTGGCCTTTGTATTTTGTATGATTAGATGCCATACATCTTTCCGTGGTCTAATTCCACAAAAATCTAAATCAACGAGTCTAGTTCTTCTTGATCTAATTGGGGACCCAAGCCATCTTTCTTTTTTTGTTTTGTTTATCCAAATTTGTCACTCTAGATCATTCACATGTTACTTGTTAGAGCATATTCTCCCTTGTCACATCACTAACATATGCAAAAGATAGGTTTACATATATGCCACAATTTTCCCCCGCAAAAAATGGGAGTAGATATGCTTGGCTGGGCTTTCTGTGCACAGCCTCATCTGTATGATCAACCATTTGGGAAGCAGATAATCTAGTGTATGAGTGCCGATATGGACATGTATAAGCTGGGGTTGAACCGTTGACGTTCAACTATCATCGGCTGAACTTGTCTTAGGTAGGGTTTTGCAATTTGCTTTTTTAGCAGACCTTTTTTTTGTCAATTTTTTCTGTCTTTAGTGAACTTTTTTTAATTTTTTCCAAAAATTTTCACTTTCAGGTTCTATTAGACTAGACTAGCTGGGAAAAAAATTGTTTTTTTTAAATTTTTTTTAAAAGTAGTCCACTAAAGACAATTTTAAAAGGTTTACTCCCATTTTTTTGTTTGTTTGTTTGTTTGTTTGTCTCTAGTAAAACTCTTTTTGGATATTTTTTTCAATTTTTTTTCTTTTTAGATCGTTTTAGACAAGATAGACTTGGAAAGTAAAATCTTTTGACACAAATATTACCAAAATAAAATAAAATAAAATCATTTAAAACAAAAGTTCAGAAAAAACATTTTTAGCTTTTGCCGAATAGAGAACCCATCCCTTGCATAAAAGGCTACTTGGTTGCACTGATGGATCAGTGGATGCATTACTTACATTTATTAATCCATATAACTGGCTGAAATTGAACTTATTTGGATGAAAATTATTGCATAAAAACCAAAGTTTTTGTATACTAGTTGGTGGTGCTGAGATTTTGACTTTATTAAATACAATAATGTATGTTACTGGTGTATGGTGGCTTTGCAGGTAGGCTACATTGTCATGAAAGATCCTTCTACTGGGGCTAGAAATAACTTATTGAGGATGAGAGGTGCTAGTGTTGTTGGTGTCTTCCACCCTTTAATTGACGAGAAACTTATGAAAATACTTCATGGGTATGTCTGAATATTCAATTAATTTCATGTGTTTGTCTGTGTATATACATACATGCACACCTGCATATAATTACATGCATGACAAGCTAAAAAAATTTACAGGAGAAATAAGAAGGTATATGCGTGGACAGTGGACGATCAAGTCTCCATGAAGAAAATGCTGTATGAGAATGTGGATGCTGTTGTTACTAGCAATCCCACTTTACTTCAGCATCTTATGCAAGACATTAGAACACAATGTCTTGAGGAAGGTTTCTCTTTGTCATAACCATTACTCAGAAAATCTCAACCTTGAACTTTTACAAATATGAAAATCTTTCTGTTCTGTCCCCTATTTATGTGAATATCAGGAAAAAAATTGTTGTATATGGTATATTTTTTTTTTTGGGGTACATCGGAAAGGATTGTATATGGTCTTCAATTCATTAATAGCTACCTTAATTTCCTTTGCAATTAATTTTAGTTTGAGGAATACTGCAAACTTGCCGAAAAAGTAGGTGCCTTGTCATTTGTCCAACATTTATGTTGGGTTTGGTTGGGAGATTTGGTAAGGGATTTGGAAAGGAAAAGGAAAAAGGAAAAAGGAAAAAGGAAAAAGTGTGTGAAACTATGTAAAATGTAGGTATATTTTATTCATATTTTACTTATTTTTTTCCTTTTTCTTTCTCTTTTCAAATCATTTTCCAAATCCCCCAACCAAATACAGGAGAGGGAGAGAGCACATTTTTTGTTCTTCATTGCTATTATAAAATGTTGTCACATGTGATGAATTGCCTTGACACAGTTTATGAAATTAGCGACTCTGTTGGACATGAACATTGTACCTTTTGGTCAATTTCTTATGGCCCTTTTTTTGGGTAATTTGTTTTTAGTTTGGACCTTGTAGGGGCCATTACAGTAAGAGAATACCGGTTTGAGTTTGAGAAATGTCACTTTGTAAGTATTTCAAAATTTAGGGTTGTATTTGAGTAGTGTTAAAACTCCTTCATAATGAAATTTTTATGTATTAAGAATAAGTTTTAGTGATTAATTTGCTATATTAAACTTTAAAATGATATAATTTTTGATTTAGATGTTGGTTCTTAATAAAATTTATATTTTTAGAATTCTCTCATCAAGATCTATCAAACAAAATCAAGGTTGAGTATAAAATTCTTAAAAAAAAAAATACTATCGAAATTGACATAGACAAAATTTTACTTTAGAGTAAGGCAAAATCGAAGCATCATTCAGAGTAAAATTTTATTTTGTTTCACAGTAAAATTTACTGTCGATAAGCATATCAACAATCAAAGTTTGTTGTCGTTAATTAGAGTAAAATTTTACTTTATAAAAATTAGAATATATATTAGATGAACGAACAAAAAATACAGATACACAACCTTTCTAAACTTGTAAAATGAAATAGAAGTGGGAAATTGTTGAATTGATAAACAATGATGTTAGCGCAAGCTTAGGGTTGGTTTGGCATAACCTAAAAAAGTCAAAAAGTCAAAAAGTCACTATCCTATTTAAGTCACATCATCTTATTTAAATCACATTATCTCTCTAACACATCACATCAAACCTAACCCCAACCCAACCCATATAAGCCAATAAGTCAAAAAGTATATTTTTTTAGAACATTCCAAACCAATCCTTAGTTTAAGATACATTAGAAAAAATAAACAATGATTACATTCTCTTATCTATTTCTTCAAACTAGACAATTAAATTATGGCTTGCGAGCTTCCCTTTGGTGATTGATGAATGAAGAAGACCACAGATTTTGAGGCTTTCAAAAATAATTCAATAACACTACCAAATCCCAAACAGAGAAGGATTTCTCCGATAGTTACAAACTAAGGAATCCTTGTTGATGCAAATTTCAAATTTATGATATATATATATATATATATATATGAATAATATTGTCTAAGAAAAAAAAAATTAATATTTTACTTTATTTTTCTTCAATTAGGCACCTCATTCTTAGGGGTTTATGAATTAAAATAAATTGGACTGTCCTTTTCACTAAAGAATGGCTCAATGGAAGAGTTTTGGCTAAATTTTCCTTTGTATTTGGTAATTTAATACATGGCTTATTTCACATTACATAAATAACGTAAAATTAATGTTAGATAATAAAAAGATTTCATTGATAAAATACTTAAAAATAAACTACCTCTCTAAAATTAAAGTTAGATAACATCTTAATAATTTAATATAAGACTTATTTCACTCTACATAAACAACGTAAAATTTATCATTTTAAGCAATACATTTATTATTTGAATTTTTTTAAAGTTGAAATAAATGGATTTATTTTTTTCCCTAGTAATTTGCATTACTTATTTATTCATATGTAAAAAAATTATTATTTTATCTTCTCTCAATCATATACTATTATGAAATTTTAATTTTTATCTTTGAGTCATTAAATTTCTAATCGATGCATATTTAAAAAAACACAAGTTAATATTTCTTACGTAATTAAAAAAATTAAAAATTAAGTATAGAAGTAAAAAAAATATAATTGTCTCACAATAAATTAAATTTATTTGATAGGGAATGAAGGATCACAAAAATCATTTGAGAATAATAAACAATTCAAATAATTTATCATTTCTTACACCTAAAATTAAAATTAATCTTTACTTGAATGGAAAAATTATTTGAGAATAATAAAATACTCAATTAATTTGTTATGTATGATAAATCTATTTCGCCATCTTTATTTATCTCATTTAAACTGTTTTTATTAAATTAAATCTTAAAATTAATTTCTCATCTTCATTCATGGTTGAAACATTATTTTATTTATTGTTTATAAAAGTTCAAAAACTTCTTGTGGAAAGATATAGAATCAAGAAATTACAATTATATTTTGCAAAAATTATGAAAAATAAATAATAATTTCATATATATTTAATAGGATAAATTAAATTTAGTGCATTTAAGGTTAAGATTAATGTTGATGATGAATGAGTTTGGTTTAATTGTCAGAAATCTCAGCAAAGGTAAGCTTTTTTTTTTACTTTTACATTTTTTTTTTTGTAATTTTTTTAATAATGTAAGAAATATTAACATGCGTTTTTTTTTTAATTTATTTTTTATATGCATCGATTAGATATTTAATGACTCAAAAATAAAAATAAAAATTTGAGTAATATATGATTGAGAAAAGATAAAATAATTTTTTTTTACATGTGAATAAATAAATAATGCAAATTATCGAGAAAAAAATCCATTTATTTCAACTTTAAAAAAAAAATTCAAATAATAAATGCATTATTTAAAATGATAAATTTAACGTTGTTTATGCAGAATGGAATAAGTCCTATATTAAATTATTATGATGTTATCTAATATTAATTTTAGAGAGATTGTTTATTTTTAAGTATTTTATCAATGAATTTTTTTTTTCATTAAATGTTTTAATAATGTCTTACCAATTTAAGGGTTTTATTGTATATTGTATGAAATTTAAGAATTTTATTAAATAATGCTAAAATATATATGGGTCTTTAATAATATATATATGCAAAACCTTAGGAGAGGCAAAGTGTAATTTACCCGTGTTGATAATGAATGAGTTGATTTATGGGTATTTTTGCCTTTTGCCGTTGGTACAAACTTAAGGAGAATCTTAATAATAGTTTCAAAAGTAAGGAATGTTAGTATAATTATTGCAACCACAAGAGCAATTCTTATAATTGTCAAAAAACTCTGTGAAAGTAAATGTAATTTATCTTTTTATTTTTTTGGTTGGGACATTAACTTTTGAATAAAATTATTGAAATAAAAAATTTAATTTGGAACAAAATTATTTGATTTGTTTGTATCATTAATTACAAATTGATGTAAGTTGACAGGGTCTTCAATGAACTTAAGTAGCCCATGTATCATTGTTTGTATCATGGTCGTCACTTGAGGGTTAATATAGATGCTGTCATTTGTCATTATGGCCATT
This sequence comes from Camellia sinensis, assembly GCF_055761805.1. Taxonomy (NCBI): domain Eukaryota; kingdom Viridiplantae; phylum Streptophyta; class Magnoliopsida; order Ericales; family Theaceae; genus Camellia; species Camellia sinensis. The sequence continues at coordinate 48,863,103 of NC_138965.1, forward strand.
AACTCAGTCGAATCCACTTAGGGGTGTTTTCGCAACAAGTCAAAAAAAAAAAAAAAAGTAAAAAATCAATTTTTAATTCATTTTAAATTACATCACCTCTCACATAAAACAGTGAAAAAAGTTTTAAAAAAAAATCTTTTAACCATCTTTTCAAAAAACCCTTTTTTCAATATGGCTTGTTTTGGAAAGTTGACTTTTAGTCACTTTTTTTGGTTTGTAGCAAAGGTTAAAAGTTGGCTTTTTAAAAAAAAATTTCATTTGAGAAGTTGGTTTTTAGTCAATGATGAAATTACAATTCTACTCCTCATGGGTAAAAATATGTTACATGAGTAAAATTGTAAATATTTTAAACTAAATGAGGATAGTTTAGTCATTTTATTATCATTTGACATCATAAACAAATATTAATCAAAAAAGCCAAAAGTCACTTTTTACCAACTTTCTAAATTATTTGTCTAAAAAAGCCAAAAATTTGATTAAAATTCAAAGAATCACTTTTTACCATCTTCCCAAAATAGGCAACGTTATCTTCATCATGTGTCCATGCAATGATAGTGTAGTCAATAAACAAAAATAAAATATGCAATGGAAACCATGCCCATTATCCGAATATGCAACATACAAAACTTGATATTAATTTAATTATCAGTATTCTCATTGTCCAGTTATTACACAATTATATATACATGACATGTGATGTTGTAAGAACAGTATAAATAAACATGCAAATGCTCCACGAGTTACAATCAACAATAAGAGAGCCTTGCGCTTACAAAATAAGGCTTAAGGCCCATGGCCAAGTTACCAAAATGATAATGATTCGATGATGCAATAGTAATTACAGACAGATCATTAAAAAATATGTTCCAAATTTTTCTGTTGTAATTGATCCATATTGTGAATTTAGTTTTCAAACCTCAACTTTTAGATAAGGATTTCTAAGATGTAGCGAATAAAAGAACTGTCTACAAAATTAAAAATAAATATATAAAAATTACAAAATAGCAATTCCTTCAAAAACATTCAATCTCTTTTCCAGAGAGCATTTAATAAAGTCCAGACAAGATAGGTGAGAAATTAGATTCTTCTTTCTTTTATTTATCCAAACAAAATAGTGAGAATCATAATCATTTCATTTCATTTCTCACCCCACGATCAAACGGAGTGCAAGTACTCAGAAAGTGAAATTAGTTCATAGTTATTTCCCTGATAAACATGGTGTTAGCTTGCGAATGACAAAATCGCTCAAATGCTTCATAGAGAGCAATCCAACTGAGAAATCCAACATATTTTTGTCTATCACATTGCAAGTCTACAACAAAATAAACAAATTGGCGAATCAGCAGCAGTGTCCCTTTCGTATGTAGCCAATCATCAAATCGAGAAAATCAACACTTTCAGAACTACTCTCATAGACCCCTGCACAAGTTGAAATCAAACACGTGAGCACAAAAGCAACTAGTCTCCAAGATTTATGCAAAATTGGATTTTCTATACCATGCAAACAAAACCATAGAGATCTTCCCTCATAGACTAAACCAAACCAAACCAAGCCTTAAAGAACTAAATAGAAACAATAAAGGCCAAGGCAAGAAGAACAACAGAGAGAATTTGAAGATACTGCCCAAGGGACCATGGAAATAATCCTTGAAAAAAACTTAGGATTGGTGGGCTCAAATTTCTTGAGATCTGTCTTAATACACGCAGACGCAAAATGAGAGGAGGCAATTATGAAATACGAATCCACAGCAAAACTAATCAGGTGTTGTGAGAGTGTGGTTTCTCTCACCTCTCTATTCAAAAACAGCAAAAATAAAATAAAATAAAATAAAAGGACCATGAAATATAAATCCATAGCAAAACCAATAGCAAGTGCATAAAATAATACAGTTACTGACTCATAGGAGTGATTGTGTCTTTATAAAACTAATTATAACTGCTAATTCCTTGTATCTACTTACCAGCACCCACTCATGGTCATCCTATTCTGATCTTGCAGTCCAAATGTGAAATATGGAAATTTATTTATAAGATTAGAACTAGGAACTTTAGATATTGATATGGACATAAAAAATAAACCCAGAAACAGCAAATTCAGAGGTTCTAACCTTTTAACTAGATGCAACAAACCCTACAAACACCAATCACGTGCAAAAGTACAAGAGCTAGTAGAACCAGCAAGATGAGATTGATCAGGTTTAAATTTTAATACAAAAATTATGTGTGTTTGCTATCAGACAGTTGATGACAATTCAGGCATGCAATCTGCCATGGAAATATTAGAGGGATACCATCAACAGCTGATAAAGAGCATTGCTTCATATGACTATATTAAATTCCTTTCAAATGAAGACTACAAATTTGCAGCATTTACACCTCATCCCACCCCACCCCACCTTTTGCCACCTAAGTCGAGGTCAAGGGGGTGATTATTCAGTAATCCAGGGGTACGGCCATGTGGTACTCTATGGTAGTATGATTGGTGAAGAAGATGAGGTATTATGATTTTGTGTTGCTTGATTGAGGAACATGAGGGGGCATAATGAATGATGATTGGTGAGGGAGCATGGCCACGTGGTATTCCAGGAGTACCTAATAATTTGCCCAAGGTTAAGGGCACATATTTACGTGTTTCCATGCGTGCGCGTGTAGAGAGAGAGAGAGAGAGAGAGAGAGAGAGAGAGTACACTAATGAAAAGCTAGTCTATAGGCTACAAACATAGGAAAATGGAACACACAAAACCCCAGTAAATAAACATAAGAGAAATTTTGACCGTTCCAAGAATTGTTCCTAGTATTGAACACTAATCTGCCCATAAAAAAGGATAGGTTACAGAAATAAAAAGCTAAAAACTTAGCTCCCTGCTAGGGACTATAGTCTATGAAATTATTAATGTATGATAAAAGCATGGAGTTTCATTAACCTCTGCCTATGGTATAGGCCTGTGCCTACATAGTTTGAAATAAATGCATTTAGTCGACTCCTACCACCTTTTCCAGTACAACCGTTTAGACTTCACAATTAAGCTAGCTGACACTTACTGCAAATAATGTACAATATAGACTCCAAAAATATTTGCTAAAAATCTTGCCTCATATAAAAGAGCAAAGTCAAATACAAGAAAAGTCCAAAAATGGCAGATAGACAAAGCAGGACCAACTACCAACTAGGTCAGCTTGGCAATTGAAATTCAGAAACTGTTGAATCTAATTTTGTACAAGAAAAAATGGCATATCCAAACAACTTAATTCAGCAAATTTCTAGCGAGAGTAGGCCTGGGTTAATCTTAGGATTCATAGGAAAACCCCCTGCGACAGCACCATAAATAAAAATATAGAGCCAGGTTGCAATAATAATGTAAAGCAAGGTTCAGAAGCATTATTCATTCTGGTAAAATTTTTGGTTCAAAGTGTGAGAATAAACTATTGTCTCTTGAGGAAATAAGTTACAGTCTTTCAACAAGCAGCCTAAATACAGCATGATTTCATTCTTGGTACATTTACTATCCTTCTTTGTTTTGTTGTTTTTCTGGGGGTAAAAGGTGAGCATAGAAGAGAAGAAAGATTTGAGAGCAGCTACCACATCAGAACTTGTAATATGCCAAGAGCTCTTACAAAAAGTAAGCAGAATACCCATCAGGACTAGGGGCTTTGTTATCGCAAAGCCCAAAAACAACAGATTTAATTTCAGCCTCAGAAACAGAAGAAATAAGCAAAGGGAGATGAGATTCAGATAAACAAGGTTGAATAAGCTCAGCAACTTTGGCTTCCCCATCCCTAGGATAATCAACAGAAGAACAAGCATATTTTTGAAATGAGAAGTAATATTCATCATACTTTTTATGCCTATTACCATCAAAATCATCTATAGAGAGAGGATCTTGTTCTTAGCTCTGTCAATTTTCACCTTCTTATGAAATTAGGATGCATTTTGATCCCCAACTGTTATACCATTATACCTGGGCCTTTGGTTTATAAAAATACTCCTCAGCAAGAAGAAGATCAACATATGCAGCAAGGCAGTCTTTTCAGAAGCAATAGCAACAACATGATCAAGATTAGATTGAACATCAATTTGGAGCTTTTCTAACTGAACTTTGGCTTCAGCAACTCTAACTGAGATATAACTATAGTGAGTCTTTTTAAAAGATTTAAGAACTGCTTTAAGGGATTTGAGCTTAGAGACAAGTTGGTACATAGGACTAAAAATTAAAAAGATTGAAAGGCATTCAATCATGTTTTGCTTCAAGCCTAACCATAACAATTCCAGGACTGTGATCTGAAATACCAGGAGGAGGAAAAAATGTCTGTGACACGGTCAAGATGCTAAGCCAGGCCTCATTGACCAAAATACGATCTAGCTTTGTAAATAGAGTATGTCCATCACTATCTTTCTTTATTGTGGAAACCACAAGATGATAAAACTTAAGAATGATTAATTAGCAAGTTAACTTTGCAAGTATGATTCACCCAAGTAAACAATAAACACAAGAACTTTTTACTTTGAACTGCTAAATATTATTGATGTTGTTCATAATTGTTATTAGACATATTATTAATAACACGACTACTTTTACACCTATTGAACAAGAAAAAAAGGTGGGTATTTGTAATCACACATAAGGAAATGCCCCAAAAGCAGTTCTACAAGTATCAATCCCACAACACAGACTAAAAGGATTAGTCTAACCTTTAGAAAGGCAGAGCTGCAAAGGACCTTAACTATTCCTCATCTAAAAGGCTCACACAACGTCAGGGGGAATACAAAAACATACATTATTTTCTCTTTTGAACAAGAAGGAATGGGCAGTTCATAAGGGTCAAATACATCACAAAATCCAAAAAAAAAAAAAAAAAACTAGTCTAACATTCTAATGCATGTAGGCAAAGTAATAACAGAGTACCAAGAGCATCTCCAATTCTTCACCAATTCTTTCATCAAATTCAAATTTGATGAGTAAAGAGCTAAATGTGATATCCAATCATTTCATCAAACTTGTATCAAATTAAGGAAGAGGCAAAATTTTCACCAAATCAAGGATGAACCAAATCCTTCACCAAATTTCCAAGAGTCGCATTTTTATTCAAATTTGATGAAATTTTAAAAAGAGCAAGCATTGGAAACAAATTTTTAGGATAAGTTTGGAATTTTTCAAAAAAGATTTGATGAAACAAAGAGAGTAAGGATTGGAGTGTTCACATCAAGCTTTAACCAAAATTTTCACTTGAATTTGATAATAAATATATTAAGTATAGGAGATGCTCCGACAATGCAACTCTAGCTTGATCAGCAGCATGGTCCATGTAAGTTTCTTAATTCATTCTAACCTTGTTTGATTAGTAAGATTAATAAGGAGGGGATTAACAATCCATGGAACTAGTGTATGATTAGTTATCCAACTAGATTAGTAGAACAAATAATTCCCCCTTGTCCACGTTTATTTTGTAATGCATATTGAAATATATTATCACAATTATATGTTTGAATTGCATTATTAGTTGAACGATTAAAAATTCGCCAATTTTGTTAGGTAGAATGTCCATCAAAATCTAATCTGAATAACACTAAATTGCAACCAAGCATTAGAATGTGAGTCATATAGATTAATAACCTCAATCCTAAGCTATAGTCCGCTTGATCATACAGGCTCTCTAGGCCTTGTTTGATTAACGGGATTAATAGTGAAAGAATTAATAATCCCATGAATTAGAGTAGGATTAATTATTCAATTAAACTAGTGCGATAACTATTTATTATGTCTTCATTTTAATTTTTTTCGTTCATAACTATGATCCCAGCCCCTCTCAATATTAAAAATTTGCCAATTTCGTTTGCTATATATGTAATTCGGTTAATAAAATTTACAATCAAACAGAGGACCGTGAATCCATGGACTAACAATCCCAATCCTATGCTATAATTCTACTAATCAAACATGCCCCTATGTTATTGTTTCTTGGCACATGCATATATGTAAAGGTTACTAAAATTGATAATATATGTGAATCAAAGAGCCTGCTTTGAGGTATTGAGTGGTTTCGAAACTAAAGAAAAGCTTAAATCAGAGGGATTTGTCAGTAATTACCTGACTTTCTTGACGAGGATTGACTTGAGCTTGCGAGCCAGGTCTTGAGACCGAATCTTCCGCTCGAGATTCTTGCGAGCCAAGACGCGCTTCTCCGAGTTCTTGAGGTGATGAGTCTGCTCGCGCTTTATCAGCCGTTCGATCCCGCTTGATTGCATCTTCCTCTGCATGAACACCAACGCCTGTTCCAGGTTTCCATTCCGCACCTTCACTCTAATCCCCCGCCATTGTTGAAGCTCCCAACTTGGGGAGCTCAGCGCTACACCTGGTTGCCCGAAGAGAGTCGATGACACTTTCCTCGCAATCGAATTCATTTCTAGGGTTTTTCGTTTCTGTCTCCAGGGTTGTCGATACGAAACGAAACCAGTAGCTCGAGTTCAACAAAATCGCAGGATAATTACATTTTAACCCCCAAATATGTTAATTTGTGTCATTTTTGGTCTATAATGTTTTTTTTTTTTTAACCTAAGTTCTCAATTTATAAAAAGTATTTTAATTTATTTTTTAAAATCTATGTTCTAGCTCTGAATGAATTTCAAAAATTAAATGGAACACTCAATTTTTAAAATTTTTTTAATACAATTTTGTTTCCTAACTAAATGATCAAAATGGCCAAAACTCTAACCTCAACCAATAACACTATTTGTAGCCAACAATCGAACTTCGACCATCTTTACTGTCGCCATCACTATCATCACCGATAGGCCCACACTCTCATCTTCAACTTCGCTATCCCTAACCATCTCTTCTACAACTCATTATTTATCATCATCTTATTCTTTATCGTCTTTTACTTCGAACCCCAATCGTCGTTGTTGTCACCGCCCTTCCTCTTTTGTTTTATCATCGACAGATGCAGTAATAAGGGTGCTCACTACTTCTTCTTCTTCTTCTTATTATTATTATTACAATAGTTATTTTAACAAATTTTTTTAAGACTAGCTACATTTAAACAACTTTTGGAGACTCTTTAAACAATTTGTACACATAGATAGGTAAATAAAATAAAGAGTAACGTTAGAGTACATAGATAAAAAACGAATTAGATAAAATAAAAAATTACCTTTTTAGTATGTTAACTAGTAAAAAATGAAAGGTATGGCTGGAGTTGCTTTTACTCGAGGTTTGATTTTTTTTAGTGATTTTTTAATTTTTTAACTTTTTAATGAGGTAAAAAAAGTTTATTTAGGAATGACTTTTTTAGTTTAATGAAAAAAATAAATGATTGATGTGTATGTTGAGGGATGGCAATGAGTAGGATATGGGTCAGGGCCCACTACTCGACTTGACCTCACCACACCCTCATTTTCGCCGCTTACCCCCTACTCCCAACCCGACTCTCATGAAACTCTTCCTCACCCCCTCCCAAACCCACAAATGTATTCCCCACCTCCGACCCTACCCGATTCATAACACAATCATAAATTTAACAATAATATAAAACTCAATAGTTAAAACTAGAAAATAATATTTATAATTAAAATATATATTATATTGTACATATATTAAAATTATATTTCATATATATATATATATATATAACATAATAGAAACTCAATAATACAGTGTATATATATTATATATATTTTATAAAAATTCAACAATATACTATACACATATTATATATTTGTTACTATATTTGCGGATTGAGTAGGGTTCAAGTAAAAAATACTCTCCCTCGTTCCCGACCTGAATTCAATCAAAATTTTCAAAAACTTTCCCAAATCTAACCTTATCTTATTCAACAACTCCCAAAGCCATCTCATTAGGGGCGGGGAGAGTTGGGAACCTAGCGGATTAGGGTATTTTGTCAACCTTATGCTTAACTATTTTAAATTTTTTTTTTTTGGGACTTTTTTAAGTCTAAAAGACTAATATTTATTTTAAAATATGTACTTTCAACTTTCAAAATATGTAATAAGGTGAAAATGTACTTACAAAATTATAAATTATTGTCATAAAACTATGTGACATGGGTCATTTTTGTATCTAAAATTGCACATTTAGCACCCGGTTTTTTTTTGGCGCATATTGACATTGTAAGGCTGGAACAAGATTAAAATAAATTTTATATATTTGGGATTAAATTGACAAAAATTAAAAAGTAAATTACACTGTTAATCTCTATTCTTTGACCTTTGTGTCATTTTAGTCCCTGTAATTTTAATTGGATCAATTTTGACTATGAATTTTTTTTATTATTTTGTCTCAAATTGGTCAAATTGCTTCTAATCGTTAGCATTTTTTTTTTTAATGGTAAATGTGCACATAAGTGGCATGTATCATACTTTTAGGAGCAAAATTGTTAACTTGTTTAATTTAATGACTTAACCTCAACCAATTCAATAAATTTTTTTGTCAAAAACCCTATCGACATTATCAATTCGATTAAATTAATGCAAAATCTAAAATTAATGGTCAAAATTGAGTCAATTGAAACTGTAAGGACTAAAATAACACAAACAAGAAAATATAGGGACTATCAGTATAATTTACCCAAAATTAAAATATTGAGAACCAAAATGACTAATTACTCATACTATTGAATAAAAATTGTAATTAATCCAAAAATCAAGTATACATACTACCTTTTCCATAAAACGACTTCTTTGTCGCTAATGGTAAATCCAAAACGGTGGTAATGGTATTTTAGATAGGGATGGCAATTTGAAACCGGCCCGACGGGGACCCGACCCCCTGATCTCGAATGGGACGGTTTTTCCCCGAAAAAAACTCCCCACGAGCCGGTGATGGTATTGAAAATTGAATCCCCAATCATTTTCGGACCGGGGACGGGGATAGGTTACCCGGCCCCGGCCCCGGCCCGTCCCCGCCCCGAATTTCCCCGCATATTCCCCGAAATATTCATCATATATATATAGAAAAATGTTTGGGGGCCCTAATTCTGTGGCTCAAATGTGGCTCAAATGGCCAAAACGACGTCGTTTTGGCCATTTTGATGTTGTTTTGTACTCAAAACGACGTCGTTTTGGCCATTTGAGCCACATTTGAGCCACAAAATTTGGGCCCTCTACCATTGCTGATATATATATATGTTAGTCTGTCTCTCTCCTCTCACCTAATTCATTTCATTTCATTTCTTTCTGAGTCTCAAACTTCAGCCTCTCTTCCTCTCTCTCTCTCTCTCTCTCTCTCTCTCTCTCTCTCTCTCCATTCGCAGGTGGTCTCACGAGGCTCAACCTCAGCCTCTCTCCCTCTCTCTACGCAGGTGGTCTCACGGCGGCGAGCTCCCTCCTCTCATCACCGCCGATCGCCGTCGCCCATTCTCTCACGGCATTGGCGGCGAGGCTTAACCTCAACCTCAGCCGTTGTTCCTTCTCTCACGGCATCGGTGGCGAGGCTCAACCTCAACCTCAGTCGTCATCCCTCCATCTCACTCACCTAATTTTTTTTTTTTTTAGCTCAGATCTGTTTCGATCTGTTCTATATATGTTAAATCTAGTGTTGAATAAATATTTGAGCTCAGATCTGTTGAGTATAGCTCCGAGTTCTGTTGATGATGATGAAGAGATATGATTGTTGTTGTTGTTGATATATATGTTAGATATATGTTGAAGAGATCTGAATATGTGTTTGTTGACAGATCTGAGCTCAAATTGTTGTTGTATTTTATTTTTGTTGACAAATCTGAATATGATTGTTGGTGTTGTTGTATTTTATTTGAGCTCAAATTGTTGTTGCATTTTTTTTTTTTTAATTTTGGTCAGGGAATTTACGGGGTCGGGGAAACCCGATCCCCGTTAGGGGACGGGGGTGGGGGTGGGGGTGGTGAGAGACTCCCCGTCGGGGATCGAGACCGGGGACGGAGAAATTCCTACCTTCGGGGATCGGGGACGGGGAGTGTGATCCCCGGCCCCGCCCCGCCTCGCCCCGTTGCCATTCCTAATTGTAGAGAAACATTAGAGAGAGACAAGAGACTACTCCAATGGCCTTCTTCTCACATATATGAGTTTTTCGGATTTAATCTCAGATCGATCTTAGATTTGACTATGTTGGTTGCTAATCTAAGATGGTGGAGGTTGACGGTAAAGACGATGGTTGACAGTAATAGATCTTTAGATGGTGGTAGCTAGTAGAGACAATGACTAGCTGATGGTGGAAATGGTGAGGACGGTGAAGACTTCAACAACTAGATATTGTGCGTGAAGGTGAAGACTTCAACTGCTAGATATTGCGCGTGAAGGTGAAAACTTCAACTGCTAGATATTGTGCGAAAGAGAGAGGGGGAGAGGGAGAGGGGGAGAGAAAGAGAGAGAGAGAGAGAGAGAGTGTGCTGTAGAAGATATGGGTAAGTACATGTCGAAGTTGTATTTTTTCACAATAAAAAATGAGTCTAATTAATACTTTTGACCTCTAATTTTTTTTTTTGGACCGTCACTTACAAAATTCAAAAGTATCTTTCTAAAACTATCACACCCACCAAAATGCACACCCCTTAACACACCCCCTACAAACCCATCATCTTTTACTGTTGAACTTTCACCGTTGATCTCAAGCTTCCTCTCACCATCAATAGAGCTTTGCCATCAATCTCCCCATTGTCCTTTTCTGCCACAGCGATCTCTTATCACCGACCTCTATCCACCATCGATCTCTTCGCCGCCATGTTCGAACATGTGTTGCCGAACAAATTACCCATGTACCTATGTTTAGACTTATGTTACAAAACAATTTATACATGTTCAGTCACGTGTTACCGAACATTATAAAAACGTAAAGTTTTGCATCTGTAAACAAGTTTGACCCTTCAAAATTTAACAAATAAAGATAAGCATGCATCAACCAGTTTGATTACCAAATAAAATTATAGTTCATCGCATTACCAAAACATAAGTATGCATTAAGGTTACATATCCAAAGTGCCGAACATATAAATAAAAAAGTTCGATCCAAAGTGTTGAACATATATGAATAATGTTCGGTTAGACGTTGTTGAACTAATGCCTTTAATTCAGCCTTGTATTGCCATTTGTTTGACATACATTTGGGAGTTCAGTATTGAAAAAAAGTCGAACCATTTCACAAATTTTTTTTTTTGGTGTGTTTTTGAAAAATATATTATTACAAAGTCAACCTCTACCAAGCTACCAACATCATCCAAGATTTAAACCTCCTTTAAGCTTACATTTTAATGCTCCATTCGTCTCATGGTATTGGAATTGTCAGAAAAACTTTTATTCATTATCATTGTTGGATAAGTGTGTACTGTCCAATAGTTACCGCCAGAAGCCGCTAGAAAACTAGTTGCCGAAGGGTTTTGAAAGTTTTAAGGGTGTGTAGGTTTTGAGAATTCTGAAGTGTATGGGTGGTGATGGAGGTAGGTTCTCTTATAAACCCTATATTATGAGTGAGTTTAATTGTGGACGGGGTGCCGCAAAATAATTCATATCTTTTTTAGTAATTTCATTTCAAATTGTTATTGTAATAAAAATAAATAAAAGAAATGGGAGTACAAAATTTTAATTTTGGGGTGCCAATAGTAGCATTCTAAAAAATATGAGGACAAATTTCTCCAATAGTCCATATAATTTTATCTGAGTTTCAATTTGGTCCTTATTGTTTCAATTGCAACACATTTGACCCTAAATTTTGTATTTTGTATCAATTGAGGACAATAAGAAACAACCATCTAAATTTTTGAGGGAAAATTATCACATGTAGTGCAGTTTTTTGAACAATCACATGTAGTGCATTTGATGTGAATATTTATTAGGGTAAATTTGACATTTCACTCCCGCTGAGTCTTTTTTTAATTCCATCAAAAGCATTCATGTTAAAAAAAAAAAATTGGGGTGTAACGAGGAAGAATTATGTGTAAATAAAGTTATCTTTATGTTATATAATTATCCATCTAATTATTAGTAGTAATTTTACATATTTATCTTTTTAATTTGGATTTAATTTAACATATTTTCCTTCTCAATTGAAAGAAAAGTGGGCGTGATACAGCTTCCCTAAATTCTAGTATTGCCCTTAGTCTTTCTTTATCATAAGGTTAGATCGGCTGGTCCTTTCCAAGGATTTGGATGGAGGAAGCACTTACTTTTCTTGCACCAGTGCTTGCCGCTTATATGGGGCATTGTTGATTCTAGCGGGTCTTTTTCTTTGTGGTTTCCCTGTGTTTCTTGGTGTTTTGTAACCACCCCCCCCCCCCCCCCCCCCCAAAAAAAAAGAAGTGACAATTGAATAATTAAAAAAAGAGAAGGGATGCCTTGGGGTTAAAGTTAACCTTAGAAAATTATTAATAGTCATAAAATATTATATGATATTGTTGATATATAAAATTTGCAAAATACATTAAGTTATTTTATGCCTCTCAAGTTATTATTGTCAATTAAATTTTTTGTTAGGTCATCAATTGGGAAGATGGTCAAAAGTAGATTTTTTGAACTTTTTTTTTTGACTTTTTTTTATAAAAAAAAAAAAACGTATAAAAAATGTGAGAGATAATGTGACCTAAAATTAGTTAAAAGTTGACAGTTAACTTTTAACTGTCTTCCCAAATTGAGCCCAATATAATGATATTATTACATAGATACTATTCGTGACTATTGAGTAAGAGGATAATAATTATTATTTTATATATAGATGGTCATATTAAAAAAATAAATAACAAAAACAATAAATGGATGATATATAATATTTTTTTATTGAATAATTGCTTGTTAAAGGTAGGTCTGGGCATAGGGTTATCCGAACAGCCCAATCCACCCAATTTGAACAAATCTGCATACAAATAGGCAGTTTCCTAGGCACAATGCTAGTGGATGCAGTTTGATATATGCCATGATTACGGGTTGCGGTGGGTTGCAAGTTTAATCCGCACCCGCAATAACTCGCTTGCACTTAGACTTTTTTTTTTAAACATGAACCGTTGATTTCATTCATCTTATTCTAGATATTTTTGTCCAACACACCAAACCCTAATCTTGCAAATGTTTTTATTTTATTTTATGGGTTTGAATTGAATGAAGTTTGACAACAATTTATTTTTATTTTATTATTGCATTTTGAATGAATGTAAAAGTTAATGAAGAATTACTTTTAGGTAAGCTTAGAATTTTGAATGATTTTACTTCAATTGCATTGTTGAGTAGTAGATAGTGAATAAGATTGATGATTTAGTTTAGGATTTTAAAAGATGTGCTTGTGTTAGTTTATGATTTGTTTTAAAAATTTAGGATTTTGAATGATTTGTTTGTGTTAGGAATTGATTTTGTTATGTTTTTAATTTTAGGGATTTTTACAGGTCAGTCTTATTTTCAAGGGTTATTACCCAACAAGTCCTTAATAAAGACTCTTTTACCTATAGGTCCTGAACATTTTTGTTTATTCCGTTTTTGCCCTCAGATTTGTATACTCAGATCTGAATATTTTTGGTGCTTCAAGGGTTATTACTCTCTCTCTCTCTGTGCACATTTCTCCACCAACGACCATCGACATCTCCACCATTGCCGACCACCACTGCCTCTATTGTTGTCATTGCCGGCGACCTCAACCGGCATTTTTTTCCACTTTCACCATTGTTTCTACCTCCACCGACGTCTTCGCCTCCATCGCCACTGACGTCTTCACCTCCACCTCCACAGACGTCGTCGCCTCCACCTCTAGATCTAGGATCTAGGCTCTTTGCTGTCGGGTCTTTTCCCTCTCTCTCTCTCTCTGTGTATATTGGGGAAGATGTAAGTGATAAATCTGTTCAAACCAGTGATAAATTTGTTTAAACTAGTGGTAAACCAATGATAAATTTGTTCAAACCAGTGATAAATTTGCAGTGTTGAGTTTAGGGGTAAAAATAGGAAACATTTTTTGATTTTTTTGAGTAGGACCTGTTGGGTAATAAGACCAGTCCATAGGACTTGCCCGTAACTCCCCCTTAATTTTATAAGTTTTAATTTATTAATTATTAATGTTGGAGCATTTTAGAAAATGGGGGGAAAAGAACCCAAAATTAATATTTACAAAATGAGAAAAAAATTAAAAAAGGCTCAAAAATAAATTTTTAAAGGAAAAAGAACAATTTGCAAACCGCCCGCAATCGCCTGCACATCCGCAAACCCTATCCGCACAAACCGCAGCCTGCACTGCGGGCTATTGTGGGTTGAATTTTTCCTAAACCGCATACATGTGGGCTAGTAGCAAACCGTTCAAATCCGAACCGCGACCACCCCTAGTTAAAGGTAATTTTCTGGTGTGCAAAACACGCTATATGCAACCTACATAAAATTACTTAAATTTTCACGAAATTATACAAATAATCTCATAAAAATACGTAACTTGAATACAAATTAATAGAAGTTTGTAAAAACTTACGTGATTGTTTACTTATATAAATTTGTAAAAATTTATATAATTTTGTTTAGAGTTACATACCGTAAACATTACCCACCGAAAAAATTTGGTACTGTTGTTAAGTCCTAAAATATTGTTAAAGGTGACTTTTAAAATTTCAATTCTTTATAAAATCTAACCCCAGACATTAATGAGTTAAAGACAATTCATGATGTAAAAGTTGTGGTTCAAGTAGTGGCAGAGGCAGAAACTTAAATTAGGAGGGGTACTTATTAATTACAATTTCTTTTTTTTTTTCATAACCAACAATATGAAAATAATAATATTTTTTGAATTAATATTAAGTACAAAAACTTAAATAAATTATTACAAAAGTATTTTTCTTAAAATTTTACACGTAACTTCGAATAAAATCGAAAAGAAAGTATTGTGTATAACTAGTATATCATGGATAATATAAAAGAGTCATATATTTAAGTCTTAAAATAAATTATATAATGGTAAGATAAATTAAATTTTTACAAAATTTGAGTAAAAATTTCATATAGTAGTGATATTACGTCATCATTGACATATGATATCACCAACTACCAATAAAACAACATATGAAAGGTAAACTTCACATGCAAATATAACTAACACTCTAGCAACTTTTACATATATATTGTGAGATTAATTATATTTACATATCAATAATGATGGATATTACTTTTATATTGAGATTTTTTCACAAAATTTTCATAAATAAAAATATAATTTGTTATAGTCCATTCATTTTCAATACAACAATCACTATTGATCTTATAAATTTAGAAATGCCATTAACATTATATTCTAAATATTATTTTGTTTAAAATTTTATTTATATACATATGTAAAATATATAAATAAAAAATTGGAAATCTAAAACCCAAGGGAGACATGTGATCCCTGGCCTCCATGTGGCTTACCCCACTAGGTTCAAGTTCTCATTGCAAGCGATGTGATGATGTCATAAAACGCATTTGGTTGGTTTCGACTGAGGGCTCTTTCAGGAAGCGGGTTAAAAGTTACTTCTCAATTTTTAACCCATTTTGGGTCACATCACCTCTCACATATTTTATTCACAAAAAGACAAAAAAAGTCAAAAAGTTAGCTTTTAACCAACTTCCTAAAAAACTTTATGGGTTTGTCTTGCTACCACATGCCCAATTGAATCAGCAATACATGCCAATTGTAAGAGCAACTCTTATGTCCAGTCAAGCTTTGAATACTTTTTGGGTAAATTACATTTACATTTCTTGAAATTTGAATTTAATACATATCATCCCTTAACGTTTGAGAAATTACACTGACTCTCCTGTTATTATAATTAATATCGGTATAAAAAAGACATTGAATTCATACACTCTCTTTACTTACTTTGCTTTACTTCTATTTTTTTTTTCTTTCTTTTGCTTTACTTTTTTTTTTAAATGTTATTTCCTCTGTTTTTTACCAGGAGTTGTTGCCTTTTATATAAGTAGGAGAGTTCGTGAAATAAGACTATTAACCACAGAGGTGGAAATGTAATTTCTATAATGTCAATGGATGAGATGTAATCGGACCTAACCTCAATGGGTGTCACTGTAATTTACCCATACTTTTTTTATTTTTTTTATTTTTTTGGTATTAAAGTGGGCCTAAGCCTAGAAAACAAAACTACAATAGAGATCTACGAACGGAGCCACCTCCAAGTACATCATTAGCTAACAAAGGGATGACAGTATCTGATGTGTTACAATATCTAGGAGAAAGAAAAAGAATATTATATTGAATGTTATAATAATGTATACAAGACTCTTTTATATAGGAGGAGAGAAACTTAAGTATGGTAATGAATACAATATGGTATATATGATAGACAAAATATATAATTACTATATTTAACACTCCCTCAAACTCAAGTAGGGATACCAACTTGAGTTTGGAGAGAGAAACTAAAATATGAAATAAAACTAAAAATAAAATAAAACATGGATAGATTCAAGGAAAATAGATTGCAAAGTCTAAATGGGAGAGCAAGGGTGCTTGAGATAGATCAGAGGCTGGAGCTAATGTTGGGAGACAATTTTTGATAAGGTTGTGCTGGACCATCATAAAAGAAGCTAGAAACAAAGAAATCTCAACCAGATGACAGTTTTTAGGGTTATGTTGAACCGTTGAAGAATAATTGGATGTTGAATTAGCAACCGTGACACACACATAACTTATGATGTTGTACTGAACAATGATGGCAATAGATGAAGAAATGTGCTAGGGGAGGCTTGGAATGATGATACTATTCGTAACTATTGAGTAAGAAGATAATAATTATTATTTTATATATAGATGCACTACAAAAAATTAAAGTTTTAGAGAACAAAATTTAGGGACAAAATTATTTTTTAGGGACCAAATAATTTTGTTGCAAAAAGTATCGTTATTATATTTTTAGCAACAAAAATTAGACATTAGTGATGAATTATTATCCTTTTGGGACAAAATTTTGTCTCAAAAAACAAACAATTTTGAGACTAAATTATTTTGTCCATAAAAGTCTATTTATTAGTGACATTTTTAAAATTTTGTTACTAAAAGTCTTGTTTTTGACTTTTCGGAACGACCTTTTAGCGACTATCCTCATGACGATAGAAATTGGTCCCTAAATGTCTTTTGCAACAAAATTTTCACTGTTAGAGACCAAAACATTTGGTCCCTAAAACTCTTATATGTTGTAGTGATGGTGATATTAAAAAAAATAAATAATAATAATAAACAAATGATATATAATATTTTTTTATTGAATAATTGCTTGTTAAAGGTAGGTCTGAGCATAGGGTTATCCGAACCGCTCAACCCACCCAATCCAAACCGATCCGCATACAAATGGGCAGTTTTGTAGACACAATGCGGGTGGATGCAGTTTGGAATATGCCATGATTGCGAGTTGCAGGTGGGTTGCGAGTTTAATCTGCACCTGCAAGAACCCACCCCCACTTAGACTTTTTTTTTTTTTTAAACATGGTCCATTGATTTCATTCATCCTATCCTAGATATTTTTTCCCAACACACCAAATCCTAATCTTGCAAATTTTTTTATTTTATTTTATGGGTTTGAATTGAATGAAATTTGACAACAATTTATTTTTATTTTATTATTGCATTTTGGATGAATGTAAAAGTTAATGAAGAATTATTTTTGGTAAGCTTAGGATTTTGAATGATTTTACTTTAATTGTATTGTTGAGTAGAGATAGTGAATAAGATTGATAATTCAGTTTAGGATTTTGAAAGATGTGCTTGTGTTAGTTTATGATTTGTTTTAAAAATTTAAGATTTTGAATGATTTGTTTGTGTTAGGAATTGATTTTGTTGTGTTTTTAACTTTAGGGATTTTTACAGGCCAGTCCTATTTTCAAGGGTTATTACCCAACAGGTCCTTAATGGAGACTCTTTAACCTATAGGTCCTGAACATTTTTGTTTATTCCATTTCTGCCCTCAGATTTTTATACTCAGATCTGAACATTTTTGGTGCTTCAAGGGTTATTACTCTCTCTCTTTCTCTCTCTCTCTCTGCACATTTCTCCACCAACGACCATTGGTATCTCCATTGTTGCCGACCACCGCTGCCTCCATTGTCGTCATTGCTAGTGACCTCAACCGGCATCTTCTTCCACTTTCACCATTGCTTCCATCTCCACCGACGTCTTTGCTTCCATCACCACTGATGTCTTCCCCTCCACCTCTACCTCCACCGTCGTTACTGACCACTGCCGCCTCTACCTCCATAGTCGCCGTCGTCTCCACCTCTAGATCTAGGATCTAGGCTCTTTGTTGCGGGGTCTTCTCTCTCTCTCTTTATATATTAGAGAAGATCCCAATGATAAATTTGTTTAAACCAGTGATAAATTTGTTTAAACTAGTGATAAATTTGTTTAAACCAACGACAAACGAGTGATAAATTTGTTTAAACTAATGATAAATCAGTGATAAATTTGTTTAAACCAGTGATAAATTTGTTTAAACTAGTATTAAACCGGTGATAAATTTGCAGTGTTGAGTCTAGGGGTAAAAATAGAAAACATTGTTTGATTTTTTTGAGTATGACCTGTTGGGTAATAAGGCTGGTAACTCCTCCTTAATTTTCTAAGTTTTAATTTATTAATTATTAATGTTGGAGCATTTTAAAAAATGGATGGAAAAGGGCCCAAAATAAATATTTACAAAATGAATAAATAAATAAAAAAAAAGGCTCAAAAATAAATTTTTAAAGAAAAAAGTCCAATCTGCAAGCCGCCCGTAATCTCTCTCTCATCTGCAAACCCTATTCGCACAAACCGCAGCTCGCACTGCGGGCGGTTGCGAGTTGAATTTTTCCCACACCGCATATATGTGGGCGGGTCCAAACCGATCCGCAAACTGTCCAAATCCGAACTGCGACCGCCCCTAGTTAAAGGTAATTTTTTGGTATGCAAAACACACTATATGCAACCTACATAAAATTACATAAGTTTTCATGAAATTATATAAATAATTTCGTAAAAATACGTAAGTTGAATACAAATTAATGTAAGTTTATAAAAACTTACGTGATTGATTACATATATAAATTTGTAAAAATTTATATAATTTTGTTTAGAGTTACATACTATATACATTACCCACCAAAAAAAATCCGTACTTTTGTTAAGTCCTAAAATATTGTTAAAGGTGACTTTCAAAATTTCAATTCTTTATAACATCTAACCCCAGATATTAATGAGTTAAAGTCAATTCATAATGAAAAAGTTGTGGTTCAAGCAGTGGCGGAGCTGGAAACTTAAATTAGGAGGGGCATTTATTAATTACAATTTCAATTTTTTTTTTCATAACCAACAATATGAAAATAATAATATTTTTTTGAATTAATATTAAGTGCAAAAACTTAAATAAATTATTACAAGAGTATTTCACATAAAATTTTACACTTAACTTCGAGTAAAATCGAAAAGAAAGTATTGTGTATAACTAGTATATCATGGATAATATAAAAAAAAATCATATATTTAAGTCTTAAAATAAATTATATAATGGTAAGATAAATTAAATTTTTACAAAATTTGAGTAAAAATTTCATATAATAGTAATATCACGTCATCATTGACATATGATATCACCAATTAATAGTAAAGCAACGTATGAAAGGTAAATTCCACATGAAAATATAACTAACACTCTAGTAACTTTTACATATATATTGTGAGATTAATTATATTTACATATCAATAATGATGGATATTACTTTATATTGAGATTTTCTCTCAAAATTTTCATACATAAAAATATAATTTGTTATAGTCCCTTCATTTTCAATAAAACAATCACTATTGTTCTTATAAATTTAGAAATGCCAATGACATTTTATTCTAAATATTATTTTGTTTAAAATTTTATTTATATACATATGCAAAATAAAAAAATAAAAAAAAATTGGAAATCCAAAACCCAGGAGGGCACATGACCCCCTGGCCTCCATGTGGCTTTGCCACTGGGTTCAAGTCCCCATTGCAAGCGATGTGATGATGTCATAAAACGCAAGTGGTTGGTTTCGAATGAGTCATTGCAAGCGATGTGATGATGTCATAAAACGCATGTGGTTGGTTTCGAATGAGTCATTGCAAGCGATGTGATGATGTCATAAAACGCATTTGGTTGGTTTCAACTGAGGGCTCTTTCAGGAAGCGGATTAAAAATCATTTCTCAACTTTTAACCCATTTTGGGTCACATCACCTTTCACATTGTTTACTCACAAAAAGACAAAAAAGCAAAAAAAAAGTCAAAAAGATAGCTTTTAACCAACTTTCCAAAAAACTTTATGGTTTTGTTTTGCTACTACATGCCCAATTGAATCAACAATACATGCCAATTGTAAGAGCAACTTTTATGTCCAGTCAAACTTTGAATACTTTTTGGGTAAATTACATTTACATTTCTTGAAATTTGAATTTAATACATATCATCCCTTAACGTTTGAGAACTTACACTGACTCTCCTGTTATTATAATTATTTAGATAGAATTAACGTTGGTATCAAAAAGACATTGAATTCATACACTCTTTTTACTTACTTTGCTCTACTTCTTCTGTTTTTTCTTTCTTTCTTTTGCTTTACTTTGTTTTTTAATTTTATTTTTTATTTTTAAAATGTAATTTCCTTTATTTTCTACCAAGAGTTGTTGCCTTTTATATAAGCAGGAGAGTTTGTGAAATAAGACTATTAACCACAGAGGTGAAAATGTAATTTCTATAATGTCAATGGATGAGATATAATCGGACCAAACCTCAGTGGGTGTAAGTGTAATTCTTTTTTTTTGGGTAAGTGGTGTAAGTGTAATTCACCCATACTTTTTTATTTTTTTGGTATTAATGTGGACCTAAGCCTAGAAAACAAAACTACAATAGAGATCTATGAACGGAGCCACCTCCGAGTACATCATTAGCTAACAAAGGGATGACAGCATCATATGTGTTACAGTATCTAGGAGAGAGAAGAAAAATATTATATTGAATGTTATAATGATGTATACAAGACTCCTTTATATAGGAGGAGAGAAACTTAAGTATGATAATGAATATAATATGGTATATATGATAGACATAATATATAATTACTATATTTAACACTCTCCCTCAAACTCAAGTAGAGCTACCAACTTGAATTTGGAGAGAGAAACTAAAATATGAAATAAAACTAAAAATAAAATAAACATGGATAAATCTAAGGCAAATAGATTGCAAAGTCTAAATGGGAGAACAAGGGCGCTTGAGATAGATTAGAGGCCAGAGCTAATGTTGGGAGACAGTTTTTGATGAGGTCGTGCTGGACTATCATAAAGGAAGCTGGAAACAAAGAAATCTCAACCAGATAACAATTTTTAGGGTTATGTTGGACCGTTGAAGAATAATTGGATGTTGAATCAACAAACGTGGCACATACATAACTTATGATGTTGTGCTAGACGATGATGACAACAGATGAAGAAGTGCGCTAGGGGAGGCTTGGAAGGGAACCATGCGCGCCAAGAGACAGCTTGGAAAGGAACAAAAATGCACCAAGGGGATAGATTAGGAAGTGCGCCAAGGGTGCGACTTAGAAAGTGCACCAAGAGAGGCAACTTAGTTAGTGCGCCAAGGGAAGCAGCTTAGGGAGTGTGCTAAGGGGGCGGTTTAGGTAATACGCCAAAGAGGGCGGCTTGGGTGGTGTGCCAATGGGGCAACTTTGATGGTGCACTAAGGAAGGTGGCTTAGGTGGTACAAGGTTGAAAAGGGATGATGATTAAAATAATAATAATAAAATAAAACAAAACAAAAATTGGATTTTTATTATTATTTTATATTGTGAAGTGGAAGATGACTTGTAAAAGAAAGAGAAGAATTGGGTTTGAAAAGATGGAGAAGTAGACCGAAGGAAAACAAATCCTTGGTGATTGAAAAAAATGGGACTAGCCCATGTGATTGAACAAAAGCAAAATGGCAGCAAAGCCAATGAGAAAGACGGTATGATATAAAAGAAGGGCCACTGAAAACATATGACAAAGTGGTCGAAGTTGTAGGCAGCCACAAAGCAGTAGGCCACCAGATTAGGTGGCGGAGACAAAAGAGTTGAAGCTGTAAATCGAGACAAAAAACAAATATATGACTCGAAACACCAGCGAGCAACAGGCCCGGCCCTGAGATTTCTGGGACCCAAAGCCAATAATCAATTAATAAATTTTTGGGGCCCTTTACATTTTTTTTTTCATTGAATGAAAAAAAAAAAATGAAGATAAAAGACAAAATTTGTGTCAAAAATACTTAGTATTACATTACAACAATTAATAAGTGTCGTTTGATCCTTGCTCTTCTTGCATTTTTAGAAGCAAATAAATTAATCATACTTGCATAATCTATTTTTTTGCAAAATCATTTTCAATGAATAACAATGCTAATTATTTTAAATGGGCCTTTCAATTTTTTAATGGGTCAATTTATTTTAAGTTAGTTTGGGTCTTCCTTAATTTTTTTTTTTAGATTTAAAATATACCTAATATATTACAATAAACTATAATAGGAGGACCCTTTTTTGGGTCTATTTTCAATGGATTACAATGTTAATTTTTTTGAATGGGCCTTTTAATTTTTTAATGGGTCAATTTATTTTAAGTTAATTTGGGCATTCTTTAATTTTTTTTTTAAACTTAAAACATACCTCATATATTACACTATACCATAATAAAAAGGGCCCCTTTTTTAGGTCTATTTTGAGGGGCCCTAGGCCATAGCCTTGTTGGCCAATGCCCAGGGCCGGCACTGGCGAGCAACGAAGGCAAAGTTGCCCACCTCTCGCCAGTAAACTAGAAAGACAGGCCGAATCTTTTAGCTCTAATACTATGTTACAATACTTAATAGGGAGAAGGATAATATTATATTGAATGTTGTAATAATGTATACAAGACTCTTTTATATAGGAGAGAAGAAACCTAAATATAGTAATGAATATAATATGATATGTATATAGTTACTATATTTAACAAGGTGGATGTCGTAGAACAACATTCGTAGCTCACAAGTGCCTAACAGACTTAGCTAAATAATCTGCACAATTATTGCGCATCTGCAATGTGGAAAAAAAGAATATTATAAAAATAATAATAAAGAAAAATACACACATAGTATATATTATTTAATTGGTAAGTATCTTCATTATCTAATTTATAATCTTGATTTTGAGTCTCATCCTTATTTTAATATAATTTTTACATAAACACCAATTATAAGAACATTTTGAAAAAATTCAAAATATGTTTAAACTAATTTCTCATACATGTCGCATTGAGAATTGTTGCTACTTAACATTGAAAATGAATTTATTTTGAGAAAAATTTGGTAAATTTGGGTAAGGGTGTGGTTGTGGTTATTATGTTGACCTGTGTGTCATTGGCGAAAGTTCGGAAACATGCGTAGTTAGATGCCGATCCTTTCGGTTAATACCAGTAAAATGGATTTGGTACCAATTGTATAGTTTACTGGCAGACACGTACCTAGAGATTTCAGTGCTTGTATCCACTGCCCTATTTTCTGATATAAAAGGATTATTTTCATGAATTGACATATAATCTGGCATTGCATGGTTTTGAGAGGAAATGTAAAACGTTTTAACACTTGGCATTGCATGTGCATTCACCTTCTAACTTTGTTAAGATTCATACACTTTGTTAGAGTATCTCTACTAGGTTTTAGCTCATCCTATGTGGAAAATAACTTTCAGGTGCTAATGATATGCCTTTGCCAAGGACATAGCTTGGGAGACTTGGAGCCAAGAGCTTCCTTTTGTGATTTGTTGTAATTATTTTTGTATAAGCCCTGGGCTTAAACTGTATTGAGTTAAACTCACTTTTGTTATACCAAAGCATCGTCTTGGAAAAATGTAGCCATTAAGGCACTAATTTATCTATTTAACTTTTATTCCATTTCCTTCACATGCAGCATATGCTACAAATTCAGGGTTAAGGTTTACGAATGTATATTCGCATATGCCGTCTATTGTACAATTTACTGATATTAATGGAAGGTTATCATTCTGGATGTATGGTTATTTATTAAATATTGTGGGATGGTTTATCGTTATTAATTCGGAGCGTTACACTAAGTGTTGTTTCCTCTCCCTCTCTCTCAAATTAGCTCAAGGATGATGAAGTATAGGAGTGTAGAGAATGTTCTTGAGCTCACATTTGCCTTATATAGGCTTAATTAGCTTAGGTTAATTAATCTTGTTTAACCTTGTTAATCTAGCTTAACTATAATTAATTTATTCTAATTATTTGGATCCGAATCAAATTATAATTAAATTTGTCATAAAACTCTAAAAATTCCTCTGGTTCTATTGACCTAGTTAGTTTCATGCTCTAACGCCGTTAAGGCCTTCAATTTTCTAAATGAAACATAATTCTCAACAGATATTTCTACATCAAACAGATATAAATCCAAATATTATATGAAACACACAATTAACATATAATTCCACCTTAAGCACTTAATTAACAGTCAAAAATAGTAATTAATAGCATATTACGTATCAGGGTTATTACAATTTTACAATCTTATAATTTAATATATACATGATATAAAATCATTATATTGTAATCCAACTACAACATATTTATCTTTAATTTTTTTAATAAATTATATGTAATTTCTATTTCTACATATTTTTATTTTCCAAATGAATATAAAAGAAAATTAAATAGTTAGAATTACTTTTAATTTTATGTTACTAATTTTTCCTATAATTGAACTATTATTTTTAATATCAAAATGAGTATTTATTTTACAATTTTATAATTTAATATATATCATGCAAAATTATTATATGATAATTAAATTTTTATAATACAATAGAATTAAAATTATCAAAATATACAAATAATTTAATTAAAATTAATATATATAAGTATTCACATAACAATTTTATAGAACGATAGCGCCAATATTATCAAAATATATAATTAAAATCATACTTTAATTTTAATTTTAATTTTTAAAATTAAAATTATTTTTTATAACAAACATTATACCATCAAATATATATTTTTTTTTAAAAGAAAAAAATAACACGTGCATTGTAATTGTAATCATCATATAACTCCAAGTTTTTGTGTGACGTGGGGCTCAACCACCCCTTGTTTTCTAGGAAGGGTTGAGACAACTTAAAATATATTATTTATTAAATTAAATTAAATAGACTTAATTCTTGCCATCCCAGCCCCTTCACTTGTCCATGTGATTTTTTGTCAAAATAGATAGGGTGCAACTTGGGCAGGGTGGGACAGGTTAGAAGGTTGTCCAAATCTAAATCAAGTTGTGCTGAGATGTCTATACCCGCTCATGTCTGAATTGCAACTTGAGATTGTCTTCCCAAGCCCAACCCAAGTTAAATCCGAATTGCTTGAGTTGCTTGAATTATTCGAATTGTACATAAATTTCACTTTTTTTTTGCAACTAATTATTTATTTATTAAAATTAAACTCTATTTATATATATATATATATATTTATAGAAAATCATTAATAACATCAAAATAAACAATTCATATAATGTAAGAGGGATGCGCTATGGTAGTTTTTACAATTTATGAGTGAGAATAAAAAAGTAAGATTTTATGTTACTTGTGTATATAATAAATATTCAATATGATTTAATAATCTAAATTACTTCAATATCATGTAATGACTAATAATTTATATGTATATTTAATATTTTTATATATCTATATATGTATAATTTGCTCGGATTGTTTGATACATTTGTCCAAACCCGTCCAAATTTAATTTGGGTTTCTTAATTTTTGCCCAAACCCATACCAAATTCAAAAATATATTGTTCAAGCTCTAAAAAAATTCGGGTTGCGCGTGAATTGCTCAGATTGAGCCCGCTCAAGTTGTGCCCCTAAAAATAGACACAAACCGCTATACAAATAGTCTAATTAAAAAATAATTAATTTTTTAAAATTTGGTTCAGACTAATGAAGTAGACTACATATTTAGGGGTAGTTGGGAATATTCTAAAAAAGTACATTTTTTGACTTTTTATAAAAAAAAAATGTATAGAAAAGTAGCAAAAGTAATTAGAAAAGTAGAGAGAAGCTATTGATAAATATAACCTAAATAAGTGTATGTATAAAAAAAAAAAAAATTACACTTTCTTAATAGTTTGATCCTTCACCCATCAACCCCATCTTCGTAGTAGCTTCCTCCATGCGCCCCCCCGAAAGTCTCTTCTATCATGCAGTCTCATTCACATTTGCACTGTATTTAATATATATTTTATTTATATTACACTTGATTTTTTTTTTTTTAAAAAAATATCTACTTCAATTCCAAATATAACTTTAGAAATTACTTTTCAAGGCACATACAAATATGATCAATTAGCTAAGTTGTGATATTATTGCTATCATAAATCTAACAGGTGAATTAAGGTAACATTTCTCTCACCGTAACTCAATCCTTCGTATTTAGAACAATTAAGTGATATAAGTGATTTGACCCTAATTAGTTTAGAGTAATTACACCCTTAGCATCAAATTTTACTTTAGTCTTTATATATGAAATTGTGCCAGTTATGCATTTCTAGTTAAGTGTCAATATCCTCTTTTCGTTACTCTATTATTTTAATTTTTAACAGAATCAATCATGTGACAAGTATGTATCTATAAAATGAAGGTAAAAGAAAAAAATTATCTCCATTTTCTGTCAATGCACACCTTGTCTGGTCGAGAGGCTAACAAAATTATTCCCTCATGTGAAATGTTGACTGTGAAAAGTGAGTCCTATACATATACCCACGCTAGGTCATAGGATTTTGTTTTTAGATCTCACGGAGAGGACGCCCACCATCATTGATCCGGTCTAGTCTATAAGTCCTTTGATATCATCTCAACTCTTTAGCGGTATGATGCTAAGTGCTAATAAAGTCTTCAAATATTTTTAAGTGCTTGGTATTTTTGTGTGTAATTATAATGTTAAAAACTTCAATTAATATATTGAATTGTGTATGCAAGTTATGATATTTATAATATTGACTACTACAAATATCACAATTAAATTATGTGAAATTTACACACAGCTTTCATTTTAATAATTTTTTGACTTTTTACGAAAAAATGTACAGAAAAGTAGAGAGAGTGATGTGACAACTTATAGTGACTTTTAAACTTTTTGGATAAAATATGTAGTTGACAAATGATACCTTAATTAAGGCCAAGTTTGGGAACACCCCAAAAAGCCAAAAAGCCAAAAAGTTACTCAAAAAGTTAAAAAGTTATCACTATTCACCAAAAGTCAACAATTATGGCTGCACAACTCCCAATTCTAATTTTCTCCTACAAATCAATTTTTACAATTTTTTATTACATATTTTTCCATAAAAAGTCAAAAAGTTAACCCAAACATTCATATTTTCAATCTCAACTTTTTAGTCTAAAAAGACAAAAAGTGCACTTATTTAGTCTTCCCAAACTTGGCCTTAGTCTTAGATAAGATTTCTTATTCCTTCAAGTTCCATTAATTTTTAATAGATAAAATTACTCATCAAACAATTGTTGTTCATCATTTGTAATTGTTTGTAAAACAAGTATGGTGATGTAACATTTGTTTTGATTTTCAAAATTTCAATTAATCATAATTTTTACAATATATATTTATTTATTTTTAGAAAATTTATATTTCTAGAATCAATATAATGAAATCTATCAAACAAGGTTAATATTAAATAAAAAATTATATAAAAATAAAAAAATATTTTTTTATTATAAATTTAGAATTTAAACCATTTTTAATAGTAAGTTTTCTTAACTTACTTAACTAACAATATTTTTTTAATCTAATTTTTTCAATTTTTTTAAGTTGAAAATGAGAATATTTTCAGCTTAAAACTGGAAAAACTAGCTCAGTTTTAAAACTTAAAAAAAAATTGAGAAATTTCTAAAAGACTAAGAATATTCTCAGTTATTACTGGAAAAATTTTAGAAATTTCTCAATATTACTGGATAGTTTTGCTAACTGAGAAATTGTTAGTTTGTATAGCTAAAAAAATAATATTTCATTTTTATAAAATTTTATATTCAATATTGGTCTTGTTTGATAGATCTCATTGTGTAGACTCCAAAAATATAAATTTTATTAAAATAAATGTAAATTTATGAAATTTTTAAGTTTTGAATTAACAAAAGAAAATTAAAAATGCTATATCAACAATGCCATTACAATAAGAGAAAATATCTAGTGTTTTTTAGGCGTTGTTTGGGGATTATCAAACGACTTGTGATTGGTGGAAAGGTTAGGCCCCACAATTTTGTATTGGGGCATGAAGCATAATTCTTAGTGATTGATGCATAACATTGTCATACAGGGGTGCAATTTGGGCTGGCTCAACCTAAGCAACCCAAGCCCAGTTTGAATTTTTTTAGGGCTTGAGCAAGATATTATTGAATTTGGTACGGGTTTGGGCAAAATTTCAAAAGTCCGAATTAAATTTCAACGGGCTTGGGCAAATACATCAAACAACCCAAGCAACGCCTAAATTGTATATATAGATATATAAAAATATTAAATATGGATATAAATTATTAGTCATTACATGATTTAAAAGTAATTTAAACTATTAAATCATATTGAATATATTATATACACAAGTAATTCTCACTCATAAATTATATAAACTACCATAGTGGCATCTCTCTTACATTATATAAATTATTTGTTTTGATATTATTAATGGTTTTCTTTAAAAAAATGTAAATAGAGGTTAATTTTAATAAATTAATAATTTAGCTGTAAAAAAAAAAGACTAAAATATTTGTGCAATTTTGGCAACTCGGACAATTCGAGTTTAACTAGGGTCAGGCTTGGACAAACAATCTCTGGTTACAATTTAGGCCTGCATGGGCCTAGGCAGGTCTCAGCAACACTTGGGTTGGGTTTGGACAATCTCCCAACTCGATTGAACTCACCCGAGTTGCACCCCTATTGTCATGTGGTGTACTTGTAACTCCTAATAAGCACTCAATAAATTGACACTTCTCAATTCCTTCCACCTTTTAATAAGGGTAAAACAGTCATATACACATAAATATTTTGAAAATAGGACTTCATGGGTTAGAAAACATTAAGGATGACTTAATGGAACACCAACTTTACCAATAGGACTTTTAAGTAATTAACCCTTAAATTATTTTCAGGCACAATTAAAAAAAAATAAAATTGGTCATAAACAAATAATGCATAAAGTGTAACAAATGATTTAAGTAATAATCAACCTTACAACGAATTATAATTAACATCATAATGAATTATAATCGAGTCATAACTAAATCATAACTAACACCATAATAAGTCATAACAAAAAACTACAAACATCATAATTGGTACATATGATACACACCCCAAAATAGAGTGTGAAAAATCTAGAAACCCTAGATGTTGATTTGTGATTATGTACCAAGTTTAAGCAGGATATAACAATCCCAATTAAACCATCAAAGACAAATCAACGCAACGATTTTACGTGGAAAAACTACAATTGGACACCTCCAACTGTGATTAAAAAAACCACGGGCAACAGCCACAAAAACAATCCACTAAGAAGATTTAAAGGAATTAAACAGGTATACTCTTAATTACCTAGCGAATCCACGCCTAATTGAACCAATCTCTATGTGCCTCTTCCAACCCCGTCTTCACCTCGGAATTGTCTTTACAATGAGCCACTCCAGAATCCACCGAAGCTTCAGGCACGAATTCTTCAGAATCCACCGAAGAACAACTCTCTCTTTTGTATAACAAACAAAACCTTTGATGCACTCTCTTTTAAACCATGAGTTGAATATTCAATAAAAACATCAAAGAAAGCCTAACAAAATATCTCCAGATATAAACCTTAAGATCTAAAAAGAAGATCTGGAGAAGTACCCTTAGCTTTGGAAGAAAACCTAGCATTTGTAGAAAACCAAAAGTAATCCTAGATTTGGAAGAAAACCAACTCCTTAAGAAATCTGGATTTTAAAGCTCGCTCGAGCGAAGCTTTTCTCGCTCGAGCGAGGAGCTTAACTTTCGTGATTTCTACTAGTACCTTGGCTCGAGCGAGCAATCAACTCTTTCAGGTTTTGTGTGGATGCAATCTGTCGCTCGAGCGAGAACTCCTTGGCTCGAGCGAGAAAGCCTTAGCTCGAGCGAACAAGGGCGGACATGCAATTTTGAATGCAATTTTGCATTTTGCTTCGGCCGCGAGCTGACCGGGTAGCTCGACCCCCGTAATAATTAACGAAGTGGCAATCTTGAAAGTATTGACATCACAAACTTTTCTGCAAAGCACAATTCAGGTTGGATTCGCCTCTAACAACTTATAGCCTCACTGAAATAAAAATGCGAATAAAATTACAACTCAAAGGAGTTTTGTCAAACGGGATTGCCAAGAATAAAAACCTAACAGAGTGTGCTTTATAGAATTTCCTATTGAATTATATAAAAAGATTGAATTATTTTTTGAATGCATACATTATTTATGTTGACAAAAATAACATTTCCAAAAAAAATCGTAATATATAAAAATATAGAAACAAATCTCATTAAAATTTTCAACATAGGCCAAAACCTTCAATTCTGATGTTGAAGATGGCCTCTAATTTACTAATGAAAATTGTTTCAAATCATGTTATTGGATCACTTTGCAAAGAAGAATCGAGGAAGATTGTGAATACATTCAACATCCAAAATCTAAAACTTAATTTTTGAAATCCCCAAACAGATCATTGGCTAAAACCTACCTAATGGTTTAAATAACAAGAAGAAAAAAAACAAACATATCACTTCTTGCCCTTTTATATTATTTTATTTCATTGAGTTTATTTTCTTCCAGGGGAGGTATAATATGCTTTGCTCCAATCCCAGTAGAGTTTGAGGGTCAAGATCAACTACCCCTCAAGATCAACTACTCGACTGGGACCAATACTGTTTTGAAATTACTGGTTACACCATTTTCAATGATTCACACCCACTCCAAGAAAACAGGGTACATAACACGGAACTTTTTGTGACGGTGTAGGTGCCGTTACCAAAAATGGTTTTTTGTGACGGCGTGTAGGTGTCGTCGCCAAAAATGGTTTTTGTGATGACGTGTAGCTGCCGTTGCCAAAAATGACCTTTTGCAATGGTAGTGACCCCGTCGCTAATAAATGTACAAGAAAAATACAGGAACATTTGCGACTCCTGGTGTACTATCGCAAATTTTTTTTTTTTCTTGAGACGGGAAACAGTTACTGTCGCAAATAGTGAACAATTTGTGACGGCAAAAGTCCATTGCAAACTAAGTCTTGTTAAAATGGCGTCGTTTTATTTGTTAAGATTTATCATTTGTGGCGGTTTAAATATGCCATCGCAAAAAGTGAATTTCCTCTCCCGCTCATTTTATCCCATTCACGGTGAAGTTTTCCTCTAAATCCCTAAAAAACTTTTGAAACCAAAATCCCCAAAATCCCTAAAACTTTTGAAACCAAAATCCCCAAAATCTTGACCTCTGGGTTCCAGCATTCAACATTGCCATACATTGAAGAGGGTGAACAGTGAGTGAGCAGCAGCGAGTGACGGCTAGCAACGAGGGTGAACGACAACGAGGGTAGACGAGGGTGAATGATGACGAGCAGCAGCGAGTGATAGCCTTCGCAAACCCTTCCACTCTCAACTCCCTCCTCCTTCCATCTCCTCCTCCAGATCTCACTCCCGTCGGAGTTTCCTTGTCAGAGCTATAAGTGCTCTTTGTCTATAAATTTTTCCTATATCTATAAATTTTCTGTGCGTATACACATTTTAGATTCGTATTCATGAATGGGTATTTCATTTATAATCTGTTGCTATTTCTTTTTATTTTAAGATTCGTATTCATGAATTCATCTAATTTCTTTAATTTGTTAATTAAAGTATTGGTTAGTCTGCTGATTTATGTTTTAGTGAGTTATACATCAATATATATATATATATATATATTTTTTTTCCTGTTTCGAACTTATGGTGCTTAGTTTAGGTTTATTATTTTCTATACTCTTAATTTTGTTACCAGCAGATTGTCTGTCTGATGAGGATTCCTAGTTTGTATGTCTCTCTTTTAAGTTTGATTGCAGAAATTGGGTTAGAAACATCCATTACCATCTTTGGATTTTTTAACCACACACTCATTCCTCTTTGATGCAATATGATTGACCTGCTTGTGATCCGATGTTACAATTTTTCTCTAATTAGTACCAAAAAATTGTTTTTAAATTGAAGTTTAATCAGAGTAAAGACAATAGTTTAAGTTGTTATTCTTTGGGTTAATGATGCTTTTATGATGATCCCAAATATATATATATATATATATATTTGGTGACAGAATGTGGCTAGTGCCTGTCGCAAAAAAAAAAATTTGTGACAGAAATTTTTGCCGTCTCAAATAAAACTTTTAGCGACGGTAAAACAGTGCCGTCGCAAAAGGTCTCCATTTTTTAGATATTATATGCAATAGTAAAATGCCGTCGCAAAAGGCAACATTTGTCGTCGCAAAAAAAAAGGCGACGACATAATGCCGTCACTAAATTTTTTTTGAGATGGCATTGGAAGTATTAGCGACGGCATTTTGCAATCGCAAAAACTCGAAATTTTAGTAGTGACCATTGAAGTAGACTATATTTTTAATTGCCGAGAACGTTGTTTAATATGATTCCATTCATTTTGTTGATAGTGTTAGACAATCTTTATTGTATTTGGAAAAACAACATTCTCTTCAAGCACTAAACACCAAATTTGATTTAATAAACAATAAAATTAAAATGACATATTCTAATTTATTACTGAAAAAAAATCACAATTTGGAAAAAAGGGAAGAATAAATGTGGATTCTGAAAAACGAGAAAAATACTTACAAAATATTTTTTTCGAAATGATCAAGTCCAGTGTTTAACATTATTTCCTTAAGAAATATTCGTCCTTCCTACAGTGTTATCCAAATCTGGACGTCTATCTCTCAGGATAAAATAATCCATGACAAAAAGTAGCAGCGTTACAAACTATTTGTCCAGCGAACATATGTTTATACTATCTTTCAAAGGAAAATAAATGCACATAAATGCAAGGAGGAAGAAGGAAAGAAGGCACAAAAATTCAATGCCTTGTCTATAATACAATTATTTTTTTATTGTTCCACTAATTTATAATTTTCCCAATTACAAATATATGAAATATAAAATTTCCAATATTTTCTGTATAATTGTAGTGGTTGAAATTTACATTACTAATCATTCCAAGTGAGTAGTTCTGTCTTGAGAAGACTATGCAGCCAGCTTGGCTATGAAACTTTCAGATTAAATGGATAGGCATCTGGTTAAACAAGACAAAAGTTGGATTTGGAATGGTTTTTGCGCATAATTGTTGCATGGATAATTAGGTTTATTTTAGGGTCAATTTTAATTTAAATCCTTTACTTTTTAAAGCATATCAAGTAAAACATATTTGTTAAAAATCAATTTGATCGAATATCAGTAGTTTTTTCATCAAATAACATTTATATTTATTTGTACTTTTTAGTGATTGTTTTCCATGTTAAAATTGATTGCGTTTGATTAATTCAATTGTTTTTTTTTTTTTATCAGAAAGAAAATTTTTATTGCAAAATCAATAAAAAAATCAGATCAATTTAGTACAGCGGTATCACAAGATCTCAAAAAGAGATAAAAGCCTCCATGGAAGGAAGGATCCAAGTCTCCATAGAGGAAGAGAAAAGACCCTCACAAGGGAGGGAAAGAAACCTTTACACAGGAAAGATTATTACATCAACAAACTAAAAAAAAATAAAAAATCAAACAGAAAAAAATCCATATCCAAGTCATTACCAAACTAATCCAAAATTGCACTACTCCGCAACATTCAACTTGGAATATGAAGATCCTATCTCTACTGGTTAAGATAGAACATTGAGGTTGAGATGGTCGCCTAACGTGAAACAAACGCGTTATCCAATGTCGATTTTCAGACTGTGAGAAAATCTAAAACCAAATCTTAAAATCTTAAACTCGAGAGTAGAGAAGATAAGGCGGTAATGGCCAAATTGGTGAGACCAACATCAAATCTAGAGGAGGATTGAAAAAAGGGAAAGAAGAGTGAGATTGAAAAAATGAGAAAATCACCACAACCGTCTCCCTTTTCCCTTTGGAGGAAAATTTAGAGAGGATTAATTCAATTGTTAGATAGATCAAATTTACGTTTGTAAATATTATATTGTACCTATCCTTGTTCTATTGAGAATAAATAAAATATTATTTATTAATAATTAAGGAATTTTTAATTTTAAAAAATAATAATAGTTAGTTGACCTGACTTGGCAGTACTTTTTTTTTTTTGGGGGGGGGGGAGGGGGTAGTGTGAATCCAATTTTTGTGCTTGTGCATTCCCACTTTCTCAGCATCTTCATGTATATGCACCCTTTCCCCCTCAACTTGAATTTTTATTTTGTTTTATTTTATTTTATCAGTAATACTATAAATTTAAACTTAGCTATTCAGAAATTATCTACAATTATAATCTTGTGATTCAGATTTATGTTACACATGAACTCTATAACCATTCTGGTTTAGACTTGACACGTTTATTGTTTGGATCTGGGATTCCTTGTCTTGAATGGTTGTTCATATATTTATTCATCTTATTCCTTGTTGAGTATGATTGTTGGAGTCTCGTTGTTGCGTTTGGAATATGTTGGGAGTTAGTTTTTCAAAAGAATTACTGCCCCGAATTTGGCTTGTTCACTCGAGCGAACTTTCTTGCACTCGAGTGGTCTTCAAGAACTTCCAGTATTTTTGCAAGTTTGCAAAAATATTAGGAGTGTAGTGTTCTTCGCTCGAGCGGTGTTTCTTGTGTCGAGCGATCTTGGCTTGAGCGGTCTTTCTTGCACTCGAGCGGTTAGCCTCTATTTGCAAAACTTCTAGGAGGGTGCCATTGTGCGCTCGAGCGGTCTCACTTATTGTGCCTGGTCGCTCGAGCGGTGTTTTGATTGCTCGAGCGGTCTGTGTGTGTATCAGTCTGTAAAAGTCACTTTTTGGATTACTTTTTCATCTCTCTGTTTCTCTCTCTCTCTCTCTCTCTCTCTCTCTAAGCATTTCAAAACCTTAGATCTTCACTCTCTCTCTCTCTAAAACCCATACTTAAACCTCAAATACACCATCATCCGTCGGTTTCTACACCATTGTCCTTTGGAAAAAAGGGTAGAACTTCCATTTGAGCGGAACAAAATTCATTTTTGACTTCATCAAAGTTCATCCTTGCAGTTTTTTGTCTTCTAGGTTCGAGGTAGGGGTTTCTTCGACATTTTGTATGGTTTTCAACTTAGTTATTGTCTTTCTAAAGAATATTGTGATTTGGGGATTTTGGATAAAACATAGGGTTTGGATTTTGAAATAAAAAAGAGGGATTTTCAAATGAGTTCTTGAAAATGGTTGTGGGGTTGTAAATGTGATTGTGTTATGATAAAATGGTGGATTTCTATGCTTGGAATCGATTTTTAAAGAAAAAGGGGATTTTTTCCCTAAAATCTTGGATGTTTGATTTTGTGAAAGGAAGTGGAAATAATGTTGGGTTTTGTAAGAACATAATGATGATTATGTTGATGATAATGGTAAAGTTGGATATGTATTGTCACTCTCATCTCAGAAATTATGAAATTATATCTTTATTGGGAATTATCTGTTTGAATAGAGATATCTATTTTGGGTTATCGGTGGAAAATAACCATGATTGTTATAGAAATTGCATGAGAATTAGGTGAATTGAAACTAATTCTTATCCGCATTGCATTGAGCATTGTTACATACTTAACATTGAAAATATATATTATTTTGAGAAAAATGGATAAATAACTTGGTGAATCTGGGTAGGGGGTGCAGTTGTGGTATTATGTTGGCATGTGTGGCCTTGGTGAAAGTTCAAAAACCTGCGTGGTTAGGTGCTGATCCTTCCGGCTAGTACCGGTAAAATGGCTTTGGTAGTGCTTGTATAGCTTACTGGCAAACTTATGCCTAGAGATTCCTAGTGCTTGTATCCACTGGCCTATTTTCTGTTATAAAGGAAATATTTTCATGAACTAAGATATAGCCTGGCATTACATGGCTTTGGAAAGCGATGTATAATGTTTTGGCACGTGCATTGCATATGCATTCACCTTATGGCTTTGTTAACATTCATACACTGTTTTAGAGTATCTCTATTGGGCTTTGGCTTACTCTATGTGGCCGAATGTCCTACTTTAACTAATTATTAAAACCCTAAATGAATGCTACTAATTATTACAATACAAGCAAATGAACTAATTAATTACAAATACAAGTGAATTAGCTAACTAATTATGTACAAAATGCAAATCAAAGGAGGTAAAATAAATAAATCGAAAGAGAGGCAAGGAATCAAGCGGATAAGGGCAAGAACATCCTTTGGAAACCTTCACTATTCACTGCTGGAAGCTACTCTGTTCGTAGTCTGAAAAACACTATGTTTCAAGCCTCAAGATCTACTCTGTTTCACTGGAAATGCACTATGGCCGTCCAAAAGAAGGGGTCGGCTATAGCGATCCTGGTTGTCCCTTTACTGTTCTGTTGTATTCCAAACTCAGTTCCGTGGAGTTGGTAGTTGTATCTATCATATTGTCGTCCTTTAATTCCATTTGTTTGAATTTTAGGATGTGTTGGGCATGTTTCGAACAGGTGGGTTGAACCTTGATCTAAAATCTTGTTGCCAGGTTTTTGGTCGTTCCGCTCGAGCGGGCCTTGTTGCGCTCGAGCGGAGATTGCACACTCCCAGTATTTCGTATCCCTGCAAAACTTCTGCATGTGTGATTTTTACGCTCGAGCAATCGCGCTCGAGCGGGTACTCTGGCGCTCGAGCGGATAGTACTTTTTGGTGTAAGTTCTGGGAGGGGAAAATCTACGCTCGAGCGGATTGGTTTTCGCGCTCGAGCGGATGTACTTTATTCTTTTGTCTTGGCGCTCGAGCGGGCCTTCTTGCGCTCGAGCGTACCTAGTTTTTTGTTCTTGACGCTCGAGCGTTGTGTTCTCCGCTCGAGCGAGAATGTCGTATATCAGTTGGCAGCTGGGCATTTTAAAATCACTTTTACATTCTCTCTCTCTCTCTTCCTTTCTAAAAAGATATTTTGAGAGCTCCTCTCTCTAGAAACTCCCTTCTCTCTAGGGTTTGATCTAGTCAGAGTGTCTCCCTATCCTCCGGCCTTTGTAAAAAGTGTGTTGATCGTCGAGGGCTGCATTTTGATCCGTGGATCTTTGAGTTTGGAGCATTTTGATTTTCTTAAACTTCCCCGTTTGAGCTCTAACTTCGAGGTAGGGATATCCTACTCCTTCTCATGAGTTTTGTCTTTGAATTTTAGTATTTTGATGAGTTGGGGGTTGTTGGGTAATTTTGAGAAAGTTTGGGCCTTTATGTAATTTTACAAAAGTTGGGGTTTTGTTTATATAAACTTATATGCATGTTTGGCATAAAGAAATAAGATCAATATTGGTTTGTTGGTGAAAATGGAACCTTAGGGTTGTGATGTTAATTATGGGAAATGCTCTAATTACATTGATAAATTAATTGGTATAATTAATTTGAAGAAAAGAAGAATTAAATTGAGAATGTTGGAATTGGATGTGTATGGTATTAAATGGTGTAGTTTGATTTGTTCATCGCTCACCTAGTTGAAATGTTGATTATATATCCATTTGGTGCATTTATTCTCAGTATAGAAATAACTGCTTTGGGCTATCGATGGAGAATAGTCTTGATTGTTGTAGACACTGCATGATGATTAGGCAAACTAAAACTAATCGATTGAGTATGCTATTGAATATAGCAACTGGAATAATACATTAATTCTATGTATTGATTGATTGCATGTGATCTATGTTTATATACATGTGTTGTGTGGGAGGAGATAGGGGATGTACTCCACGGTTTAGGGGAAGATAGGGGATGGACCTCTAAACCAGATTTTGTGTGACATTGATACAGCACTACAATGTGTATCAAGTGTTGATTATGGAAGTGTTTGAATTGATTTGATATAGCACTAAAATGTATGTCGTTATCAATTGTAAAGTGTAGAAGTGATTCTATGTTATGTTGATACAACACCGAAATGTGTATCTTTCGCAAAGTGTGGGAATGGTTTATGTGTTATTGATATAGTATTAAAATGTGTATCCCTTATGAATTTTGAAAGTGTTTTAAAGATGAGTCTAAATCTCATTAAGTTATTTGGCTAGGTGTTGAGCCTTGTTTTCAAACTCAAAGTTGGAAAAGACATGGGAAATGAAATGTAACATGGACTTAATGTCATGAAATCGAAATGTGATATATGTGGATGTATCTGTGTTGACCATCTATCAACTGCTAATCTTTTAGTCATTGTTCATGGCTGGTTTAGTGTATTTCTACTGGGCTGTGGCTCACCCTTTATAGGATATCATTTTCAGGTACAGGTAGCATGCCACCTCCAAGGACATAGCTTGGGAGGCTAGAGGCAAACAGACTGCTTTGTTATTTGCTTTCTTTTGTTGGATTACATGTAAATTCAAGCCAAGGGCTTAATATGTATTGAGTTAGTACTCTTCTTTTTTGTAACCAAGTGTTAACTTGGAAAGCTGTAAGCCCGTAGGGCATTTGCTTTTGTTGTTAACATGTAATACTTTTGTAAGAACCACTCAGATTAATGGAAAGATGGTTTGTTTCTTTGTATCATTGCATGTCTAAAGAGATGGGTTTTATGTATTTTTTTGAGGGCGTTACAACTTGGTATCAGAGCATACCGGATTCGAATACTTTGGGTACGTGGGAAGTGATTAGTATCACAATGGGTTTGTCTCGCTTGTTAGAGACTTATGCATGACATTATGTGTTTATTTGATAATATGTTTATGTGACTACTTGGGTATGGGATTTAGTTTCTAGGATGTTGATTGGATTCTTGGGTTTCTATGAGTCTTGTTGGCAAAGCACTTGATCAATGCTGTTTCTAACCGGAACTCTAGTAATTCCTCGGGACTATCATTATCCGGAAATGAAATTCGTAAGTGCTTATGTGTTTATGTGCTTACGTGGAGTGAATTACAGTTGTCCATGTATTAGGACGCGAGTGTTTAGTTTTGGCACATTTATGAATGTGCTAACGCTCTTCGTTACCTTTATTAGGATGTCAGGACGAGGACGTGGTAGACGTGGCAGACGTGGTAGACGTGGCAGACGTGGTAGGCAGGAGATGCCTTTATCGGATGATATTCCGGCACAGTAGGAGGGGGTTGGTCAAGAGGCTATGGGCGCTTTAGCCCGAGGGATAGCCGATGCTTTGAGGGAGTCTGTGGGTATTTTCCGAGCTGAGAATCTGGTTCAGGCTCCAGTTCAAGCCCAGGTTGTTGAGGCAGGGCCTTCCTTCTTGAAAAGGGAGTTCTTCCGGTCCAACCCAGACGAGTTTATTGGGGATCCGAAGGAGCCACTGAAGGCTGACGAGTGGTTAGAGCAAATGAGTAAGACGTTCGAGATGCTTGGCATCGAGGACGGAGCGTTGAAAGTGACCTTGGCATCCTTCCAGCTTAAAGGGGGTACGGGTCAGTGGTGGAAATACATGAAGGGCCGTATTGCTGGCACATGGGAGGCTTTTGTGGAGGCTTTTCAGGAGAAGTATTTATCTCCAGCAGTCAGGCAGAAGTTGAGAGACCAGTTCTGTCAGCTTTTGTAATTGAGTTCTTCAGTAGCCGAGTATGAGGCTGCTTTCACTAGCTTATCTAGGTTCGCACCTGAACTTGTGGCGTCCGAGGAACGCCGCTGTATCGAGTTCGAGAAGAGGTTGAGGCGCGGCCTCAAGATGAGAGTTGGAGGTTCGATGATCTGAGATTATGGGCGCTTGGTTGATGCTGCAGCCCATATGGAGATCGTGATGCAGGAAGAGGAGGGACAGAGAGGCTCCAAGAGGAGCCAAGATGGTCAGGGTGATGGCAGGAGACACATGGGTGCTAACCCTCAGCAGTCTCAGGGTGGTGTTGCTAGGTCGACCTTTCCAGTGCCGAGTGCAGGCTCGGGGAGAGGTAATCAGGGGGAGTTCACCTGTTACAAGTGTGGCCAGTTAGGCCACAAGGCTTCAGTTTGCCCACAGAGGGGAGGAGGTCAGAGAGCTGCTTCATCTTCAGCTAGACCGCAGAGCCAGAGTCAGGGCAGGGGTCAGCCCTTGTCTTGTTATCAGTGTGGTCAGCCTGGGCACCTGAAGAGGTTTTGCCCACAGTTGAGTGCCACTTCGGGCGCGTCTGGTTCTAGACAGATGTAGGGTTTTCAGCCAGTTCAGTCTGTGCAGGCCTCGAGGGCCAATCTGGGAGCTTCGTCGTCCCAGTCAGTGCAGCAGTCGTTTGCTCTGAGGGGTGAGCAGTTGGATCAGGGGCCTACAGGGCGCGTGTATGCTGTTACCACGCAGGACCTAGTACCGGCTCCATCAGTAGTGAGAGGTACCTTTCTGTTTTGCAACTCGGTTGCTAGTGTATTGATTGATACGGGTGCATCTCATTCTTTTGTATCTACTGCATTTGCATCTGTTTTGGAATTGGAGTTGGCACAGTTAGCATCTCCTATATGTGTAGTATCGCCTGTTGGTGGTGAGTTGATCTTGAAACAAGGTGTTAGGGGTTGTGATATAGAGGTCGCCGACCATAGGCTTCCCTTTCCTTTTGTTGTCATACCCATGAAGGGTTTTGATGTTATTTTGGGTATGGACTGGCTATCGTCATACCGGGCTGTTATTGATTGCTACCGCCAGAGGGTCACAGTTTGTACCTTAAGCGGGGAGTTTCCATTTCTTGGGGGATTGGGTTGGTAGTGTGTTGCCA
This sequence comes from Camellia sinensis, assembly GCF_055761805.1. Classification (NCBI taxonomy): domain Eukaryota; kingdom Viridiplantae; phylum Streptophyta; class Magnoliopsida; order Ericales; family Theaceae; genus Camellia; species Camellia sinensis. Next base: position 48,903,953 of record NC_138965.1, read on the forward strand.
CCGATGTATGATCCACGAGGGCGGAATAAGCTTAGTGGTCTACTTGCTAGCTTTATGAGTGGTGAGTGTGATGAGACCCAGATTGTATTGTCGAAGGTGGTTTGTGAGTATTCAGATGTTTTTCCCGAGGATCTCGTTAGTTTGCCACCTCACCGAGAGATAGAGTTCTGCTCGGCACAGCGCCGATTTCTATGGCACCTTATCGTTTTGCCCCAGCCGAGTTGAGTGAGTTGAAGATTCAGCTCCAGGAATTGCTAGATAAGGGTTTTGTTTGCCCTAGTGTTTCGCCGTGGGGAGCACCGACCCTCTTTGCTAAAAAAAAAGATGGTGCCTTGAGACTGTGTATAGACTACCGGAAGTTGAATCAGGCTACGGTCAAAAATAAGTACCCTATGCCCCGTATAGATGATCTGTTTGACCAGTTGAAGGGTTCCCGTTGTTTCTCTAAGATAGACTTGAGATCGGGTTACCACCAGTTGAGGGTCAGGGAGGAGGATATTCCGAAGACGACATTCCGTACGCGGTATGGCCACTATGAGTTTCTGGTGATGCCGTTTGGGCTCACCAATGCACCGGCAGTCTTTATGGATTTGATGAACCGGATCTTCCGGGAATTCTTAGACCGTTTTGTAGTCGTTTTCGTGGACGACATTTTGATTTATTCGCCTTCAGAGGAGGAGCACGGGAAACACTTGAGAGTGGTGCTTGAGTTGCTTAAAGCCCATAGGCTTTATGCCAAGTTTGGGAAGTGTGAGTTCTGGCTAGGAGAGGTCAAATTCTTAGGCCATGTGGTATCCGGGAAAGGGGTATCTGTTGATACATCCAAGGTAGAGGCAGTGTAAGATTGGGCACAGCCTAAGAGTGTATTTGAGATCCGCAGTTTTCTGGGATTAGCTGGGTATTACCGTCGGTTTGTGAAAGATTTCTCCAGGCTAGCTTCGCCGTTGACTAGATTGACGCGAAAAGGGGTCAAGTTTGTGTGGAGTGAGACTTGCGAAAAGTCGTTCCAAGAGTTGAAGGTTAGATTGACCACCGCTCCGGTTTTGATTATTCCGGAGAGAGGGTTGGGTTATGCGGTTTACTGTGATGCCTCACGAGAGGGTTTGGGTTGTGTGTTGATGTAAGAGGGGAAAGTGGTTGCCTATGGCTCACGTCAGTTGAAAATACACGAGAAGAATTACCCTACACCTGACCTAGAGCTAGTAGCAGTGATCTTTGCCTTGAAGATTTGGAGGCACTACCTTTATGGTGAGAGGTTCGAGGTGTTCTCGGACCACAAGAGTTTGAAGTATCTGTTTACACAAAGAGACTTGAATTTGAGGCAGAGGAGATGGATGGAGTTCATTGAGGACTATGATTTTGAGTTGCACTATCACCCGAGAAAGGCCAATGTTGTGGCCGATGCCCTTAGTAGGAAATCCATTAGTGATGTAGCTTGTATAGCCATCCGGGAATGGGAGATGTTGGGTACACTTGGCGAGTTTGATTTGCTTCTGGGCGAATTTGTTGAGGTTGCGGCCTTGTTTTCTGTTGTTGCGCAGCCTACACTTGTGACACGAGTGTTAGAGGCACAGAGAGTTGACCTTGAGGTAGAGTCCCTCCGAGAGAAGATCTCCAGTGGGAAAGTTGAGAAGGGTTTGACGGTGTATCCCGACTAGAGTGTGAGATACCAAGACCGTTTGTTTGTGCCGGAGTCTTGCCGAGAGGAAGTACTCCGAGAGTTCCATCATTCACGCCTTGCGGTGCATCCGGGAGGCACTAAGATGTATCGGGATTTGGGTCGCCAGTTTTGGTGGCGGGGTATGAAGAGAGATGTGACTGTTTTCATATCGAAGTGCCTTACTTGCCAGCAAGTAAAGGTCGAGCATCAGAGGCCAGCGGGTTTGTTGCAACCCTTGCCTACTGCCGAGTGGAAGTGAGAGCATGTCACTATGGACTTCGTTGTAGGTCTTCCGAGGACTCAGCGGAGTAGTGATGCCATTTGGGTGGTTGTAGACCGGTTGACTAAGTCAGCGCACTTCATTCCGACCGTAGGAGGCGACCTTTGGTATTCGAGGTGAGTGATCATGTCTTTTTGAAGATATCACCTAGGCGGGGATTGATGAGGTTTGGGAAGAGTGAGAAGTTATCCCTTCGGTTTATCAGTCCCTTTGAGATCCTTGAGAGGATTGGGGAGGTTGCTTATCGTTTAGCTTTACCACCGTAGTTGTCCGGAGTGCATGACGTGTTTCATGTGAGTATGCTTCAGAAATATGAGCCGGATCCATCCCATGTGTTGGATTGGACTGACTTAAAGGTTGATGAGGATGCCTCGTATGAGGAGAGACAGGTTCGGATCTTGGATAGGAGGGATCAAGTCTTGCGAGGCAAGACCATTCCCTTGGTAAAGGTTTTGTGGAAATATCGTGGAGTGGAGGAAGCCACTTGGGAATGTGAGGCGGATGTCCGTGAGAATTATCCAGACTTGTTTGTTGATGTGTAACCATGCATTGGTAATTTTGTAATATCGTTGAACTTTAAGAACATTATATATGTCTTAAGTTGTAAAACATTGTGAATGTTTTGGTTAATGGAAGTTTGTTTTAACATTGCATATGTTAAGTATATTGTGGAAATACAAGCATGATATTAATGTTGCATGTGTTAAGAAATTGTGGGAAACAGGTTGAAACTGGTAATTTTCAAAGGAATGCCTGTTGATAATGCAGGCTGTTATGTGTAATGTGAAATGCCTCTTGAAAGAGATGGGATTGACCGGTAATGGGTCGGATTGTTTAATATTATGTTGTAATATTGTTGAGAATGGAGAAAACCTATTTTTGAAAAACTTGTGTTTAATTTCGGGAATGAAATTCTTTAAGGGGGGGAGGTTATAGCGATCCCGGTTGTCCCTTTACTGTTATGTTGTATTCCGGACTCGGTTCCGTGGAGTTGATAGTTGTATCTATCTTGTTGTCGTCCTTTAATTCCATTTGTTTGAGTTTTAGGATGTGTTGCGCATGTTTCGAACAAGTGGGTTGAACCTTGGTCTAAAATCTTGTTGCCAAGGTTTTGGTCGTTCTGCTCGAGCGGGCCTTGTTCTGCTCGAGCGGAGATTGCACACTCCCAGTATTTCATATCCCTGCAAAACTTCTGCATGTGTGATTTTTACGCTCGAGCGGTCGCACTCGAGCAGGTACTCTGGCGCTCGAGCGGATAGTACTTTTTGGTGTAAGTTCTGGGAGGGAAAAATCTACGCTCGAGCTAACTAGTTTTCGCGCTCAAGCGGATGTACTTTATTCTTGTGTCTTGGCGCTCGAGCGGGCCTTCTTGCGCTCGAGCGTACCTAGTTTTTTTGTTCTTGACGCTCGAGCGTTGTGTTCTCCGCTCGAGCGGGAATGTCGTATATTAGTTGGCAGCTGGGCATTTTAAAATCACTTTTTACATTCTCTCTCTCTCTCTTACTTTCTAAAAAAATATTTTGAGAGCTCCTCTCTCTAGAAACTCCCTTCTCTCTAGGGTTTGATCTAGTTAGAGTGTCTCTCTATCCTCCGGCCTTTGTAAGAAGTGTGTTTATCGTCGAGGGCTCCATTTTGATCCGTAGATCTTTGAGTTTGGAGCATTTTGGTTTTCTTCAACTTCCCCGTTTGAGCTCTAACTTCGAGATAGGGATATCCTACTCCTTCTCATGAGTTTTGCCTTTGAATTTTAGTATTTTGATGAGTTGGGGGTTGTTGGGTAATTTTGAGAAAGTTTGGGCCTTTGTGTAATTTTACAAAAATTGGGGTTTTGTTTATATAAACTTATATGCATGTTTGGCATAGAGAAATGAGATCAATATTGGTTTATTGGTGAAAATGGAACCTTAGGGTTGTGATGTTAATTATGGAAAATGCTCTAATTACATTGATAAATTAATTGGTATAATTAATTTGAAGAAAAGAAGAATTAAATTGAGAATGTTGGAATTGGATGTGTATAGTATTAAAGGGTGTAGTTTGATTCGTTCATCGCTCACCTAGTTGAAATGTTGATTATATATCCATTTGGTGCATTTATTCTCAGTATAGAAATAACTGCTTTGGGCTATCGATGGAGGATAGTCTTGATTGTTGTAGACACTGCATGATGATTAGGCAAACTAAAACTAATCGATTGAGTATGCTATTGAATATAGCAAATGGAATAATACATTAATTCTATGTATTGATTGATTGTATATGATCTATGTTTATATACATGTGTTGTGTGGAAGGAGATGGGGGATGTACTCCACGGTTTAGGGGAAGATAGGGAATGGACCTCTAAACCAGATTTTGTGTGACATTGATACAGCACTACAATGTGTATCAAGTGTTGATTATGGAAGTATTTGAATTGGTTTGATATAGCACTAAAATGTATATCGTTATCAATTGTAAAGTATAGAAGTGATTCTATGTTATGTTGATACAGCACCGAAATGTGTATCTTTCGCAAAGTGTGGGAATGGTTTATGTGTTATTGATACAGCATTAAAATGTGTATCCCTCATGAATTTTGAAAGTGTTTTAAAGATGAGTCTAAATCTCATTAAGTTATTTGGCTAGGTGTTGAGCCTTGCTTTCAAACTCAAAGTTGGAAAAGACATGGGAAATGAAATGTAACATAGACTTAATGTCATGAAATCGAAATGTGATATATGTGGATATATCTGTGTTGACCATCTATCAACTGCTAATCTTTTAGTCATTGTTCATGACTGGTTTAGTGTATTTCTACTGGGTTGTGGCTCACCCTTTATGGGACATCATTTTCAGGTACAGGTAGCATGCCACCTCCAAGGACATAGCTTGGGAGGCTAGAGGCAGACAGACTGCTTTGTTATTTGCTTTCTTTTGTTGGATTACATGTAAATTCAAGCCAAGGGCTTAATATGTATTAAGTTAATACTCTTCTTTTTTGTAACCAAGTGTTAACTTAGAAAGTTGTAAGCTCGTAAGACATTTGCTTTTGTTGTTAATATGTAATAGTTTTGTAAGAACCACTCAGATTAATGGAAAGATGGTTGGTTTCTTTGTATCATTGCATGTCTAAGGAGATGGGTTTTATGTATTTTTTTGAGGGCGTTACATCGGTCGACCTTAATAAGTGGTCGGCCGTACATAGGCTTGGTTGGCCGCCTACTGGTTCTAGGGGAGAATCTGTTGCAACAGAACTGGAACAGAGCAAAAACATGGGGGTTTCCAAAGGATGTTCATCCTTCCTTCCCTTTCCTGTCATGAAAATCTCTCAAGGAGAGAATAGATTTGCTTCACAAATCATTAAACATTCCAAGGGTATTTAAATGATGATTAGTGAAGCAAAGAGATGGCAATTAATGGAAACAAAGCTAAGGGTAAACATGAAAGATACAATTAAAGACATGGCCAAAAACCCATTGAATCTCATGGAAACAAGAGCAAGTGAATACTCAAGCTTAGAGATAATAGGTTTTGAAGAAGCCATTCTTGAAGGCAAAGCATATACATAAGAGGTTCCATCATTAAGAAGACCAAAGAGACTCATCTTTCTACTCATAGAAGATGGATTGAAACCTCTATTTCCATGCTTCAAAGGAAATAAAAGAGACTCTCTAATAGTCTTGATGAAGAGCTCTCATGTAGCTTTAAAACAAAGACAAAACTAGACTATGTAAAAGCAAGAAATGAAAACTATGGAGAGATGATTGCAAGCTTATTTTCCTACTCATGGAACATGGATGAAACATCCATTTTCATGCTACAAAGAAGGAACTAGAAAAGTGCTATGCAATATCTTCAAAGAAGAGGAATCAATCTATCTATGTTAGCTTTAAACACATAAACTGCTCATAATTAATCGAAATCTAACTAAAACAGTGCTTAAAATGAAGCCTAAATATAAATAACAACAGGAGTGTAATATGATACAAGAATCAAACTATCTATGTAAGCTTTAAATACATAAATACAACTTTTATTTAATCAAAATCTATCTAAAAAACAGTGTTGGAAATGAAAGAAATGAAGCCAAAACATGAAGAACAATAAGAGAGCAAAGCTAAAGAACAAACCTATGGAAGGGTCGCTAACCCTTCCATCTTTAAACAAGATTTCAAATTACATTTTAAAATCCAAAATAATCTAGAAAATAGTATTGAAATGAAGAACAATGAACTTTAAAGAAAAAGATATGAAAAGAGTTGAAGAATCAACCTCTTGAGAAGAGGAAAAACCTCTGGGTTCACAAACTCCAATCCAAATACTCTCAAGTATTTGTACTCACTCTCAAAGCTTCAGCAAAAGCTTCAAAACTAGATGTTAATGGTGTATTTATAACAAGAGGTAGAGAAGATGAGAATATGGCTTGCTCACAAAGTTTCTTCACTCTTTGGTCACTCTCTATCACTCAAACACTGAGGGTAGGCCCTCTATTTATAGATTTTTGCCTTCTCACATTAGAAATATCTAAAAAAGGACAACTGGCTTAGAGCTCGTGCATGGGAGCACCTCCAATTGTCATAAAATATTTGTACGTTGAACATGGCCTGCATGTTCTTCGGGTGGCTGGTCAAAATGGAAAGTGGTTTTGGTTAAGAATGGGTGTATGGTTTAGGTTATGGTGCTCAAAAAGTGAATACCTTTTGCTGAAAACTTTAAAGACTTTGCACAGTGTAACGTTTCATCATCGAGTGTTTGGATTGAAGCGCCCAAGTCTTAAGAGTGGTCAAAAATAGGATGTCTACAAAGGCACCATGCTTTGCCGGCTCAAATATAGCGGGATATGGACCCCCCTTTCACACTTTACCGGGCGTAATCCGGAAGGGACGAAAAAATCTCTGTCAAGGCGCCACGTTTTGCCGACTCAGCAAGGCGGGAAACGGACCCCTAAACAACATCACATTAAAAGCATAACATGTTAACCAACATCAATAATGCACGAGTGTAATACATACACCTAATCCAATTATCACAATCATGACTATTAACGGTTAAATACATTAAACCACTTCCTTCAAAATGTGCTCCACGCACCGCTGTTCAACAATGAGTTTTCTTACATCCAGGTTTGATGGAGAGTCTTTGACCAGGCTGCACTACTGCGCCAGTCATAGTGAGATCTGTCCGATGGAGAATTGCTTGTTTTATTTTCCTTAATATTGTTATAGTACGTTATTGTCTTATGGCCCACTATATATATAGGTTGCTGTGGGTTCGTTGGCCTAACCCTACGGGATGTGTAGGGAGTTGGTATTTTGGCTTGGTTATTATGTATATTCAGTTGTATAGGTTGTTTAGGCTCTTGGTTATGTGGACATTTCTATGTTGTGGTGGAGCATCCAAATCTTTCCTAGGCAAGGTCATTTTGCAGGCATAAGATTGTGAGGTTTAGGTGTTTTTTTTTTTTTTTGGTCCCTCTCTTGTGCATCTTCCCTATTGCAGGTGTTGATACGGTTGGTGAACAGGCTGTTTGGGTTTCCTGTTTGTTTTATCTGTTAGTTTAGCTAGCTCCGTCCTTGTTTTGTTTTGCTATGGCCTGGGGTTTGCCCCTTGTATTCGTGTAAATTCTTTGTTTTTTTTATAACTTACTTAACCCAAAAAAAAAAACGACCGTCTCATAACATAACATTTATACACGTTCCAATTACCTCTTTAACAACATAATCCATAACTTAACAATGAAATTGTCTATTCACCATGTCCATTTACAATCAACAACATACCATCCTACATTACATTGCTCACCTTATAGCAGTACTCAAAACCTATATCTAACAACAAGCAATACCATTCTCTACCAATGGCCAAGGACAAAACTCTAGACACCAATCTCATAATCTAAAACATTAATTAAGTACAACTAAATTCCCGTTCTCTGGTTTTATAAAAGAGTTAAAAAAATATCCATTTGTTTTGAAACATAACTCCAAAATTCCCACATTTTCAACACACCCAAATACTTATTTAGTATCATTCCCCAAAACCCCCAAACTATTTATAATAGGCACAACTCACCATTTACATAACATTACTCATCTTCTCTATCCACAAATCCTTAGTTAGAAGCCAAGGCTTCCTAACCCGACATCTCAACATAACAACAACCCGTAACAACCGACAAAACCAAATCACAAACTCACCAACTCAAGCCCAAACCAATCCAAACTTGTTTAATGAATTTAAACATGAAAATCATACTTTTAATGCAATGAAAAATACCACAGATCTATCTATAGTGAAGTATTGAAAAAAAGTTCAAGAATTCCTACCTCTTGGAGCAAAGAAGAGAAAATCCGAAAATCCACTGGTGACGAAAACATGATCCGCTCAGATTAAATGGAAGCCCTAGGCAAGCTCTACCATTTTTTCCAAAGGGCCATGGTTGAGAAACCACTAGATCAAGGTGTATTTGTAGAGAGAATGAAAGTTTTAGAAAGAAAAGCTCTAGATTTAGGGTTTTTAGAATGCTTAGAGAGAGAGAGAAATGAAAAAGTGATTCAAAAAGTGACTTTTATGAACTGATAGGCGTGTAGACCGCTTGAGCGCAAGAAGTGTCACTCGAGCGCCCAGACAGAAAAAGTGTTACCGCTCGAGCGTAGGAAGTTACTGCTCGAGCGTAGCACACAAACTCCCAAAAATTTTACAAACAATGGACAACCTCACGAGCTCAAGAAGGACCGCTCGAGCGCAACACCGCTTGAGCGAAGAATGCACCCTCCCAGTAGTTTTGCAGACCTGCAAAGGTACTGAGAGTTTTCAAAGGCCACTCAAGCGTAAGAAGCTTCGCTCGAGCGTAGAGACAAAAATCTGGACAACAATAGTTTTGAAAAACAGGCTATCAAACTGTTCCAAAAGCAACCAAGACACTCCAATAACCAAACTCAATGAGCAATAAGGGAAACAAGGCACGGAAAACCATATAAGACAATGGAACCTAGATCCAGAACATCAATTGGGTCGGGTCTAAACCAGAATCGTTATATCACCTCTTATATTTTTTATATACAAAAAGACAAAAAGGCCAAAAAAAAAAAAAAAAAAAAGAAGTCAAAAAACTAGTTTTTAACTAACTTCCCAAATCACCCCATTTAGAAAATTGGTTGGTCTTGGGGTATCGTCACATGATATTTTAATGATGCTGTAATTGGTTGAAATGGTGAAATCTATAAATTTGTATTGAGTGATTGGACAATAGAAGTAGACATAATAAATTATAATTGGTAAATAGTATTCTCACGTAGCGCCCCTAAACCAACCAATTATTTTTCCTCTCATTTTATTTAAGTTTTGATGATTCGACCACTGACGTGCTTTTGTCCAATCTCACTTTTGACTATTTATTTATTTCTAATTATTATCAAACTTATACTTTTTCGAATTTGATTTTAAATAATTTTTTTTACTAATAAAAGTGTTCCTAGGATACAAGTAAAAGGTAAAAAAATTGAAAGACCCAAGACACAAGACACATTTTATTAAATTTAGTACATTTTTATTAAAATCAATACATTTTTTAAAAATATTTTTGCATATTTTTAAAACATTTTTTACACCCTTTTCATTATTAAACAATGTCTAGAGGAGTTTAGAGACCGTGTTGTGAGTTTGTGCAGGTATTTTTTGAATCTATTACCCTTGCTTCCAGATTTTGATCTGCTACTACATCCACATTTTCCATGAGGAAGTAACTAATTAAAAATATGTAGGCGATACAGGTAATTAAATAATTGAATCTGGCCTTCATCTACCCTAAGTCAATAGAGTTCAGTCCTTGTTCTTCCCTTCGTCCTTAGTGACCTAATAAGTTTCTTGCTCAAGGACTTTGACGTATTCACTCTTCCCAATTCCCAGCCCATCAAGTGAACATGGGGTTGTGGGTGATTATGGATTAATTAAGACACAAGTCAGCACAAAAAGAGAGGATAGTTGCTACTCACTGAGCTATCAGCTGACTTAGTTATTTATCACTTTCAGGTGTTAGAAGGACTTAGAGTGGACTCATGGTGTAGCGGGGACTCAATTGCATGGACCTCTAGGACATTCATTTATTTGGTTTTAGACTGTTGTGTCAAGTTTGTGCATATTTATTTTTATTGTTATTGAGATTCATTTAGGATTATTTTAATATGTAGGCTGTTTATATCCCATAAGTTTGGATGGTATTAATTACGGTTGGTTTTGCCGTTTATACTTGTGGCTTGTCACTGGATTGAGTTTTAAATATTTATTACTGGACTATTATATAGTTATTCAATGTGTTTGTGGATTCGTATTTAGGCTTACGTGGGCCTTAGCCTAGGTCCTTGTGGACCACGGCCAATCATACCTGGAGTTGGGGTGTGACAGTTACAATGCTATTATGAGTTGTATAAGAAAATTAACTTTCTTGTAACTTCCACCATTTTCATGCTAAACAAACTTAAAATTTAATTTTATTTTATTTTTATTTCTTTCACTTTCTACCATTTTCATCCTAACCAAATTGAGCCTAACAAATTTCAGTTTTGTTCATCTTTAATCTAATTCCTGGTTATTCTATAATCTAATTCCTTTAACATTTGGAATTTATTGTTATTAAGGCATGGCATCATCTGCTAAGCCAAAGATAGTTGAAATGGATGTGAAGGAGAAAGAATACAAAGAAGCTGACAAAGATATATTTTGAGAGATTTTCTTTTGAAGAAATTGTTGCTATTCTTCATTTGAAATAGAAGAACAAGAACTACTTTGATTTGAATTTTGAATTAGAAAACTTTGAGTTTTAATTTTTGTAGAATTTTACTTTCTATATACTCATGGTTTTGGAATAGAGTACCTTTGATGTGTGGATGTCAATTTTTTCTTTTTCTATATTATTGGATGACATTTAATTTTTGTGCATTTTTAGTTATGAAATTAAATGGTTACAAAATTCCCAACTTTGATTTTTTAGCGACAAAAATGTGTGGTAGAGAAAGTCATTTATCTTTTAGCAACCAAATATAATTGTGGTTAAAAATGTCATTATTTTGCTTTTTGGGACCAAATTAGGGCATTTTGAGACGATGTATTAGTGACCAAATGTTTAGTTCTGCACAATCAAACATTTTGTGACTATAAATTTCGTCACTAATTGTCATTTTCAGTGACACTCTTGAAAATTCGTCTCTAAAAGTCAATTTTGACTTTCCTAGACGCACTTTTAATGACATTTTTAGTGACCAAATTATTTTTGTCACTAAAATCATTTAGAGACCAAAATAGTAATTTTAGAGACCAAAATAATTGGTCGTCAAAAGTCTTATATGTTGTAGTATTACCAATTACCTGATTCTTGAATCAAATTATCATGTCTCCCTATAAAATGGTTACCTCCACTATGTATGAACAGTTGACAGATATATTACACACACACGAAAAAATAATTGATATGCAAGAAAGAATGAGTCTGGATTAATAGCCAATAAAATTTTCAGTTTTATTCGAATTACATGATAATTGATAATCTCAATCCAGCCACAATACTTATGTTGACCATTGTTTTGATAATGATATAGGCACTTTACCAAAACGGGCATAAGTTAAAAAAGATTATAAATTATACGTATTAATTTATTTATTTATTGGTTAAAAAAATTGGCAATATATAGAAAAAATAGGTATATTTACTTTCTGAAAAAATATCATAAAGTGCACAGCTCATAAGAAAATATATAAAACCGTCTAGTTTACAAGCAAAAAGTCAATTTCCCATCACCTAGCACAAATTAAAAACATATTCAAACTAGCAATGGCAGAAGGAGTAAGGGACCGGGGGGGAGGGGGGGTCATGTGCCCCCTGGATTTTGAGATTTTTTAATTTTGCAAACATAAAGAAAATATTTTAAATAAAAAAATTACTAAAATATTATTAGAGTGAAATGTCGATGACATTTTAAAAATTATGAGAACAACAATTATTGTTTTGATTGAAAATGAAGAGACTACTATATACCATATTATCTATGAAAATTTTATGAAATTTTTTTAATGTAATTGTGATGTCATTATTAATGACATGCAAGTATAAATAATCTCACTATAAAGATATGAAATTTATTGGATTGTTAGTTACATTTAATATGTAAGGTTCACTCTCTATATGTTTATTTATTATTAGTGGATGATATCACATACCAATAATGACGTGGTATTACCATTATATTGAATTTTTAATCAAATTTTGAATAAAAAAATAATTTATGGTTAAATAATTTATTTTAAGACTTATATCCATATTTTTTTTGTATTATCCATGATACACTAGTTACAAATAACATTATTTTTTTGATGTTTCTCAAAATCAATCGTAAAAACTTGCATGAAATATTTTTATAAAAATTTTCGATATTGTAATTAATAAGTGTCCCTTCTAATTTAATTTTCTTGTTCCGCCACTGCAAACTAGCCACATCGTTATTGCTCATACCCGCATTAGACACGAGTGAGACTTAAGGAACAATTAAAAAGAAAAGGGATCTAAATACCTTCTTTCTTTGGATGGCTGCCTTCCATGTATCTCATAAAACCTGTTTTCAAGAGAGTTTTCATTATTAAAAAAAAACACACACACACACACACCAACAACAACAGCTATTGTATTTGTCAAATTTATACCAAGAACAAATAACGAGCAACCTTTGAGCCAAAGGATCATGATAATGCAAGACAAGCCCAAGTGAACTTTAGATTATGTAAATTGTTATTAAGATCCTAGTTTTTATTTAGTGTGTTCTGATTGTCATGCATTTTTTAGTTTAAGCCACATTTATAGTCATCAAGAAATGATATTAGAGTCTTATCATTTGTTGATGACAAGAAGTCATAGAAGCAGCCGTGTTATTCTATTCTAGCAAGTTATTTATAATAAAAAATAAAAATCTCTTACGCGGTGTTTGGTTGGAGGATTTGGAAAGAAAAGGTGAAAAAGCGTATAAAACTAGGTAGATGTAGTGGTGGCGTGATGGTAGCAATGGTAGTGGTTAGGGTGATGAGATTACAACGGTGTATATCAATATTTAAGTATTTATAAATTAGTTTGCTAAAAAGCATGAAAAAATTAAAAGCACTAATCAATTTTATATAGTTTTATCATTTTTAGAGAGCATAAATAATTTCTTAAAATATATTTTTGATGTTTAATTTTGTCAAATTATTTTTTTCTTTTTCGAAAAAGATTCGGAAAACCAAACCAAAACATGGCTAATGATTTGCACTTTTACAATTTTAAGTATTTTTTGATCATTTTGATATAGGGTTGCAAATGAACCAAGCTGTTCGTGAGCTCGGCTCGTTGATAGCTCGGTTCTTTAAGTAAATAAACTTCAAGCCTGACTTTTAGACTCGTTTAATATATTATTATATTAATATTTGGATTTATATCAGAAATGTGAGTTATATATAATAAAATATTTTTATACCACATGACTGTCAATGTATCATTTTTTATTTAATTTTAAAAATAAGTTAATTTTTAAAGTAAAATTAAAACAAAAAGAGGCAAAGTGGAAAAAAAATATATATATATACTTAAGAGCCAAAAGTTGAAAAATAGTCAAAGATAAAGGGACAAAATGTAAATTACCCATAAAAAGGGAATTGCAATAAGTTGGAGCATTGGAGTCAAGGGCGGACCTAGTATTCGTCAATGGGGTGGGCTAATATTAAGGTAAAATTATACAATCTATTTTAAGTATAACCACATAAGAAAAAAGAGAATTTAATAATATAACCTAGATTAATATCTAAATTTTTTGATTAAAAATAATCTAACAAAGTTGTGCTCGACAAGTCTTTAAAGATTCGAATTCATTGATTACAGAATCTAAATCAATATTCAAAATAAGGTCTCGTTCAAGGTAGAGATACAAGCAATCGGCAAGAAACTCATCCCCCTTTGAATTACGAATAGTAGTTTTAGCATGCTTCATACCTGAAAATGCTCTTTTGGTAGTCGCCGTAGAAACAGGAAGGGCAGACACAAGACAAATCAATTTGTAAATCATGGTGTAATACTGGAACTTTCCTGTCACAAATAGTTCTCAACACAAATCGACAAGAGTAGATATCTTATGAAACTTAGGATCACAAACAACATCAAGCTTATAATGCATTAATTGACATCTCAAACTATGGATGTCCTGAGAAGTGAAATCTTGGGGATAAAGTTTCCTCAGCAAGATTGCAAATATTATCCACATTAAAAGATCTAAAATTGCCACTAGGATCCAAAACTGAGTTAAGAGAAAGTAGTTTCACTACCCCATCATTAAATCTGCGTTCTAACTCCATCAATTGAAAATCAATTGTAGAGTTGAATATGTCAAAGTGATAATGATGCTCAGACGATGATTTGTACCCTCTTTATAAGGAGAACTCATATCATGCACTGCAATGTTATGTCGATTTCAAAATGACACCACATTTGCAAGAAAAATATCACAATCATCTTGTCTAAGTTTTTGAAGTAGAACTGTTGTTGTGGAGACTAATTTCATCGCATTTAAGATGTCTTGAGTTTTCTGTTGCAAGGCTTGACAAAGTGTATTCACGATTCCCAAAATGTTGTCCATCAAGTGCAAGACGAATATGAATTCAAAGCTCTTCATTCCTTTGTAAATACGATTAGCTTGCCCACGAATTTGTTGATTTGTATTCTTCTTGAGACTTTTAACAACTACACAAGATGCCTCATACATATCAATCAAGTTTTTAACAGAGTCATAATGCGAGCTCCAATGAGTAACTCCAGCTCGATGCAAGGTACCTATTTGATTGGCCCATTTACCAGATTAACGCTCACCACTAGCCAACATATTTTCAACCTCACTCCTATGAAAAGATTTTAACTCACTAAGGCACTTTGGAGAAGAAGCAACAAGATTGACAATACAACTCAAGTGAGAAAAAAAATGTCAAACATTAGGCTCATTTTTTGCTGCCGCAATTAAGGCCAATTGCAAACGATGTGCAAAGCAATGTACATAATATGCATATGGGCAATCCTTAAGAAATAAAGTTTGGAGTCCATTCCATTCGCCGCGCATATTGCTAGCACCATCATACCCTTGACCACGCATGTTTTGAATAGGGAGATTAAATCGAGAAAGGATATTCGATATCTCTTTTTTAAGAATCAATGCAGATGTATTTTCAAAACCCACGATATCAAAGAATCGTTCGCCTAGCAAACCATCATTCTTGACAAATCTCAAAATTAGGGCCATTTGTTCTTTTTTAGACTCGTTTGGGAATTTATCAACAAGAATACAAAAATAATCTCCTCCAACTTCATCAAAAATCATATTCAAAGCAAGTATATGCAAAATCTCCTTTTGGATCTTCGGAGAATTGTATTTGGCATTTTGTGAAGCATTCTTTAATATAATGCTCTCAAGTGCATCATTCCCTCCCGCCTTGAACTTTAATAATTCAATTAGATTACCTTGATTCAATAAAGTCGAGCTTTCATCATGACCTCTAAAACCAAGTCCTTGAAGAGCAAGTACTTCAATAGTTTCAATTGTTGCCTTTACCCACATTCCATTCTTCAAAATTTCTTCTTTTGATTGCGCATTCAACACTTTTTCAATGTGTTGGGAAGCTTTCTTTAAATTGTCATGACTAATAACACAATGACTATGCGATGAAGATGCAAGTCCGACATGAAGCAAAAAAACACACTTGGATCCATCATTTACTCTTTTCCAATTGTTAAACCCCTCATCAACAAGTGCAGAACGACTGATTGACTTATTTGGCTGGTCAAATAAAAAGCATGAAAAACAATATACTTTATCCTTTGAAGGAAAATACTCTAGCCAAGAAAATTGTTTAAACCAAATATGTTGGAATTGGCGATTCTGCTTTGCAAATGAGGACCTAGGTTACTCTCAAGTTCAGGTTGATAAGGCCCCAAGTTCACATAAGCTCATCTAACCTCATCCCATTGATTAACCGAATATTCACAAATTTGCAAGCGTAAACTAGGATCCCGTTCAATAACAGTTGAATCAAATTCGTTTGGTTTATTTGCTTGAGGCATAGAAAGCGGTTGCACATCAGAAAATGAGGTTTCAACAACATTGGATGTTGTACTACTAGACTTTTGTTTTGATTGATAGAATGAGAAAAGGGTTTTGCCTTTTTTGAGTGGTGGATGTTCTATTATTTATAACCTAAAAAAAATTAGCCTTATTTAATATTAAACCAGAGTATATTCACAATAATTTTAACTATTAGGCTTTTTATATATATCCTCAATAATTTTTATTTAGTGTAGACACCCCATTTTTGACCGACCTTCGGACTTGGGCGCTACTGATAGTTTACTTGGTGGTGAAAGATGTGCAGAGCAAAAGTTCGATTTCTTCGGCAAGAAGAGAGTTAAATCCTAACCTCACACCCTATTTTTGAACTAAAATTATTTTGAATGGTTTTTAGACCTTAAAACCCTCTCTTTCAAAATATTTTTTGAAATAAAGTTTCTACGATGCTCTGAGGCTCACATTTTGTTAAATGATGCGCTTTTCGGTAAACCGAGCAAGGACAAAGTGGAAATGAATGAAAGAGAGTTGAAATCTTTGAAAAATATTTCAAAACACCTTGTTTAGGGGTTTGAAGTTGAAGAAAAGAGGAGAAGAGGGAAGAAACCAAGTTGAGGAAGAAGTTGGGTATGAATCGTTAAGAGAGAGAGAGAGACAGTCCTCGCTAAATCGGGCCTATCCTTTTGTATACTTGGACTTAAGCTATAAGGCCACCACCGTTGGAAATAAGACTTATGGGGCTTCATTTTGCATTCAAAAATCTCCTCAAGCCGAGTCCAGATGGGAGAGATATGGTTGGTTGAAGTTGGGCATCATTCCGGTTGGACCGAAACTAAGCAGCCTTCACTAAAAGAGGGATATCTCTTAGCACAGTTGAAATTTTGATGCAAGGCTTTCACCGTTGGAAAGCTTACTTCTGGGGCTTCAATTTGGAAACAAGAATGACCTAAAAAAGAGTCCATATGAAAGAGTTATGCCCATTTGAAGTCAGGCTCGAAAAAGCAGATTTTGTGGCCAATCGGCCAAAAAAGTAACAGATCGGCCATCACAAGTAGCAAATCGGCACAAAGGATGGCCGATCGATCGGCCAAGAGTGACCCAAATTCATTTTTTTTGAAGATATTTCTCCTCTAACTATTTCCAGCTTGTGCCAGCTGTCCTAACTCAGATATTTTCGACCCAAGCTTGATATTTTGCTATATATGAAGCCTTATATCTCATATTCAAGGGGTTAGAACATTTTGACAAGTTTGAGAGCTTCTCTCACTAAACTCCCTTTCTTTCTACAAAATTTCCAAAGCAAAATCTCTGCCTCTCTCTCTCTAGAGCCTCTCTCTCTTGCCCTTTTTGTGCATAGAAGTGCATAAAAGTAGAAAAACACAACTAGTTTGCCTAGGCATCCTTCATCAAAGTTGCCTATCTTTGGGAGGAGGTTGCTTGAAGCTTACTTGGGAATTTGTTTGAGCTCCAAAAGCTGTTTTGGCTCAGATTTTGGACTGGTTTTGCAGCTGTGCATCGAGGGTAAGATCTCTCTCCCTTTAAGCTTGTTTTACACACTTGCTTGCCATCTTTTCACACTACCTTGGGGTTGTTTTGGGGATGGTGTTGAACTACAAAAACCTCTTGTTTTCCCTCTGTTTTTCAGTCCTAAAAGTATTGATTTGAGCCTTGTTTGGCTAGGGGGTGTTTCCTCCATTTTGCTCCTTGGCTTGTAAGGCCTTTTGAGCTATCTTTCAAGCTTTTCAAACAACTTCTTTTTGGCCTTAAAACCACTGAATTCCAGAGGAATTTCAATGGTAAAAAACTTGTTTTGAGGCTCAAAATAGGAGGGGGTGGTCCCCCCTCCTCTTGTCTTGTTTACTTGTGTTGATGGCCAACCAAATGAGCATGTGTTTTTACTTCTTTATAGCTTTGTTTAGGCTCATTTTTGTGACTTATCAGACCTGCCATAATCATGTTTTTGGCTGTCTTGGTCACCTCTTGCATGCTTGTTGCACTTGTAGTGTAAATCCTCTTTGTTAGCCTTGCCAGCCTTGCAAAGTAGCATGCTTTTGTGGTTTGAATTAACTTAGTTCAAGCATGTTTTTGGTGTTATTTTGGCATGTTATAACTCTAATTTTGATTGGTAGACTCACCTCTTGCATGCTTTATACACTTGTAGTGTAATCCATGCTTACTAGTCTAACTTGCTTGATGTTTTGGCCAATCATGCTAGTTTATTTTGGCTATACTCCATACATGTTTTAGCATTATTTTGACATGCTTTAAGACTGTTTTGCACTGCCTTGGTCATATGACTCATGTTTTGTATAGCTATAGTGTAAATGACTTCACTAGCCTTGAGTTTTGAGACCACTAGCATGCTATACTTGTGATGTTTGCATGCATTGGCATCATTCGGAATGATATTTCAGAGCATATAGTGTTGTTACACTTCCATGTTTCCACTCTTTAACTGCTCTTGAGAGTTGTACCTTTATGCCTTATTTGTGAGTTATTGCATGAGCCTCATTTTCTTGCCCTTTCAAGCCATCATCTCAGTCCATTTTGGCTACTGTTTTGGCCTACATAAGGTCTGTTTGGGGCTGGTTTGGCCATTTGGGCATTGTATTGCATGGTTCTAATGTTGTGTTCTTCACTAGTTTCAATGTGTAAGCCTACTAGCATGTTGTACTTGAAGTGTTTGCATGTTAGAGTCTTGTTTATCATGCCACTTTAGCGCTGAAAAATCTGTCATCTCCCTCATTTCTTCACTTTTGATTTGTTTTGAGGATTGGTTAGTCTTGAGGTTGTGTTTAATGCTTGGGATTGAGGCCTATGCTTAAATGGCTTCACCCTCTTTTGAGGGTTACTCATAGTCAAAGGCATTGGTCTCTCCCATGCCTTAAACCATTCTCTTTGATAGACCTCTCTCTCATTAGAGGACTCTCATATTTGGACAAGTTGATTAATGAATGGATTGGTAATGTTAAAATGTGTAAACAAAATCAATCAAGTAAAATGTGCCAAGATAAGCATGTTGCATGTGTGCATTGCATTGTGTTCAACCGGACGTTATGTTGAACACAAAGT
Organism: Camellia sinensis; assembly: GCF_055761805.1. Taxonomy (NCBI): domain Eukaryota; kingdom Viridiplantae; phylum Streptophyta; class Magnoliopsida; order Ericales; family Theaceae; genus Camellia; species Camellia sinensis. Next base: position 48,923,067 of record NC_138965.1, read on the forward strand.
GAATTGGTCCATTTCATACTTGAAGTGATGAAAATGGGTCAATCCCCTTTGTCTCCATTGGCTGTGATTATCCATGATAAGGTGATGGCCCAAGTGTCTTATTTATGTGCATTCATTTGACATTGATTTGTACAACTCGGCCTCTTTGGCCATCATGCATCGAAATGCATGATTAATGACTCGAGAGCCGAGCACTACACACCTTTGAGCTTTAGACATGATAAGGGGTGTAGTTGCACACACATTTTCTTGCAAATACATTGCCATGCCTCTGTTAGTGCTCTGTTGCAGCAAAAGGAAAAGTTTGCAGGAAGAAGTGGCCGATCCGCTATCTAGTGTGCCGATCGGCTATCAATAATTGGCCGATAGCATCAAAATTGGTCGATGACCATTATTCTTTGGCCGATGGCCATACATTTTGGCCGACGGCCATACATTTTGGCCGACTACCCCTCAGATGGTTCCTAAGGTAGGTCAAAAGCATCATGGAAGTTGGCACAATTTTCAGAGGTGCAGAAGTGTGCAAACAGAGGCAACATGAGGCATTGTAACGGATTTTCGAGCGAAGCGATCGAGCATGCATCTTCAAACTCTTAGAACTGAGCTGAGACTTTGTAATTTGTAATTAGCTTTACTTGTTAGTTAGCTTTTGAGTTTGCAATTAAACTAACTAATTTGTTAATTAGTTAACGTGTTGTAATAATTAGCTTAGTGTTAGCTAGTTATTCAATTTGATTATGTAATAATTAGTCTAATTAGATTATTAGATTAGTTAGAATAGCTTAGCGTAGCTAGCTTAGCATACTTATTCGGACCCTCCGTCGAGAGGGCACACTGTTGTAATAAGCGTGCGTGTGTGTGATGCATGTCTTCCAACCCCCATTTCTTTCTCCCTTTTATTTACCAGCTTTTGATGGTTAGCTTTAGGGCATATTTCAATTAACATCCTTATGCTTCGTATGCATGCATCATTCATCTGTTTTGCATGCACCGGGCTCAGCGCATCATACAAACTGCATTGTATTTCAATACCAATTTGAATACATCTTATCAAGTTGCATTCACATGACATCTTAGAATAGCCGAGCCTATCTCAGTTGCATTTTCGCATGTGTTGCATTAGCCATCTTAACATGAACTAGGATCATGCATGATTTCATTTCTAACTAGTTCTTTGTTTTGGCTCAGAGTACACTGTGAGTGTTTTCGCTTTAGCATCCCTGCATGAGATATGTATGTTGCCATGTTTAGCATACTTGCCATGAGGCTAACTGCTTAAGTGTATAATTGCATGAATGCCTATGGGTGAAGGCTTGATTGCCTGGATTGAAACAACTCGAGGATTGTGAGTTTTAAGCCCACTAGAAGTGGCAAAATCATGTTTTTCTAAAACCCACTTGAGGATGGCAAATCCACAACTTAGCCTACTTGCGAGTAGCAACTTCAAACCATTTTTGAAAAACCAACATGAGTTGTTTTGTTCCAATCCACGTGATTAAGTCTATACTTGTATGATGTGCGTATCACGTAATAAGCTAGTCTAATAATCGGAATAAGAACGCATGTGTTTTCAAAAATAACATATCATGTTAGTAAAGGCTGATCTTTGATCGGGCGAACGGGGGTACTCATTGCATGGCCTTCTCCTCTCGTACCCAAGTTCCCGAGCCGAGACAACTTTGGTGATGATGGACACGTGGCCTTAAGCATAAGTCAGGGTTTCCTAAATTTCTCAAAATAAAATATTTAGGTGACGACTCTAAAATCTGGCAAAGCAGTCCATGTTTAGCGCTTTTTGATTAAAATCGATTTTCCAAAACGATTTGCCAGATTTGGACTCTTTGGTGATTTATCAGTCTTACATTGCACTTTGTGAGATTAGATTCAGAACCGTGACACGAGTCCGAACTGTAGTAGCTAGAACAACGATTCGCGCCCTCGCGCGCAGAACAGAGTTTCGGGCGGTCTACATTTAGGCTTTCATTATTTTTATGTATGTCCAAAAAAACTCTTTCAAAGTTTAAAAACTAAGAGCAATATAGAACATTGAACAAGCCATCATCATAAAAAAAAACTAAGAGCAATATAATATTTGTTGCATAAACAAAAAATTCAAAACATTGTTAATTAAATCCATTTTCAACCAAATTAAGATTAAGAAGGAAAAAATAAAAAATAAAAAGAAGAAGCTCAAAGTCATGAATTGTCATAGATAAATCTTACCTGTACCACCGATGGGAAGAAGAAGAAGAAGATGAACTGAAGAAGAGTCAGAGAAGCTGATGATGCCCAAGGGAAGATTTGTTCTTTAAACAAATAAAACCTATTGGGCTGGGCTGCCTATTTATTTTTTTGTACAAGTATTGAGCTATGTTGGGCTGCCTATCTAAATAACAAACAAAAAAAACTATTGGCCCTTATTTGGGGTTGAGCTGGGAGGCTGGGTTGGGCTGGGCTGGAAAAAAAAATTCTATAGATTTTTGAAATTTTGGGCTGGGCTGCAGCTAGCTATGCCCAGCCCTAGGTTCGCCCTTGGTTAGAGTGTTGGACAAACAAAGTTTGGGAGTTAGAGTCTCAGTCTCACTCTCGCTTCAGTCATCTCCAACACGAGCGAGTTTCAATCGGTGCGTTCCTTTCTCTTTTTCTAGACTCCATCTCCACAGGTATATATCTATTGTTTATTAATTTTGATTTTGAAGTTTGATTTGGGTTTTGCTAACAAATCCCTAGGCCACAAGTAAAAAATTAAAAAATTAAAAAACACAGGCACTTTTTATTAAATTTAATACATTTTTATTGAAATCAATACACCTTCTCACATATTTTCATGACACTTTTCAACATAAAATAATGCTTAGGGAACACTTATTAGCATTTGTCTTTTAATTTAGATTTTGATTTTAATTTGGGTCTTGCTAATTAGTGGTCCTAGGGCATAAGTAAAAGGACAAAAAAGTGAAGAACACAATACATATTTATGCATTTTTATTGAAATCAATACATTTTTTCACATTTTTTCATGACACTATTTTATACACTTTCCAACATTAAAGGTCCGTTTGGAATTAGGCTATTTTAGTTGATTATTTGATGTTTTAATTATTTTAATCTGGCTAAAAAAAGTTATATTTGGGATAATAATTTTTGTTTTTTTCACTTGATTTGATAATTGTAAGAGAAAAAATGAAATGATTATTGATTGGATAAGACATTTTATTTTATTGATTATTTTAGCTAAATAACTTCTAGACAATAAGGCTTGAAACAATGCCTATGGTGCAATTGTTAGCACTGAATAGTCCGTCTTATGTTAACTTGGATTAGATCGTGATTTGGATAGAGATTTGAAAATGAAAATAAAAAAATAGGAGAAATGTAGGTATAAGGTTTATTCCATGTATCTTATAATTGGTTTTTTTGTTGCAGCTATGTCTTTGGTGATTAGGAAGCCCCCTCTTCTTCCTTGGTGGCAATCACTCCGACACCAATTCGGGCTTGAGCATCTCTCCATTGGTATCTCGATTAGCACGCTGCTGAGAAGCATTTTTATCGAGGCGACACAAAAGCAACAAGAGCATGGCAACTTGATGGAGCACCTGAAGAGTATCGATGACAAGCGCGATTTGAATCGCCATCAAGTAACGATTCAAATTGAGCTTGTCATCGATACTCTTCAGGCACGCCATCAAGTTGCCATGCTCTTGTTGCTTTTGTGTCGTCTTGATAAAAATGCTTCTCAGCAGCGTGCTAATCGAGATACCAATGGAGAGATGCTCAAGCCCGAATTGGTGTCGGAGTGCTTGCCACCAAGGAAGAGGAGGGGACTTCCTAATCACCAAAGACATAACTGCAACAAAAACACCAATAAGTTACATGGAATAAACCCTACACCTACATTACTCCTATATTTTTATTTTCATTTTCAAATCTCTATCCAAATCACAATCCAATCCAAGTTGACATAAAACGGACTATTCAATGCTAACAATTGCACCATAGGCATTGTTTCAAGCCTTATTGTCGAGAGGTTATTTAGCTAAAATAATTAATAAAATAAAATATCTCATCCAATCAATAACCATTTCATTTTTTCTCTCACAACTATTAAATCAAGTAAAAAATCAAAAATTATTATCCCAAATATAACTTTTTTTAGCCAGATTAAAATAATTAAAAAGTCAAAATAATTAAAAAGTCAAATAATCAACTAAAATAGCATATTCCCAAACGGACCTTTAATGTTGGAAAGTGTATAAAACAGTGATGAAAATATGTGAAAATCTGTATTAATTTCAATAAAAATGTATTAAATTTAATAAAAAAAAATGCATAAATATGTATTGTGTTCTCCACTTTTTTGTGCTTTTACTTATGCCCTAGGACCACTAATTAGCAAGACCCAAATCAAAATTTAAAATCAAAATCAAAATTAAAAGGCAAATGCTAATAAGTGTTCCCTAAGCATTATTTAATTTTGAAAAGTGTCATGAAAATATGTGAGAATGTGTATTGATTTCAATAAAAATTAATAAAAAGTGTATGTGTTCTTTAATTTTTTTTTTTTTTTTTTTCACTTGTGGCCTAGGGATTTGTTAGCAAAACCCAAATCAAAATTAATAAACAATATATATATACATACCTGTGGAGATGGAGTCTAGAAGAAGAGAAAGGAAAGCACCGATTGAAACGAGCTCATGTCGGAGATGACTGAAGCGAGAGTGAGAGAGTGAGACCCTAACCCTCAATCTTTTGTTTGTCCAACGCTCCAACGCTCCAACTTATTGCAATTCCCTTTTTATGGGTAATTTACATTTTGTCCATTTATCTTTGACTATTTTTTAACTTTTGGCTCCTAAAATTTAGTATTTTTTTTTTTCACTTGCCTCTTTTTGTTTTAATTCTACTTTAAAAGATAAATTATTTTTAAAATTAAGGGTTATTTTGGGAAGATGGTTATAATCAACTTTTTGATTAAAAACTGTTTATAAGCAGCTTTTTTGTGAGAGAGGAAGTGAGTTATAATCTAAGAAATGGATTATAACCTACTTCCCAAAAGGGGCCTAAATAAAAAATGATACATTGACAATCACATGGTATAAAAATATTTTATTATATATAACTCACATTACTGATACAAATCCAAATATTAATATAATAATACACTAAACGAGTCTAAAAGTTTGACTTGAAGTTTATTTACTTAAAGAACCGAGCTATTAACGAGCCGAGCTCACGAACAACTTGGTTTATTTGCAACCCTATATCAAAATTATCAAAAAATACTTAAAATTGTAAAAAGTGCAAGTCATTAGCCATGTTTTGGTTTGGTTTTCCGAATCTTTTTCAAAAAAGAAAAAAATAATTTGACAAATTAAACATCAAAAATATATTTTTAAAAATTATTTATGCTCTCTAAAAATGATAAAACTATATAAAATTGATAAGTGCTTTTAATTTTTTCATGCTTTTTAGCAAACTAATTTATAAATACTTAAATATTGAGAGAATGATCCCAACAATGAGACCGTAGAGAGCAAGGGCTTCAGCAAAAATGAGGATGAGGATCATACACAAATAGCTTCGGCTGCTGCGCATTAGCCCTGAAAATAATAAACCCCAAAGAAGTAAATAGAATATCCTCATAAAGCCAAAGCAACATTTTTAACATTTTACTCATCACCCAAAAAAAAAAAAAAAGTGTGAGATGCTAGAAGAGAAGTGTGCGCATCATTTCTCAAGAAAAAAAACAGAAGAAAAGTATTCTTTCCACGTCCAAAACATTGAACATGAGACAAGGTGAGTGTTTGGGAAGTGGGTTTTTATGTAGGTTTTTTTAGTTGAGTTTTTTTGTGGTTGGATGTGATGTTTGTGAGAGAAAAAGTGAAATGATTATGGAGTTGGATGTGATATTTTGTTTGGATTTATTTTTTTTGGTTTTGCAAAAACTGTCTTTTAGTGGAAAAAATAAAAAAAAAACCCAAAACCAAATCGTGCCAAACACCGCCAAAGTTCATTGTACCAACTGGCCAGAGAGAGAGAGGGGGAGATTTTACTCTTTCTGCCCATGGCTTGCATCCACAAGGGAAACCATCTGTTGCCAGTCAACCCCATAATTGGCAACTACCACCCTCTTCCTCAAATCAAGTCTATCATTTTCCATGTCATACTTCACACAACCACATACCAGAACTAAATTTAAGTGCTTTACTAGCCTAGCCTCCTAGCCAAACCACCCCTCCTTACAACGAGAACACAACATTCCCAATTCACAAGATGGCATAAAAACTACATTCCTACAAATTGCACAGCAAAGCTCTGTGAAGTAAACCCAGAAACAAAAACAAAGTGGGTAGGGAGACTGTTTAAAAAGTGCTAGCTTAAAGATAAGTTCCTTAGCAATAAGTAAGAATGCTACCAAGTCATCATACTTACTCTGTCTCATCTTTCAAATCTAAAATATTTTTTGGGTAGAGCTCATTCCTAAGGTCTAAATTTTATTTATTTATTTTATCATGCTAACATTGTTTCTATGAATCTTTTATGTCTAAACCATAAACAATCACATATTTTGCTACTCACCCACGACACAAGTGCAAAATATGCATCTAAATGAGTACCTTTCCATCCAAAGAAGTTTTAAGAAGCGGGATTGTACACATGTCAGGATACATGACACCAAGGAGAGGGTATGGTGAATGTGCTCGACATATCTAATTGGAACTGCACCCAGCATGCATGACTAGCAATCCAAGTTTACCACATAATTGCAATAAGTCCCCTATTTTGTTACTTTTGTGACATAATGTTTCCCCATGAGTAAAGTCAACATGCTTAATGCTGCATGCTATATAAAAATATCATTTTACTAAAGGAAACAAAGAAGAAATATGAATATTTAGCCATGATCTGGTGTCCTTGTGCTTGGGCATTAGATGACTTTAATGCTCATAATCACACCCAAAACACACCGTATCCAAATAACATGTACTGTATATGTCCATATACAATCATGTTTCAATTAAACTAAAGAATCTTATCAACTTCTTGGTGACTTTAACAAGAAAGTTGCGCTCACCAACATTTCAAATAATAGATCCAAAACAATAAGACAAGAGAGACGCTCCAAACTTAATCTTAAACATAAGCTTCCAAAATATTAAACATATTAGTTCCACTTCCTAAGGAACCAAATTACAGCTCAAAGACAAAGCTTAAGCGTCAATGTACGATAACAATTCTTCTTAATAATTCCACTTGTATGAGTGAGCAAATTACCAAAAAGTTGTGCAAAAATTATTAAATCATTAGATCCATATATATATATATATCGGTAAAAAAGGCATATTATATAAACAAAGGAACCAAGGGGGTGCCCAACCTGTATTCAAAAAGATGAGACAACTCGGTAAAAAAATGCCGACTCCAAGGACTCTACATAGTCCAAAACTAGATTTAAGGACGGATTAACCTCTCAAAATCACAATTAAGGCTCTTAATTTTCATAACTTACCTGACATCACCAGCACTTCAAGCTTGCTTCACATAGCATGCATTTATTAGCCCCAACTTGACACAAAATTAGCCATTATCAAAATTTTGTCAATGAGTTCTAGCAAACAGGAAAAAAATACTTTAGAAAATCCATTGAAGCAGAGAATAAAGTAGAACAGGGGCACAATAAGAATTCATATGGGCTTAGAAGGAACCTATGCGAACAAGTTTAGGCTTTTCATAAGTTTTGATTGTATGCTTTCCGTAAGTTAATGTGTTTCTCTGTTTCCACTTATTTGGAACTTAGTGATCTTAAAATTTGAAAACACATGTTTTAGTAGATGTACTTAAAAAATTTAGCGTGTTTGGATTCACTTATTTGGTTTTCAACTTATTTGTCTTTTCAACCTAAAATAAGCTTAAAAACTTAATGAAATTTTTGCTATTTCTGGCCAAGTGGATAGCCAAATGAGGCTACAACTTATTGACTTATTTGGCTGAAAAACCAATAAGATTGGCTTTTAAGCCGCGACCAAAGGAGGAACAACCAGCTCATGTGTTTAACATTTTGTTTTGTTTTGGGTAACAAGGATATTTTGACAACTTTAAAATTTGTTGGAATGGACTACACAATGGGCCCATAGGACTTATTATATGTGATTTATATTGGATATAAAATAGTCAAAGTTTTAAAAAAGTTAGTATCCTATTTATGAAATTCAAATCCTATATTTGCTAGTTCACTATCAACCAACAAATGATTGATATTAAGAGAAATAGTAGTAGTTCAACAATTTACAAATATCTATTTAGGCTACCTTTGTTTTGACGTAAAATATTTTTGTCAAAAATATTTTTCTCATTTTCTGTTGTTTGATTAAACAAAAAGTAATTTTCCGTTGTTTGATTGAACAAAAAGTAAGTAAATTATTTTTCATTCAAAGAAGTTAAAAAATCCTCTAGAAAATTCTCTGGACCCCAATTCATGGAGTACATCGGTTAAGAACACTTGAAGTCATTTGGGAAGTCATTATTCATCCAAAGATGTTAAAAAATCCTCTAGAAAATTCTATGGGTAGGGTTATTGTTTCAGATGTTTTCAGTTTTATTTTTAAAAGGAAAGACTACACACCTTACAAAAATGTATACTATATGCATCTTATAACTAAAGAAGAAAATTGTATAATTTTATACTTTTTGAGTCATAATTTTAAAAAAAAAAAAAAAAAAAAAAAAAAAAGAAGAAGAAGAAGAAGAAGAAGTCATAATCAAATATTTCATGAGGAATAATTAAATACATTAGGAGTCATAACTAAAAAATATGACATAACTAAGGATGTATATTAGAATTTTTCATTTTTAAAAATGTTGCTTTTCTACTGTCAATGAGATATAATTTTGTGTGTTAAGACTTGATGAGTTTTGATATTGTTTTAGTTTTAGATTTTTATATGAAAAAGTGAAATTATTATTTTTAATTCCACTTTAGTTAGTGATGGTTTTGTGTGTTATGGTTTTCCATAGATTGAATTTGCCATCCCTAGAAAATTCAAGAAATCCGTATCTAAATTCGTGAACCAAACATAAATAAGAATTTGAAAATAAATAAAATAAAATAAAAAACAGATAGATGAAATATAAATAAAATAGAGTAACATATCACACATTTTTCCTTTCTTTTTTCAAACCCATATCTAAATTCGTGAACCAAACATAACCTCAATGTTCTTTCAATGAATCAGAAAAAGTGATATGATAGAATATATCTGTGCACACAAAAGTTCCAATAACTTTTCACATATTAGTTAATGGCTCCATCCTGATCTAACACGAGGCTAAAGTAAAAATGGCACTGTTGCATTCATCTAATTAAGGTTCATAATTCGTGAAGGCTTTCTAATTATCATCTGAAATTTAGTGTAAATTAATATTTAATTAAGTTATGCATGTGTGAGTAATCATATAAACAGATTGATTTCACATTCTTAGACCATCTCCAACGGTAAATCAAATTCATCATCAGATTTAAATTTGGTGAAAAAATATCACTTTTATGTCTCCAACGATTTCACCAAATGGATATCAAATTGAGAATGGACCAAAAATTTCACCAAAATGAGAAGCTAAAGCAGATTTCACCAAAACACTGTGCATTTACGTTGGACGTGGGCCCACTGGACAACCGGCCGGACGTCCGGCCGGATGTCTCACCGGTCGTCCCATGGGTCGTCCCACCGGTCGTCCCTTGCGGTTGACTATCAAAATAACAGAAGAAGGAAAAGAAGAATTGAGTGTAAGAAAGAACACATTCTCTCCCATGTTTAATGTCGGACTCACTTCCCATAAACTCCAAATTTTCCACTCATCCCTTGCATGTTACCAGCCTGTTTCAGAACCCAAGACCTCTCTCTTTGTCTCTAGGGATGGCAATTTAAACCCGGCCCGATGGGGACCCGATCCCCTGACCCCGATTGGAACGGTTTTTCCCTGAAAATTATCCCCATAGGGCCGGGGATGGTATTGAAAATTAAATCCCCGATGATTTTCGGGCCGGGGACGGGGATAGGTTCCCCAACCCCGCCCCCGACCCGCCCAGACTGATCCCCGTATAGTTATTATAATATATATATATATATATATTACATTATATGTTTAGGCCCTCTCTCTTACTCGATTCTCTCAGCCTCTCTCCCTCTCTCTCTGCTGTGTAGATCTTGTGATGAAGATCAATGGCAGACTATGAAGCACGGGTACTCCAAAAATAGTGCCGTACACGCACCGGGTACTTACCGGGTGCGGGTACGCGTACCGGTACGGCTGCACGCGTATCAGGTACGGCAAAAACCACTCCGGTATGTCTGCCTCAGTTGGGTACGGCATGGGTACGGCTCGGGTACGGCATGGGTACGTATTTGGTACGTTTTGGGTACATCGGGGCAGAAATCAAATTTTCTGGAGATTGAGGGGTACCGGAGCAATATTAAAAAAAAAAAAATTTAAAAAAATGAAAAAATGAATATACGAATTTCGTCCCTTTTGCCCTAATTTCATCACTTTTGCCCTGATCTTATCAGTTGAGCAACACAGAGGCGACTTCGACCTAGCTTCGTCTTCGACTTCGACTCAGCTTCGTCTTCGACTTCGACTTCGACCCTCGTCTTCAACTTCGACCCAGAGATCACCCTCGTCTTCGACTTCGACCTCGACCCACGGCATCGGGTACGACTTCTTCTCCTTCTTCTTCGCTGTTTCATCACCCTCGTCTTCTCTCATCTTCTTCGTTTCTTCTTCATCTCATTTTTTTTTTTTGGGCAGAAATCAACAAGCATCTATCATCTATTTTCGTCCCCTGCAGATCAGCCATACCAAGCAACTGGTCAGAATCTCTCATCTTTATTTTTTTTCGTTTTTTTCTTGTTTCTTGTTTCTTCTTCAGAGAGTTATAATCTGATGTTGTCATGTTGATGTAGTTTAGGTTCATAAATATTAGAAATATTTAGGTTCATAAAAATTAGATCAGAATGTTAATCAAGCAGTTTAGGTTCATAAATATTAGATCAGAATGTTAATAAAAATTATATCAAAAAATTAGAAATATTTAGGTTCATAAAAATTAGAAAAATTAGATCAGCAGTTTAGGTTCATAAATTAGATCAAAAAATTAAAAAATTAAAAATTAGATCAGAATGTTAATAATCACAAATATTACTTTTATGATATTGGTGTTGGTTGTTTTTCCTTTGCTTGGATTATGGACTGAATTGGTATTGGTTATGTTGAATTGAAATATATTAATATTTGTCTTTTAGTTTTATAGTTTTCTTTTTAGTTTTGATATTTAATTTCAATTTGTAGATTGGATCTTTTAACCATAATTATAAAAAATAAAAATAAATAAAAAAATATCGGCGTACCGCAACCGTACCCGTACCCTACTTTTTTGGGGTTTTGCCGTATCGGCGTACCCGTACTCGTACCCGTGCTTCTTAGATGGCAGATAAGGTGTCTACAGAATCATTGCCGAATAAGGTGTCCACAGGCGACGACGACGTTCCCTCTGACGACGACGACAACGTTCCACCGAATCAGACCCTTCTCCTCCTCCTCCTCCGCCGACGACGACGACGAGCGCCAACTCCTCTTCCTCCTCCTCCAACGACGAGGGCCACCTCCTTCCCCTCCGAGACCTCCGACGACGACGACGTTCCCTCTACCACGCCAGATCTGAGCAGATGGATCTCTCTCTACTCAGATTTATGTGTTGTTGATGTTGTTTGATGATATTGTTGTTGATGATGTTGATGTTGAGTATGTTATTGTTAGTATTGTTTGTTTTTTTTTTTGGATCCGGGGAATTTTCGGGGTTGGGGAAACCCGATTCCCGTTAGGGGATGGGGACGGGGATGGTAATAGGTTCCCCGTCGGGGATCGGGGCCGGGGATGGGGACATTCTTACCATCAGGGATCGGGGACGGGGAGGGTGATCCCCGGCCCCACCCCGCCCCGTTGCCATTCCTATCTCTCTCTATTTTAATCAAAAGCCAATCAATCAATCTTCTCTTCATTACCTCTCATATAACTTCCACTCACTATCTCTCCTCCTACCCCACCAGAGACCCATCATTTTCTCTCACTTTTTCCAGGAAAGAAAATGATGGGAAACTGAGAAATCAACCAAAGATCAATCAAGAACAACACTACATTTAGTTTTGCTGTTCTACTTTTTTTCAGCTATCTTGGTTGATGATCATAATGAAACATCTATTTTACTATCCATAAAAGCAAGCCTGATTGATTCATTGAATTAGCTTCAAAATTGGAAAGTTCCCAACAATGGGTTGTTGGGAAACACTTCACTCCACTGTAATTGGACTGGTGTGTGGTGCAACTCAAATGGAGCTGTTGAGAAGCTTGACCTCTCTCACATGAATCTCAGTGACACTGTATCAAATGAAATCCAACAATTACCGAGTCTCACTTCTCTCAACCTCTGCTGCAATGGGTTCTCATCCCCATTGCCAAAATCTCTCTCCAATCTCACTTCAATTCAAACCATTGATCTCAGCCAAAACTGCATTTTTGATTCCTTTCCAATCGGCATTGGCAGAGCTGCGAGATTGACAGCACTCAATGCTTCCAGCAACAATCCCTATTGGGTTTGGCAAACTTGGGAGGCTTTAGAGGCTTGATTTGGCAAACAACAGTCTAATTGGCCAAATTCCAATTGACATTGCTGCTTCTAATTCACTTTTGGAAGGAAATCATTATTGGAAGCAACAAAAAATGAAAAATATTTAATGGAGGGAAAAAGAAATGAGAAACGAAATGGGAAACAAAAAGGGAGGGAAAAAAAATATCAGAACCCCTAACCGGTCAACCGCCCGGTCATCCCACCGGACGTCCCCTTTGTTTTGATGCACGCTACAGTGCAACGGTTGGAACTGCTCGTATCAGATTGAGGAAATTGCCTTTTTTTTACTCAGATTTGGTGAAAATTTTGCTATACCGTTGGAAATGCTCTTAATAGTGAAAAGTATAACAAAAATCCTACAAATTAGTTAATAATTAAGCAATAGTATCACTTCTCAGTCCTCCTGTTGCCAGCCCATTCTTTTAAGCAATGTGCTCCACTGCTCCTGTCTCTTCACTTTCCTAGAAAAACAAATTCAAGTGTTTTAATACCGTTTCAGAAAATCATAACAAATGCATGAAATGAAAAAATCACCCCTTACAGAATACAACATCTCAAAAAGGATTGGATTTCACTAGTTGGTAGAGACATTGGAAATAATTAAATTCAACAATCTAAATTAAACAGCTTAAGCCTCGGAGGTTATATCATGGGACTATAGTGGGTATAGAGCATTGAAGATTGTACTCACAAAGGTATGATCATGTGTACTCACAAAGGTCTGGTGCGGTCTTACGGTGTCACCTTGGCTCAACCAAGCAAAGCTCCAATGGTCAAGGTGCAAGTCCCCCAAAAGGATGGGAGCTCTAGCCTCCAAGCCACAACTCATCTCTAAAAATCCTCACCTTAAGCCATGGGTTCGCACTCCATGACCAACCCCGAGGGGATTCCTAGGCTTTGCTACTGACCTAGGCAGGCCTGCTAGTATCAATATCCTTTCAGAGACAGCACAAGCAGAGAATCCTTCAAGAATGACAACTCTCTAGTTTCTAGCAACATTGAGAATTTTTAAACAACAATAAAAAAGGAGTTTCACAAAGTGTGGATTTCAAACACAATTTCTGTAACATGAAGGCTTCAATGACGGTGTGAGCAAGTTTGAGAACTCTGCTCACCACCTCCATTGCCTCGTGCTTCTAATATATAACTTTTACTATAACAAACAAGCCCTGTTATCAAAATCTTATGATTCGCGATTCGATTCGCAATTTTTGCAAAATCGATACGAATCTATGGGCAAATCTATGTTGGAAATGAATCTCTAGTGAATCACACGATTCACAATTGACTCACGATTCGATTCACTTTTTACGATTCATGCAATTCTTGAAACTATTGTATCTGACATATTTTCAACTCCTTTTTTCTCCTCCTTTTAGTAAAAATGACATAATGCAACTTCCAATAGCGTTTAATGCCAAAATAATCAATATATATACATCATTTGTATTATTTTAGTGATCATTCAGTTTTTAATAAGATCCAATCAGATTTTAGTCAGACTCAACATGGTTTTAGCCTTTCTTCTCATTTTTTCCTTTTAAAAAATCATAATATATCTTCTAAAGATGTTTAAGATTAAAGTAACTTACACTATGAATTATTTATTGCTATTTTATTAAATTATAGTTTAATATTACATGAGTGAAGCCAGTTATACCTTTTAAAATGTTTTATGCTTTAAAATAAAAGATCCTAAGTAATAATTTCTTATTATTTGGTCATTTTTACTTGAAAAAGTATGTATGCTTATTGTTCAAATATCAATATCGTTGTCAAATTATTGTTACTTTGAAAATTGAGAGTTTGTCATTATTTACTGTCTTTTATTAAAAATGGTTGATAAAAAATATTAAAAACGGGAAAAGGTAAGATGGTGATCTCATATAGGAGCCTTTGTTAACTTATTACCTATTAAACTACATGATCATTATACAAAACCAGTGTTGTGAAAGGCGCGCCTAGGCGCAGCTTTGGCGACTGAAAAGGCCCAAGGCGAGGCGAGGTAGATAAGTCGCGCGCCTTGGCCAAGCCTTGGGCCAGGTGCGAATAGGTGCAAGGCGATGCTTAAGCGTGCCTTTTTGTTTTTTTGTGTTTTTTTGCCCCTATGCTTATCGATGGCTTTAATCTAAGTTTGAATGGGCCCAACACATACGATTGCAACTCATACAACACATACGAGAGTCGAAGCCCTAAAATTTTTCGGTGTCGTCTCTTCTCTTCGCGCTAGTCTGCAGCTCAATACAATTGCGACTTCGTCTTTGATTGAAGACTAAGACTTCGGCTTCGGCTACAGGTTAGTCTTCTTCTTCTTCTTCTTCTTCTTCTTCGTCTGCTTGCTGTCATCTTGTCTCTGTCATCTTGTCTCTGTCTCTGTCTCTGTCTATCTCTTTTTTTTTTCTTTTTTTTTTTGCTTCTTCATCGTTGTATTTCCCTTCTTCTCCTTCGTCTCTCGTCTTCTCAACTTCAACGACTTGACCTCCCTTCGACTTCGATCGCTCTCTCTATCTCTCTCGTGAGCTCGCGATCTCTCTCTCTTTCCTCTCTTTCTCTCTCTCGACTTCTCTCTATCTTGTCTAGCCTCTGTTTTACCTATATCTTATATAATATATTATCTTATATCTTATATCTTATATAATATATATTTATACATATTAATAAAAAAACACAAATATATGTATGTAAAATAAAAATAAATTATATTATACTGAAATTATAAATTATTTTACACTGTTGGTAAAATATAAATTATTTGTAATTATTTTACACTGAAATCACAAATTATATTAGATTGAAATTACAAATTATGTTACACTGGTGGTCAGTTTTTTTCCTTTCTCTGTTAGGAAAAAAAAATATAAATAATTAATTAATCACACAGTACATTACATTGAAATTACAAATTATTTTCAATTTATTTTCCACACCCTTTGTCTTGATTACTTTTATTTTTCAAAAAAATTGTCTTAATACTGTGAATGATTAGTCTATGTTAATTTATCTATTTTTTATTAAGATTGTGCACCTTGCTTCAATAAAGCTCGTGCCTCGCCTTGCGCCTTGCACCTAGGCCCCGAGAGACCTTCAGCGCCTTAGTGCGCCTTGAGCCTTCAAAAACACTGTTCAAAACAACATTTTCATTGATCTAAGTCTAAATATTTCATATTCATAAAATATATTTAACATTCAAGTGTGTAGATATGTTTTTCTAAGTAATTTAGAAAAAGTGACCGAATCTTTACGATTCACGATTCGATTCAATTCGTGATTCGGTATGAGGCCATTTCGATTCACGATTCAAATTCCGATTTGACAACTATGCAAACAAGACGAAGGTGTGGAAATTTAAGTGAACACACAAATTTGCTTCCAAAAATCCCACATTTACTAATTGTCATTGTGCAGCGTTGCATTTTAATCGTTCATTAAAGCCAAAACAGCATCTATCAAAATAAAAATGTGTGAGGGGTAAAGGCCGAGATATTTGCAGCAAGTTTTTCACTAATCACAATGGAACTAAGACATTATACAAATCTATAACATGGGCATCCTTGTAGAATACTGGTGGTCATTGTAGAGCAAGTACTAGTCTCACCTGCATCGTAACATGTTGCCTCTTGCAATCAAAGAACTAAAGGTCGAATTTATTAAGATGAGAACATCTCAAGGAACATTCTCGTCTATTCCTTGAACATCCATGCAACATACAGTCCTTTGAGAGGACCAATTCATAGTTCAACAATTTGGACTACAAAACTAACATGTATTTGAGAAGTCTCATGCATAAGAGGTCATTCCATGATTATATTATTTGATGATGATAAACTTGGATGAAGCACCAAAAGCAAAGAACAAAAAACAACAGACTATTAGAAACTATGCACGCAACAATCCAATGTCAAGTATGACAGACCATCATAAAATCCCTAAAAGTTTTTTTAACCATAATCATTATTTTCTCATGATAGGGTTCTCAATAACAAGAGTATTTCTTGCAGTAAGTGCAATAAGTTGTACCAGACAGTAATTGTTTCAACATGTTGAAGACCTGCTAGGTGCACTGCATACACAGTATATTATTACAAAAATAGCAATCAAATTAAACTGCTGCATCATGTCATGAAAGAAGGCCCATCTGAAGGAATGAAGATCTCCAGAGTAACTAGTGTATCAGCTGCAGTTTCTTCTGAACTGCAGCTTATGCCATTACTTAAATTTGAAAAAATTGTCAGCTCATTTTCATCACAGAATTTCCTTATGGAGGGTATGATCACTTTGATTACTTTTTTTTAGATTTAACTCTAGAACTCAAGTATGATATAGAGTATCAAATTGTCCAATTGGTCATAGAAAGAAAAAAGGGGAAAATTCTAACTAGCAAAGGCAACCCACTCTTAAATAACACATGGCTAATAATAATAATAATAATAATAATAATAATAACAATAAACAATTTCTCAAATATCAATTCTTATCCATATGAATTGGTTCAAGGTGAAATAAGTTGAACCAAATAGCCCCTTGAAAACTACCAACAACTACAAAACCTAACAGATGTAGTAGCAGTGTGTTGCAGGTGGCTTTGATTTTTTTGTTTTCCTTCAATATTCATGTTAGTCCACATGTAAGGAGCATTCAATTTAATAACATTGATGAAACTTCGCTATTTTTTAAACAAATTAAATCTATGTTAATCACACATTCTAAGATATTCTGGTCACAATTGACAAAATGAGACCTTACATCATAGAACTCTCCAACTTCGATATATTGCCTTCTCCTGAAGCAAGTTTTGCCACAAAAGTTGCCTCCAACAAAACAGTTTGGCCACGTTTGTTATCCCGCATGAGTGGTGGGATTGGAGTGATAGTGAGGTGGGACCTCTCAAAGCATGTTTGGTTGAGGAGTTTGTGACTGGATTATTTGTCCAGCTTGACTGGCAATCCCATTGCACAGTTGGATTAGCTAAATTCTAGAGGGTATGGGATTCAGATTTTAGTCTGGGATTGTTGGTGCTATTATTGTTTTGCCCTTCCTCTTCAACACTGTCAAACCATATCCAACAAGAAATGGCAAAAAAAAAAAAAAGTTTGGGGGCATTTATGTAAGGGGCAAGACACACCCACTGGGGGTTGTCTCCCCATTTTAATTTTTTTATTATATATAAATTGCAATTATTCTAACATTTGTTAGTTTGGGGGCATTAATGTAATTTCCTATATTTATTCCATACTTGTTTTGGAAACATGGTTAAAAGCAGCTTTTTGACTTTTTTGGGCTACATCTCTTCTCTACTTTTTTGCATGTTTTTTCAAAAAAAAAGGCCAAAAAGCTAATTTTTAACCTACTTCCCAAATACAAACAAACATTCTTTATCCTCTATCTCCAACTTAATACCACCACATAACTAATCTCCTCATTCAATCCTACCGTACTCGTAATCCCATCCAACCTAATCCGCCAAACAAACATGGCCTTACAACTGTGAAAAAGTATAAACTTCTAGTCTTGTTAACATTTATACTCTGTTTGGTTAGATTTTCAAGATTTGTTTATTAATTTTCAACATTTATACTTTGTTTAGAGGTGACCATTGGTTCAATGGTAAAACCTTAGCTTAATAACCTTGAGTTTATGGGTTCAAATCACAAGGCAACCACTTTGTACACTATGCCAAAGGTCAGGTATATAACCAATCTTTTCCCTCCCAAACACACATTAATGTGTACTAATTGAACGTTGTTTATTATTATTATTATTATTATTATTATTATTTTAAACATATAAACTAGTTTGATGAAAACAAACACCAAAAAGAGATTTTCAAAAAATCATATAAAAATTAGTGTCTTTCATTTTTTTTCAACATATTAATTTTTATTTTTTAAAAAGAAATTCAATAAACAAATTTTAAAAACAAAACCAAAGAGCATTACTTTTTTGTATTTCTACTATTATTTTTTTGTAATGAGGCTGTTTGGGGCTTTGTCCTAACTAGTCCCTAAGGCACATGTAATCCTCCCATACCACACGTACTAGAGGTTGTTTTGGGAACACGCTATTTTAGTAACTTTTTAACTTTTTGGCTAAAATATAAGGTGAAAAAACTTGGTATGTTTACGATGACTTTTTGACTTCTTAAGAAAAAACGTGTAAAAAGTTGAGAGGAAAGGGAATCTTCGACTTTTTTGTATAGTTCTTTGGCTTTTTGACTTTTTGACTACTATCCAAACTTGCCCTAGGTTTATAAATAAGAGAGTTCTTCATAAGGGTATTGTAGTTGATTGTCTCTCCCTCTTTTTGTCTCTCTAGAATACTTGTGAGTTCAAGAGTGATTGTGTTCAAGATTTGCTCCATGTGTTCAAGATTTGCATTAGAGTGAACTCAAAAAATCTAGCTCTGAATTGGATTTACTGTTTGAGGTAGTCATGTTTGTATACATTTACAAACATGAACGTGCATATTAGGAATTAGAAGTAAAATTTTATATTCCAGATCTTGATCTCCACCCGCCATATCCACCTGAGATAGCAAGCGTGCCCTATCCAATGGGTACACTATTCCCAAATTTGTTGAACATTTAGCTTGTTTCGTTGATTTACATGGTGTTCATGGCTCCGATCACAACCTCCATTTGATGGAGTAATCCAAATCCCTTATTGACAAAGCATATGATTGATATACCTACCTTCTCCAGGAAGCTCAACTCATAGCATGACTTAGTCAGGAAATTGTATGCCCAAGTTCTTTTATGTTAAAGACAGGTTCACTACTCTCCACCTCAGTCATTAAACCATGAAAAGTGGAGAAGCACTTCTTACATTTGTTCATTGTTTTTGGGAAAAGCTATGGATGTACAAGATCATATTCCATAAGATCAAATGGTGAAGGCTGTGTGTAGATTTTGGCTCCGCGCAAAGCTCACTTGGTTAACCTTCACTTTCTTGATTTCTGCAGTCTATGTGTGGCCACTCGTAACCTGAGCGAGAAAGTTAAAGAAGCCAATTGTCTATAAACCCTAAAACCTTTGCCCACAATTTGGCTCATGGTGGCCACCCACACATAGTGACGATCATACCTACACTGTTGATGGGCCCTCCAACCGAGCCAATAGGGACCAAGTATTTGGGTTGCACCCAAAAATGCCAATCAAAGAAATGAGTTTTGGACAATTTTATAACCAATCTTATCATTTAATTAATAAAATGACAAGTGTATTTTTTGATCAACAATAAAATGAGAGTGTATTCATCATCATATTTACTTGTGTCTTATTGTTTGCATGATAAATCCATAGAATTAATGTTGAAAATAAATGTTCTTAAGAATTAAGAATGTGTACTAAGCGTAGTAATTCAGATAAGCTAGCACGTGTTATGCTTGCTCAATGACGAGAGTGGCTAGTCTCAAAATTAATGTAGACACACTAAAGCAAACATGTAAATGCTTTGTTAGAAAACAAGTTCATTGAATGTGACTAATCATGGAAAGTTGTGAACCTTCCATATAGAACCATTTAGTCAAAGGAAGCAAGGACAAAAGTCTACGTATAAATGCTCAAAGGCATATGATAAACATGCATGCTATTTTCTGAATGTGAAATGAAGTAGGGAAACATGCAAATATTTATTACTAATTGGAACAAAGAAGGGATGCTGTAAGTTGACAGGCGGGTAGGGAAGTGTTGTCCTAGGATTAAGGCTTCATTTTCCAAATGGGCTTCTCCATTTTGTCAAACGCTACAAAGTTGCAACTAACTCTCACGATCAGGATAAATGCCATGTAACAACTACAAAGAGAACCGTTATCTATTGTTTATTCATAAAGAATCTAATAACCAGAAAACCACAAATAGTAGGTAAAAAAATCCCAAAGACATTAAACATTTAGAATACAAAAACTGAAGCACAAGTACATAACTGATACAGAAATTTTCTTGAGTTATATTCATTTGGTACAAAGTGGTTACAAATACTAAAAGAACTAGAGATATTCAAAGGAAACAAAATCATTGAAAGTAACTTAACCTCTCTTTCTTGATCAATTCTCTTGCAGCGGCAATCAATTCCCTGTGACAAAAGTTTTCAACGAGTTAAATTACCAGCAATTCTACTTGTGTAAATGGAATGGACAAAAAAAAAAAAAAAAAAACTTGCTTTGTACTAAAAACACCAATAATATGTGAAAGTATCAATCTAATTACATAGTCATTCAGTTTGAATGCTACATGAAAAACATAAGCCAAATGACGGAATGGAACAGAAAGACCTACCTTTAGTCTCTCTCTCTCTCTCCCTCTATATATATATACGTGTGTGCGTGCACATATACATATATTTATGTATATTCAAAACATGTAAACATGAGGTAAGCATAGCGACAAAGGAGGCAAGAGGAGTACACTATTTGCTCAAAATTGGTAAATATTAGCTCAACCATGCAATAAAATTGCAACTCAATAATTTTTCACTTAACTAACAAGAAAACTGACAAGTAAGAAAACAATAGCACTATCCAAGCCATGAAGCACTCTACATCACCAAACTAGATATACAATTTGAGGTTCCCTCCAAATTCATGAATGTTTGAACTGTATCCAAATGACAAATGTGTCATATTTGATATTCTATACAAATATTTGGCCATATGACTAGATTCTAACCCGAGGCATTTATAAGGATGTTGCTAATATCACCTACTAAAGGAAAGTTAGCATTTCAGATATATATACAAAGGCAAACACATATACATATATTTATGCAGAAACATCTCTCTACTTAATTTATACATTAAGAAACATATGACTCCCCTAACAAACTAAGCGAGAGAGAAAGAGAGAAAGATCCACCAGGTGATGGTGCTCTTTGATATTAAACTCATTGAAGGTTCCAATTTACTAAGTGACAAGCCAAACCAAGAAAAACTAATGAAGATTAAGGTGCTTGTAACTCTAGTATAGCAAGTCGGAAATCATTAGAAAATGAAAATGTTAGAATTCATTTGGAGTGCCATAAATCCACATTGATAGCATGATTTGCATATTCGTCGAGTGGAATCCACAAATTTAGCATGGCTCCAAGCCCTATTTGCAAATTGAGAATTGAGAGCGGGGGAGCAGGACCACCCAAACAAACTTTGGGCCCTTGGCTGCACACAAATGCATTTACCTTAAAGCTACAGGTACTTTTTCCAGCTCCATTATTCACATAATTGTAATGATTCCAAATTTTGCCGTAGGAAATGTCAGTTGTGAGGTGGAAAGTCAGTTCTAAATGTTAAAACAGAGGTTTAATTTATAAGCAGTGAAGTGAGAAGCAGGATTAGTTTAAACCCACCAAAAGACAAACCAAGATACCACCCTTATTCTAGGCTGCCTCTCATCCCCATCCCAAAAGGGTTTGATAGAGAGGTTACCAGTTACTTGATTCTTGAATCAAATTATCATGTCTCCCCATGAAATGGTTACCTCCACTATGTATGAACAGTTGACAGATATATTATGCACACACGAAAAAATAATTGATATGCAAGAACGAACGAGTCTGGAAAACAATTCATAGCCAATAAGATTTTCAATTTTATTCGAATTACATGATAATTGTTAATCTCAATCCAGCCACAATACTTATGTTGACCATGGTTTTGATAATGATATAGGCACTTTACCAAAACGGGCATAAGTTAAAAAAGATTATAAATTAAACGTATAAATTTATTTATTTTTTGGTTAAAAAAGCTGCCAATATATAGAAAAAATACGTATATTTACTTCCTGAAAAAATATCATAAAGTGCACAACTCATAAGAAAATATATAGAATCGTCTGGTTTACAAGGCAAAAAGTCTATTTCCCATCACCTAGCACAAATAAAAAAACATATTCAAACTAGCCACATTGTTATTGCTCATACTCGCATTAGACACAAGAGTGAGACTTAAGAAACAATTAAAAAGAAAAGGGATCTAAATACCTTCTTTCTTTGGATGGTTGCATTCCATGTATCTCATAAAACCTATTTTCAAGAGAGTTTTCATTATTTAAAAAAAAAAAAAAAAAAAAAAAAAAAAAAAAAAAAACCACAACAACAACAACTATCATTATTTGTATTTGTCAAATTTATACCAAGAACAAATAACGAGCAACCTTTGGGCCAAAAGATCATGATAATGCACGACAAGCCCAAGTGAACTTTAGATTATGTAAATTGTTATTAAGATCCTAGTTTTTATTTAGTGTGTTCTGCTTGTCATGCATTTTTTAGTTTAAGCCACATTTATAGTCATCAAGAAATGATATTAGAGTCTTATCATTCATTGTTGACAAGAAATCATAGAAGCAGCCTTCTTGTTCTATTCTAGCAAGTTATTTAATAAAAAATAAAAACCTCTTAGGGTCTCATCAAGCCTCAGCAGCATTATCTTTTCTTTTCTTTTCTTTTTTTTCTCTTCAATCTATTGTGTGTACCAAACAAGCCATCATGTGTTTTGGTCACTTTCTTCACTCTACCAAAGCCCAATAGCCAGTATCTCAAATTTTTTAAGTACTCGACTTTTTATCCTCTAGTTCATTAATTCTACTAGATCAATGAGCATGAATGACAAATAGCAATTACTAACATAAAAGACTAATAATAATCCAAGTAGAAATTGATTGAAAAGAAAAAAAGTTGAAACAACAAAAACAGAGGACAAACAAAAAAATGGGCAAGAGAGCACAAGGGAACATACCAATCGCAAAACAGACACCCAATACAACCTCCAACTCCCAACGAGACTATCTTCCTAGCTGCCATACAATTGTAATGAAGAATATTAACGAAAAACTCATGCTATGTTGGATCAGGGATTTGTAGAGGAGAAATAAAGTGATAAAATAATAATAATAATAATAATTTTAGCATCTTTTTACTTTATATTTTCTCTTTTCTTCTCCTTTCGCTTTACAAATCAATGAAAAATGTTACAATCAAATGAAAGCCATAGATCACAGTGTAAAAACATATGAAAAAAAGTACCTCCATCGTTGATATCATCAGTTCTGCGAACAAACACCACATGGAAAAATTCGATTTAATGTCAGAAAACAAGTTTCAAACAAAACTAATCTGAATATATAATCAATGTCGCCGGTTAACCAGATGAGAAGAAAACCCTAGTGAATTTGAATGAAATTTACTTCTCAGATTCCATCCAAACGATCATTTAAAAAACATTTCTCAACGATCAAATCAAGCTTCAGCGCATCAGCAGAACAAAAACGATAAAAATAAATGAATAAAAGATGAATTATACCTCTGACGAAGCAATGTCGCGAACCTTCTCCAAGCCATTGCTTTTTGATTTGCCCTCGCCACAGAGACTGATGAATCCCTAAAAAAAAAAAAAATTTGTTGTAAGACGAGTACCGCCTTTCAATTTTGAAAAAATTACGATCCCTCTGTTTGGTTTGAATTTTTTGTATTTTTTGTTTTTCATTTTTACTGAATATTTTTGAAATTTAAAAAAAAAAATTATATTTTTTTAGATATAACTTATTTACATATATGTAAATAGTAAATTATTTGTAAAAAAATATTTTAAAAATTAAAATTAATAAATATATAAAAATATAAAAAATGTATTAAATTTTTTTATTTTTTTGTATTTTTAGTATTTAGTAAATTTTTAAATTTTTTTTTACAAATATTATACTTTTTAAGTGTATTTATGTTAGGTGTGTCTAAAAATTTTATTAAAAAAAATTGTTTAAAATATTAAAAAATTTATTAAAAACAAAAAAATATATGAAAAATAAAAAAGTGAAATTTTTTGAAAACCAAAACCAAACAAACTGAATAATTCTTATAATTTTCATGTAATTATATAAAAAAAATTAATAAGACTAAAAATGGATCAGAATTAGTGTGTAAAAATATAAAGATAGACAATATAAAATATATATTTAAGCGTAAAATAAATTATAATATTATTTTTCTATCTACATAATTAATATATTTTTCAGTAATGTTACATGTATTGAATTTGAACTCATTTGAATGTTCTCAATTTGTTCATATCAATCGTCCGATAGGTCATTCGAACGGATGCGATTGATACACGGTTTGACAAAAGTAACAGTCACAGTTGATAAGGGTGATGCTAATCGTCTAACTGATCATCCGCCATATCATTGAGGCAGAGTCTGAATTTTCTCTATTTTGGTAGGCCAAATGTTTTTCTATATTTTTATGATAAAAAGAGAATTAAGTGTCACGTTATTAAACTTGCCCCCCTAATCCACCTTTGGGTGGGATTCTATGTCAAATTGACTAAAGATGCTTTTGATAAGGGATTTTAATTCGGTGGATATTTGATAAAATAATGACAGTGATCTAATATGGTGTTTCAAAGTAAGGATTGACATTTTTTTTTTTTTTAACATTAAAAGTTAAAAAAGCGAGTAATAAAATGACATTAAATTAACATATATATCAGTGTTCTATCCATGTTATTCCCGAATTGTGTGTGAATAATTAGTTTATGTAAATTTAGTTTTAATATATTATTTTTTAGTGAAAAAGCTTATGGTGTGCGCTCTATGTCCACCCTACACAATTGGCGTAATTTTATTACAAAATTTTATAATATTAATCACAAAATGCTTAATCTCACAACAAATTAGCGTAACAAAATATTTAAATTTTTGTAGTTCATGTAACAAAATTTTATAGCATGATTATGACATTTTTTGTTATGTCAATTTGTGACGAGATTATATATTTTGTAATTGATATTATAAATTTCGTGATAAAGTTACATCAATTTAGAATAGGATCCATATGATATAGGGTTTCCCTTTTTTGGTAAGTTAATTAAAATTAAAGTTAAACTAAGTTTGAAAAATAAATTTTATTTTTATTGCAATAATGATCCACAATGGTTTTAAATTGATTATTTTTTATTCTTTATGGTGTTAAATTTATTTATTTTTGTTCTTTCGTTGTTAATGAAAAACCTTCTCATTCATGCCAAAATGAAATAACAAAAGAAGAGAAGTGAAGAATATCAAGAAATTGATGAGAGAATTATGGTGGCAAATGATATAAAAATGAAAAAATAAGTTACATTTTTGTTCTTTCACTTTTTCTTTCAATCAACAAATCCCCTCTCAAAAAACAAAAAAAATAAAAAAATAAAAAAAAAAAACTTAGAAGACAAATCTAGGGTCATGATGTGTCTTAATATACATTTCATATATCTTAAAATATTTTTATATGTTTTTTTTACATATTTTAATATATTTTTTACACAATTTTTAATAATTATAAGTTATAACAATCTTTATAAATTGTTTTAACGTTTTTCAAAAAAAAAGGGGAAGGTTGATTATCACACTCATTTCAAATCTTTCAAATAAATTTAAAAAATTTATAGACTTTGTAATGGGCAAGGCTCGTGCACCTTGCGTGCGCCACATCCACTAGTACATTTAAAACACTTAAATAATGTTACGGAAAATATCTAAGGTTTTTATTATTATTATGTTCAACATTGATATAATTATTCTATTAATTTTTTTAAATATTACGTAGCATTAGTTGCAATAATGTTGTAACCGGAGTGGATGAACCCTCATAGATATCAAGTGCCCACATATAGAGTAAAAAGAGATTGAGTCCGAAGAGGAGGGGGTTTTCTTCGGGTCTCGAGAGATGGAATTACAAAATATTAGTAGAGTAATTCTTGTTCATCACAAAACAACAAAAACATCAAAAGAGAACTTCTTCTCCATTACATAATAACAAAACTAGATTACCACAAAACCAACTACCTATCATGTACTCGTCTCCTACGATTGTATGTTCGAAATGGAATAGAACTAGGTCCAGCCTCATCGATTTGTTGACCCTGAAGAACACGTGACATCCTTTCAATGGCCTCATATAACCTATCTAGCTCACGAACACTAGCATCATGGCCCGCCTCGATCATAGGATGCGCAATCCATAGTGCATGATCAATACGCTGCATTAAGAACAAATACAATTGTAATTAGCACATGTCATCCTAAAAAAAAAAATTAAACGATGTGTGCGCAATATTGTCATACCTCAACGTCCTGCACATCAAATCTACTATCCTGTGCACGTGGGTCAAAACCAGACCGATGTGTGGGGTTCTGGATATATAACTGTTTGATGTTTTCATACCACTGTATGTAACCATCAACACAATTAGCCGGACATCTGACTAGGGTACTCCTCTTCCGAGCAGATAAACACATGATTATCCCAACTCTCCCATATCTGATCAAGATACTGATACATCACTTTATATCGGTCTACTGTGACACCTCTAACAGCACGAACAGGGTCGAATGGCGCAAGTGGAATGGTGTGGACCCTACCAAACTGTCTTAGAACCCTTTCAGGATGATAGGGTTCAACTACATCCAAACACTTCAAACAGCCGCTGTAGAATGTGATCTCATGACACGGGTGATGTTGACAGCAATCTCGATATGGATCCCAAGTAACCTAAAAGAGAAACACAAATGAAATCTTGATGAGTGACATGGAATGAGAACACTTAATTGAACTAATATTAATTGTTATACCTCATCAAATGCCAATCTGTCAAGCTCCTCCCGTAACGCCTGTAGGTGTGATACTGTTGAACCAGCTTCCCGATGAGGAGTCCATCGATGCACGTGAGGCAATTGTATAGTATATTTCATGTTTTGGTGAGGTCTAAATGGTCAGAAATGCTCATAAATCCATGCCTCCAACAATGTCATGTAACCAACCATCTGTCGAACAGCTGATCTCGTGCCAAATCCCAACTGTCTATATAAATATGCCAATGCAGCTACACCCCAAGCATATGTATGAATATCAATCACATCCATCAACAACTGCAAGTACACAACAAGAACTCTCGTCCCACTCTTGTCGCTGAATAGTGTACATCCCAATAGAAATAACAAATACGCTATGGCGACACAAACTATGGACTCCTTGGTGTCTGAATCTTTACAACCACTGAATTTTCTCCGTAACCACTCCAGCTTTATTGATTGTCCTCTAGCAGATGATAGCTCCTCAATTGCTTCAGCATCATCAACTCCCAATGCAGCTACCACAAGTGCATGTGCCTGTTGATCTGTCAAAGTTGTAGCACTAACTGATCTGCCTGTGATAGGGATCCCCAAGATGGTACCCACATCATCCAATGTCATTGTCATCTCACCAACTTTCAAATGAAAAGTATTTATCTTTGGTTGCCATCTCTCAACAAATGCAGAAATGACAATCCTATTCACGAACCGATATGTGAAATGGACCAAAGAAGATAGGCCTGACTGCTGCACAATGTCTCTAAACCTTCTATTGTTGGTTCTTGACCACCACCGCCACTCAAGAATCTTGGACGCATGATTATAACACCTTAAGGAATTCCTCTCCTGCAAGGTAATTAATAATTAACATAAATAATGTGGTTCAATAAATAATTAAATGAATGAAGCCTTAACTGTAAAAAATATATACTACCTTTTGATCCCATATTGCTGCTGCAATATGTGCCTTGAAGCTCTTCAATATTGATGGATCTGATGGCCCCCCAGGAAACGGACCAGTGAGTACCTCCTCAACTTGATCAACATCAGCAGCAGCATCATCATCCCCTAAAGCATTATCAATCACATCCTCTTCCAAGATTTGAGGTGCTTCCTCCAACATAATATCATGACCCCGACCTCGACCTCGACCTCGGGCACAAATAGGATTTGTTAATGCATGATGTCGTCTCTCTGGGGCAGTGGGTGGAATATGCGAAGGGTCATCCATTTCTAAAAAATGAAACAGAAAACAATAAAGTTAATAGAAGTAACAATAAAGGTAGCAGAGGTAATGAACTTAAAGAGCTACAAATGAACAAAAAGAAACCAAGTTTAACATAGATGAAGAAATGGGAGATACATACATATGTAAAAATATATGAAAGGATTTTGGATATTGCAACACTTTATACAAACCAACAAAAATTCCTATTGTTTAAGCCAATCACCTATTGTTGGTATTCTTGTGAGTGTATATACTTTTTATCTTAATTCCTATTGTTTAAGAAATTTGTTTTTTTGGGTTGTGCAGAGATTGACTGATTTGAAGAAGGCATATGCAGATATAATACTGAATACAGCGAAGGAATCGATGGCTCGAATTTTGGTTTCGGAGTGAAAAGCTCTTAGGTTTCAGCACGAGCTCAATGTCACCAAAGAGCAGGCGCTTCAGATGCTACTTCGTCTCAAACTAATGGTGGATTCTAAGGTGAAACTGTCTTGTCTCAAATGGGTTTTTGATTTTTTTTGAATTTGGTTGATTAATGTGATTGGTGAGTGTATATGTTTTGTTTTTTGTGTTTTAATGTGGTTGTTGTTGTTGTTGTTTTTTTTTTTTTTTGTAATCTAGGTCTGCTTTGAAGTGCTGCTTGATGATAATAAAAAGCTTGCTTTGATCTTGAATTGATTTGGTTGGGAGGTTTCAGAGTGTGGATTTTGTGCTAACCTTTTAAGAGTTCCCTTAATCTATTCATCATTTATTTGTTTTTTTTTTGGGGACCATGTTCATTGTTTTTTACATGTTGAATTCCTGTGCTTTTTTCTGTAAAAGAGTTGAGAGACAATGCACTCGTGCCCTTTTCTCTCTCTCTCTCTCTCTCTCTCTCTCTCTCTCTCTTTTTTGCAGTACATATTTTTAACAAGTTAGAATCACAATGATTTACAATTCTATTTCTTATATGTCCACTTTGGTATGTGTGATTGCTTTTTACTTTCATGTCAAATTTTATTTTGAAAAGGTGATGCAAATTCGTTGTTGTTGTTGCTATTGGTGTTGGTGTTGTTTTTGTTTTCTTGTTTTTTTGGCGGCAAATGTTACTACAATTTTTTTAACAAGTTAATTGAAATTTTTTGATTTCTTGTTTTTTTTTGGGTTCTTGAAGTTCGTGATTGGATATTCTATACATATTTGACAGAGAATATGGTTACTTTCTTTTTGTCGGTTGTCTATCCTTTTTAGGATCTAACGAGAAAATATCATTTATTTGGAAGTTTAATGACAGACATTCATTAAATTCATGTGCACGTTTTTCTCTATAAGCATTTACTTATGGATCTTTCTCTTTCAAACACTCGTGCGCAACGCGTGCTCACACGTGAGGGAGGATATATTTTCTCAATGGATCCCAAAAAGGACACATTTCAAAGAAATAATACAGAAAACGAAAATATATATATACACATGTTATAATGGCCAAAATGTAACAATAAGTAACGGCCAAGACAACTAGAAAAAAAGAAAATAACCGTAGTTCAAACTTGGATTTGCTGTCAGATACGTATAGAATTTTCACTTACATAATGAGGAAAACTTAGAAATAGAAAGTGATTCATTTCTATTGAACCCTAGTAAGGGAAGAGCACCCACTTCTCATACTATTGTAGTCTTAGTAGTAGGCCACACTACTCTAGAAACGGCGGAGTTTGTGCTTGCCATATTTACTACAGTTATGGTTATCTAGAGTCATGCCAATTCATGTCCATTATGTTTGAGCTACCATACTCTACTATTTGCGAAAAAAAGTACTTCTCTTGGTTTGGGATACAAAAATAAAAGCAATATAAAACTTCTGAATTGGATGCAAACAATATCAGAAAAATGTACTTTTATGTCGAAGAAATTTATATGGTGACAGTTTTCAAAGTAAATTGATATTCGGGTGAAAGCTGAAGTTGAAGGATGCAACATAATGAACTTCTATTTTACCTTTGATCAAATAATAATTATAGTCTAAGTCCATTCTTCAGGCTCAAGGTCCCTACTGAATTCAAGTATTAATCACTGGTCAAAGATAAATATTGTCAATGTTCTAAAGTAATTTCATCTGGAGAAAAGATGACCACAGTTTGGATTGTTAGTTATTTTAATTCTTTTCCTTTTTGTATCTATTTGTTATTTTTTAGGTTGAATGTGGGAAGAATCTAATGATACCTCTTATTAGTATTGTTGTGAGATTGTAACAATTACAATTCACATGATTAGCTCTGAACATTCAATAATAACCCAATTACAATCTCAATTACAATTCACATGGGAAGAATCTGATGATACAATCTCAATTACAATTCACATGGGAAGAATCTGATGATACGTTAAGGTCCCTACATTTAGTTTTTGTGTTCATCAACTTCTATAAACATATATTGGTTATATCAATTTATTAGAAACTTTTCCAATGTGGGGGAAATTAAGGGGGGGGGAAACATCTGTTTGACATTCAAGAATCGAGCAAACTGATTTGGTTCGAAATTCAAGTGTCGAACAAGTTCGACACTCACAAGCCGGACAAACTGAGTTGGTTCGAAATTCAAGAGCCGAACGAGCCCGTATAACTTTTGTGGTTCGAAATTACAGTGTCGAACGGTTTGGAACTGATTCAATCATGGCAATGGTAAAAAATACATAAAACCCTAAAATCTAAGCGAAATGAGAACTCACCTACTGCTTTACTTGAGCACCAACGACGTTTTCACCACTGCTTAACTCTGTGTTGAGCACCAACACAGTGTTCACCGGTTGAAACTGAGAATGGAGGGGAAAAGATAGAAAAAGGTGGGTGTGTGGGGGTGTGTGAGTCAGTGAGGGTAAATTTGGGAGTTTGTGTGTGTATTGTTGTGGATGGGTGTGTGAGTGAGGATAAATATGTAAATTTGTGGTGTGCCATGAGTAAAATATATATTTATCAAAATATTAGAGGTGTGCTTTTAGAAGTGGTTTGCCTTGAGATATGGTGTATAAATAGAGACACCCAAAATAGAGAGAGTAATGTGACAATTTATAGTGACTTTTTAGTTAAAACATATAATTATCAAACGGGTCCTTAAAATGTTGTGAAAACTATCTAAAAACTTGTTTTTTATTATTATTTTCATTAATATAATTATCTCTATCTCCATATATATGACTATAAAAGAGTGAAAGCTTTAAAAATGTTTTTTATTTTTATTTTTATTTTTATTTTTAAGTGTTAATAATGTTATATTACTTATAAATTGTAATTGAAAATACACGTCATTTGGAATGCATTTTAGATTTTTCAAAAAGTATATATAACTACAATCTAATCTTAATGTACAAAATCTACACTTCGGTAACCAAAGTGATACAACTATTCAAAATAACTATATATATGTTGATTCATGAAAATGTTTATATTATTTATTTACAAGTAAAATTGACGCTCTCATCCTACTCAAACACTCATGTAAATGTTGATTCAAAAATGTATTCACTATTTTCAAAAAGTGTCAATAAATTTTTTTTTAGGTAAATTGCAATAGTAGTTCCTATGCTTTGGTCCTTGTGCATTTTGGTTCCTATAATTTTTAATTTGCTTAATTTTGACCCTGCATTTATGATTTTGTTTCAAGTTGATCCAATTTATTACAACTCTTAACATTTAGAAAAATGTACATATAAGGCATGTGTCATATTTTTTAGAATAAAATTATAAATTTACTAAATTTAGTGAGTTAGTTATTCAACCAATTCAGTGGCTATTTTTCGTCAAAAGCACTAACGGCATTATCAATTAGACCAAATTGACACAAGATTTAAAATTAAGGGTCAAAATTGAACTAATTGAAAGTGAAGGGATCAAAATAACACAAGAAGTAAAATGTAGAAATCACCGGTATAATTTGCCCTTTTTTCTTCTCAATTTAAATAAGTCCTGACATTAATAAATTTTAAATTCAATCAAATTATTAGAACAAAATCTTTTAAATATATATATATATTAGTTGCAAAGTTATTGCTTGAAAACTCACAAGACATAAGAATTAATAACATTTTGCCAATATCTTAAATCACATAGGATTCTCACTTGTAAAAAAGTCAAGTATTTAAATGCAAAATTAACAGCGCCAGTGAGGATACTAATTTCAATAAATGTGGAATAACTCAATTAAGAACAGTAATAGCATATGCACAACAAAGAAAAGTATAAAGAAAAATCAATGTGTAACCCTACATTCATTCTAGTGTGACGCATTGGGTTATACATTAATTTTTGTACACTTTTCAATATGTGCATGTTGCGGGCTAATTGAATTTTCTTTTTCCCCCAGATTAAAGCCATGGTGAATTAATATCTTCAAGCTCTGGTCGTTTTTAGATTTATAACTTACTTTTTTGCTATTTGAAAAGGACAGACGGTGCATTTGCAACGAAAGATTGAAGAAAAACACTGGTCCTTTGATCAGTTTTGATTGTTCAACACTAGTTTGGTGAAGAAAAACACCGGTCCCTACAGGATTGCAAACAAAACCTTTTGGTTCTTTTCCTTTCGCGTCAATTGGAAAAAGGGCAGTTTTTCTTCTTTAGCACCCTAGTCCCTTCGTGATCAAAGCTTTTAATCTACAACCAAAAATTATATTACAATACATATTTTGAAAATAAACATATCAAAAAAAAATTATACTAAAAAGCAAAAAAATAAATAAATAAAATAAATAAAGCATTGATACATGTTGATGAGATATATATGATACATAAGTGTGAGCAGTCTGGCTTCATTTAGAAAAGTTATTTAAAAAATAAATTTTATTTTTATTGCAATAATGATCCACAATGGTTTTAAATTGGTTATTTTTTATTCTTTACGGTGTTAAATTTATTTATTTTTGTTCTTTCGTTGTTAATGAAAAACCTTCTCATTCATGCCAAAATGAAATAACAAAAGAAGAGAAGTGAAGAATATCAAGAAATTGATGAGAGATTTATGATGGCAAATGATATAAAAATGAAAAAATAAGTTACATTTTTGTTCTTTCACTTTTTCTTTCAATCAACAAATCCCCTCTCAAAAAACAAAAAAATAAAAAAAACAAAAAAAAAACTTAGAAGACAAATCTAGGGTCATGATGTGTTTTAGGGGTTGTTTGGGATGACTTAAATAAGTGCACTTTTTGTCTTTTTACAAAAAAGTGTACAGAAAAGTAAAAAGGTGATGTGATGGAAAAAAGATAAAAAAAATAAAAAGATAAATTATTTTCAACGTCCCAAACTTGACCTTAATATACATTTCATATATCTTAAAATATTTTTATATGTTTTTTTTTTACATATTTTAATATATTTTTTACACAATTTTTAATAATTATAAGTTATAACAATCTTTATAAATTATTTTAACGTTTTTCAATTGGGATATTATGAAGAAAGATAAATGTTCAAAAGACTATTTTGCCCTTTTGAATTATTTACTAAATAATAGGAATATTAAATCTGAATTATAAATTTTATTTAATTTTTTTACTAGAACTTTTAAAAAATTAAATAAATAGAATATTAAGAAAAATTACATAAATTTATTTTAATTTGTAGTTGAGATTTTTAAGTTCAATTTTATTTTACTTTACTAAGTATAATTAATACCATATGATTATTAAAATAAATAATTTAATAAAGTATAAATAATTTAATAAATAAAATTTATTAAGTATAAATAATTTATTAAGTATAATTTATTAAATAATTTAATAAATAAATTTATTAAGTATAAATAATTTAATAAAGTATGCATAATTTAATAAATAAATTTTATTTTTAAAAAGATATTAAATAGTAGATAGTCAAAAATGTAATTTCACTAACTAATCACAAGGAATGAGTTATCCTATGAATTGTGTCCCACCCCCATAGGATAGAACAATTCATAGATTTGGGATTCATAGTCCGGATGAACTATTAGTCTGGTGCAAAAATTTTGAATCAAACAACAGATTATTAGTTCGGATGGACTATTAGTCATATCTCATGCTTGAATCCTTCCAAACAAACACCACCTTCATATACATCTACGTTAGGTGCATCAAAAAAGAAAAAAAAAATTGCTTAAATATCAAAAAAAATCATTAAAAATAAGAAAAATAAAAAACTTAAATTTTAGAAAATCAATCAAAACCAAATTTATGAATACTTTGGTAATTTCTGTTTGCTTCTACATTGTCCAGGGCGGAACTAGAAATTATACTTAAGGGGGCCAAGCATTTTTTTTGTATCGGTACATTACTATAACAAGATAATATTTTACATATGAATGAACAAAGTAATTTACGAAAAGAAAAAATAATAATTTCTCAAGTTTTGAACCAATAATGAAATCATTTTGTTGGTTGATAATATTAAGTAAATAAACAGTATACATACCTTTGTGATTTAAAAATAATAATAATAATGTGGCATACACATATTTTATAAATAATAACAATGATACATATACAGGAAAAAAAATTATCCAAAAAGTACTCAAGAAAAGTAGTACATGTCAAAACCCCACATTTAATTATTCTTAAAAGAAAATAAATAAATAAATAAATTAATTAATTTTATCTACAATCTATCTGAATTGTATATTAGTGTAAAAGTTAGTTTTAAATTGACCCAATTCATTCACTAACAAAGACATTATTAAGAATAATAATTTTGTGGGTGTTCAATATTTGTTGTTTATAAATTATTTTAATTAGGATTCAATATGATAATTATTCTTACTAAATACCTTAGTTAAAAATCTTAATGTATCAATTTTCAGAAGCCCACACAAATACAAATACAAGAAAAAAAAAGAAAAAGGGGGAATCAAACCTTTGCAGAAATTCGGTGGAGGCTTTTCACATGTTGGTTTGCATGCTTGTTTAGGGAAGAAGAGCTGATTATGCTCTTGGAATTGAGGGAAAGAGAACTTAGAATGAAGAGGAAGAAAGAAGGAAAGAAAGAAAGAGAGAGAGAGAGAGAGAGAGAGAGAGATGTGCTTAACAAGTATTGTATATATATATGCATGCAAGCCTTCATAGTATATAGGTGTGCATGCAAGCATTCGGTGAAAAAAAAAAAAAAAAAAAAAAAAGAAATCCCTGAAGCAACCAAGCTTAGTAATAGGAGAGGAAGAAGAGTAGGAGATTAAGGAAGCCAAATTCTCAACCATTTTGTCACCCTATTATTAAGTAAGAAAACCCTCTCAACCCTCTCATTTTTTTTTATATTTGAAATTTTCAAATTATATACATATGGTAAAATGTCTAAACTTGTAGATAGAATTTTATTTATAATAGTATGAAAATTTATGATGGTATATCATATATTGGTCGTCTGAAAATCATGATAATATTGTGGAATTTGGACTTGCATGTGTAGTTTATGCCATTAAAAAGATTATTGAAGATGTTATTTGGTCCTTTAAATCTGCCAGCAAGTTGTACGAACTTTTAGACAATTTTATACTCAAAATTTGAAGATAATTTCTTCTACAAAGTTGTTCATAATGATGTCTAGTTCATCCACAAAATTTTTCAACAATTATTGAGTTTTGTACGAATTTATAAATATTTTTAACCAAATCTGGAGCTATAGGCAGATTTTATTATGTGTTTGAAAAATCATTAAAATTTATATATTAAACCAAATCTGATAATTTCTAAGCAAAAAATGAAATTTGAGAAGTTTAGTTTCATAATAAATTTTTAGATCATGGAATTGATATATAAATTTAAGTATGGAATTAATTTAAGAAAATGTGATAAATCTGTGTCATAAACACTCTTGGAATTTTTAAGAATTATTTATAATTTATTTTTAGAAAATGCTTTCTGAAAAATGACAATAACATGTTTATTGAGTATTCTGTAGATTTATATGAGTTTTAGAGTTGTATAAGTAATTTATTTATAATTGTAATTGCAAGATATACATTCTGAAAATTTTGACAGATTAAGGAGGAATAAAAAACTATCTCTTCAATTGTTTATTTATAACTTATTTTTGGGAAATTCTATTTGAAAAATGACCTAAACATATTTATTGAATATTCTGTACATTTTCACGAATTTTAGAACTGTATAAATAATTTATTTATAATTTTTGTTACCTAAGGTATAACCTGAAAATTTCTGGACAGATTTAAGATCATCACTTCGATTATTTATTTGGATAAAAAAATCAGTTATTGTGTTGGTCTAATTCATCAAATATTGTAAATTAGTAACCCATGTATGGGTGTATTGTGGTTTATTTAGGGCTTGTTTGGCATCTACTGTATAAGTCAAAAAGCCAAAAAATTACTCCAAAATCCAAAAAGATATCACTATTCATAAAAAAAAAAAAAATTAAAAAATCAATTTTTTTCAACAAAAGTACACACGGAATTGATGACCCGTGCAGCTGCTGTGTGGCAGTGGGGAAAACAAGAAATGATTGGGTGTGCTTTTTACACACACCGTTGTTCGTTTCATGGGGGCTATCACGGGTCCCATTTTGATAATCTGAACCGTTCAATGTGTAGAAATCGTCAGGTACTATATTTTTGCAAAAAATCACATTGATCAGATATCGATAACTATATGATCAAGTCAGTTATGTACAACTAATGGATGGTGTTATAATTTATGATTGAAAAATAAATAAATCTGATCAGATAGCTATCGATATCCGATTAACGTGATTTTTTATAGGTACATAGTGTTCGACGCATTACACACATTGAACGGTTCAGATTATTAAAATGGGACCCGTTATGACCCCCACGGGCCAAACAAAACCGTCTAGTACAATGCCCAAAAATTAGCCAATAATTTCCTACTCCAATTCACACACGCAGGTTGTACGGCTGGGCCCACTTCTCTCTAATCTTCTCTTACACACTTTTTTTATACAATTTTTTAATACACATTTTTCCATAAAAAGTCAAAAAGTTAACCCAAACCTCCATATTTTTTTTTCAACTTTTTTAGTCCAAAAAGACAAAAAGTGCACTTTTTTAGTACACCCCAAACCAGATCTTAATATTGTGCTAGTTTAATCTTATAGATTAAAAGTCCATGCATGTGTGTAATTATGATTTATTTCTTTTTTTTCTTTCGTATCTACATTATTATTTCATACCATAGTTTAAATAAATTATTTATTTAAATTTTGTACAATTGTTTATTATTGTGTGACATATGTAATATTTTATGTTGGGATTCTAATAAGTTGGTATAACATTATTGGTAATTAAAATTTGAATTTTTGTGAATATCTCAACGAGTAAAGAAACACGAAATTTAACCAATTATACATTAAAATGTAAAAGTGACGGGGTAAGCTCGGTTTAGAATCTTGCGCAAGTGAGTTGCGAACCCTAACATGGCATGGGAAGGTATTTCGGCTCTTATCGGTGTAGGCCATATAAGGTTGGTGGTGCCGGTGTCACAACATAGACCGTTCCCTTGGGGCAGACCGTGATGTCATGACTCGAGTACGTAACTCTGGTACGTGGGTATCATTGGTAGTTACAGTAAGTAACATTTAAATATTTGACAAAGGGGGAGTCAGAATTGCCCGTGGCCATTGCTTAGTGGTTGAATGGAAATAGTGTTCGGCGGGGAGTTACTAAATTTATCTGAAAAACTAAATCTATGAAATTTTTTTAAAAAAAATGTGGACATATTCCTTATGATGAAATACTATTTCCGTTTGTTATATTTTTATTTGATTTATTTTTATTTATTGTTATTATTTCAACTGATAACATTTATTTTATGCTTACTAAATGTTACTGCTTATTCTGTTATTACACATTATTCATGAATTGTGAGTATTATTATCGGGGTGGGCATTTTCGGGTTGTAGTATCTTATTGAGCTCGTCGCTCACTGGCATTCCCGTTGCCCTGGTGTTTTATGCCAGGTACCGAAAAAATCGAAGGAAACACCGAGGCCTTGCAAGGCGACACTCAGCCTTGGATAGCTTGAAGAGTGCCCAAGTTCCATAAACCATTTCCTAAAAAATTCTAGTTTTTTTTTTTTTTTTCTAGTTTTCTTTTTATATTTGTGTCATTTCGGTTATGTAATGAGAATAAGTTGTGATGTAAGAACTTTAAATTCTGGATTATTAATTAATGGATGTTAATAATCTTGATGGCAATATTGATTTTAAGTTTCTAAATCTTATTATGATGTCCTTAAATTTGGGGCTTCACAGTACATCTATGCACTAAAATCGTAATATAACTCACATCCCACCAACTTAATTCTATACCATTCACTTCATTTTTAAAATAACTTTCAAAGTAAATTTTCATAGTTCGTAGCATTTTTCATAAATAAAGTGATTAGATTATATTGATGCTATTTAACATGCCAAATAGTTAAAGAACATCTCATCATATATTGTGAAAAATTAATAAAATAAAGATTTTGAAAAATTATTTTCAAAAAATGAACATTCTTATTATATATTTTACAAATATCATAAAACATAGAGGTGCAAATGTAGTTTTCCAAAACTTGGGGGGCTCTCTATAACTCCATCTCTGACGTTATCCTAATCTCTATATTTATATAGTAATGAAACTACAGTGAATATAATATAATCTTATTGTGAAATGAATACGTAAATCTTAGGATTTTTTTTGTATTTGATTAATTCAATTCATTTTATATTTCTTATTTGCTATTTTATATCTCATTGACCCTGATTAAAAATTGTCAATTTCCTAACATCATATAACATCCAATTGATATTGTTAAAAACTTCAAACATTTTCGTTTTTAGGCCATTCTCTCTATTCTATATATATGAATTTGATGGTACAATGTCAACTTGACATCACATATCAACCGAAGCCCTAGGCACCGCACCGACATTGTTCAATAATGAAGACAAGCTATCTTTATGTTGTGTTTGGTTAGGGGATTTGGGGAGAGATTTGAAAAGGAAAAGAGAAAAGGTGTGTGAAATTAGATAAAATTTAAGCATATTTTAT
Organism: Camellia sinensis; assembly: GCF_055761805.1. Taxonomy (NCBI): domain Eukaryota; kingdom Viridiplantae; phylum Streptophyta; class Magnoliopsida; order Ericales; family Theaceae; genus Camellia; species Camellia sinensis. Next base: position 48,962,593 of record NC_138965.1, read on the forward strand.
TCACATTTCACCTACATTTTCTATTTCCCTTTCCAAATCCCTTATCAAATCCCCCAACCAAACACAGCATTAGTCTTCACCATGAAACTCTTGCCAGAGTGAGAAATCAGGACAGTTGAGGAGGCCTCATAGCCTCGTAGTCCTAACCCCTGCCAATCATTTGAGCCATTGCCAATCATTTGATTTGGATTTCTACAACTGTGCCCAACGATCATTTGGTTTCATAAGTTAAAAATAAAGAGGGCCAAAATCGCTTATAAACTTTTGCTTGGCTAATCAGATGGACTTCATAGCCCAAACATAATAAACTGTGAAAGCTAATAAGGTCTCTTTTGGCAAAGCCAAAAAATAACCGTTAAAAACTCGTTATGGACTTCATGCATCATGCTGAGGAACTGTCCACCAAAATTTGCCTATTTACTTTTATTATCTAAAAGCTTCTCCCCAAACTTATAATTTTAGGGGGAAAAGAAAGACACAGATTCGCCAGAAAGAAAACACGAACCGTCATGAAAGACAGTGATGACTGTAAAATACACAATCGTCAGCAAGAAGCTGATTATTTAAACAACATAATTTACATACACATTGCAAGACAAGTAAGCATCTCCAGACCATACAACCACATGTCAAGTCATCATGCGAAGGGTTTGGCCAAGATACACTAGATTCCACCAAGTATACTAATGGAACCCTTTTGAGGACATAGCAGAAAAAAAGACAACTGAAAACACTACTTAGCAGCAGCTTTACATCTTGGACAAGATGCGGCTCAAGCTCGCTTCAATTGATCCATGTGGTTCATCTGTTGGTAAATAAACATCATCTTCAAACTGCAAAATCATATTAAAAAAAATGGCATCAAACATCACAAAATCATATAAACATTCGCTTAGTTAACTACATTGCACCCATAGACCCCTTTGATTAATGAATCTGATCTTCCCAAGTAAGAACCACACCACAGCATTCTCACCCCTTATTACTGGCTATGTAATCAAAAGAAAGATGCACATATGAGCTATATGCTCTTAACAGCCTCAACCAAGGGCAGCATAATATAAGAATTGGATAAGTCAAAATATTTGTTTGCTTGTTTTCATGGTAGTCTCTCAAGTTAATCCCCGGGATTTCAAACGACTCAAGAAGTTTTCCGTGAAATCAACAGAAAATGTGGAAGGAAATCCTACCTTCACAATAAGATTTTCTTTGGTTGATAGATTAATCGGCAGGAAATGGATATTCGGCATTTTTAATTGGATTGATGATATATCAGGAAACCTGAAAACATGACAATCAAGAATCAATCTCCATTCACCAGCAAAGGCCACGTATAAAACCATAACAAGTGAATGCATCTAGCCATGTTGTCATTTTGAGAGAGAGAGAGAGACCTTGCAAGAACAGCCTCTGCCATTTGATAAAGAGTGCTTTGAACAGATGGGCTGTATACTCCCTCCTTTGGAGGACCAAAGAAAGTATCAACCAAAACTTTTTTCACATTCAGGTATCTGTCATTAAAGTAGAGTGGCTTTGCAGGAATGCTAGAGAGAGATTCAAAAGAGTACCTGCTTCACAGTACTTATCACAAAACATGCTTTTGAATTCCTCAAAATACAAATACAAAACCTAAAATAATAAGAAGAAAACCAAATAGGGTGTGCCGCAGAGCCTCAGGATTTAAATACCTCAATGATGCAGTCACCTCTGTTGCTAGCATCCTCTCACGTGTTTCGGGTAAAATTGTGTATTTGTCCCTCACGAATCCTTCAAAACCTGACTGTAACACCAAAAATAAACTCTGAATTCAGCAACTAACATATCTTCCATAAAATGTTATGTATAACATGTTTTCCTATGTTTGGTAAGTTGTATTAGTGGTGGTGGTAGGAAGTGGTAAGGTGGTGGTGGTGGTGGTGGTGGGCGGTGGTCGTGCAGCAGTGGTGGTGGTGGTGGTGGTGGGCGGTGGTCATGCAGCAGTGGTGGTGGTGGTGGGCGGTGGTCATGCAGCAGTGGTGGTGGCAACGGTAGTGGAGATTATGATAGTGGAGGCAATAAGACTTTAGTCTGAAAAACATTTTCTACCATTCTAAAGTGAAACATTTTTGTCCAAATAAGATTGTTTTCCATTGACTACAATAAAGTTGTACCAAACGTTAGAAAATACAACAAATATTTTTCAGAAAATGTTTTCCACCAAAACAAATACCAAACCAAACAAAGCCTTAAGTCCCATTAAATGGAGTTGGCTACATGAATCCTTCTTCTTCACGCGGCACTATCAAAGGCCATTTTGTTAGTCAAATTAAGTAGATTCATATCTCTCTTTATTACGCTAGCCAACGTCAATCTAGGTCTAATCTTTCTCCTAACACTTCCACCTACCGCCACTGCATCGCATCTCTTCACTACTGCCTCTGTTCGTCTCCGTTGAATATGACCAAACCATCTCAATCTATTCTCTCACAACTTATTTTCTATCGGTGCTACTCCTACCCATTCTCGAATATACTCATTCATAATTCTATATTTTTTAGTCTTGCCACACATCCACCTTAGCATCCTCATTTCACCAAAACTTATCTTATCTACATGTTATTTCTTGGTTACTCAATACTCCGTCCCATACAACATCGTTAGTCTAATAGTCATTCTATAGAACTTTCCTTTTAGTCTAGTGGGTACTTGTTTATCGCACAATACTCCAGACGCATTTCGCCACTTAAGCCATCCCACCTTAATTATATGGACCACATCAGCATCAATCTCTCCTGCCGTTGTGATAATTGACCCTAAATAACGAAATATTCACTCTTAGGTAATTCTTGATTCTCAATCTTCACTTCTTCTCTTCTTTCATTGTTACTATTACTAAATTTACACTCCATGTATTTTGTCTTAATTCTGCTTATCCGAAATCCTTTAAATTCAAAGTGCTTCTCTCCAAATCTCCAACTTCGTGTTAACTCCTTTAGTCTCATCCACTAACACAATATCACCTACAAAAAGCATACATCATGACATATCATCCTAAATATTTCTCGTCAACTCATCCATAACTAAAGCAAAAAAATAAGGACTTAAGGTAGATCCTTGGTGTAACCCTACAGTAATTGGAAATTCATTTTTTTTTTTTTTTTTTTTTTTGAGCAACAAAATTTTTTTATTAAAAAAAAAAAAAAAAAGAGAGGACAAGAAGTCCTCATACAAACAAAGAAAAAGAAGAGAAGAAAAAGCAAAACAAAATCGCAAAACTCATAACCCTAAGGATGGCAAACAGCAGCCTAATCCGTAGAGATCAAAAACAAAGGAACTCCTTTAAAAAGAGGAGATACGAATGCCCAAAATGAGGCCAAATATTCCGCCCTATCCCACAAAGCCTCTACACTTACTTCCTTGCCGTCAAAGATTCGAGCATTTCTCTCCAACCATATAACCCAGAAAATAGCAAAAAACAATGGCCTTGTTTGGTTTGTGTTTCGGAAAAAATTTTGGGAAAAATTCTCTATAAATAAGTTTTCAAAGTTAATCAATTTGGAAAAATTTGTTTGGTTTACAAATTTTCCAAACAAATCTCTCTCTCATACATATCAAATCAATCACTTTTTTCAAAACTCTCTCTCAAAATAATTTTTCAAAACATCTTTTGAAAAAAAACCAAACCAAACAAATTTTCGTACTTTTTATCTCAAAACATGTTTCTCAAATACAAACCAAACAAGGCCAATACTTATCCACATTGTTTTGGCTTTCTTGGTACTCCCAAACCCGTCAAACCTAATAATAAGCATATGCATACACTCCCGTGGAGCAACCCACTGCACATCACATAAACTGAAAAGACGCTGCAATAATACAGAAGCCACCGGGCAATGAAGAAAAAGGTGACCCGCTACCTCCAAATTTCTCTTGCACATCACACACCATTGAGGGCATAGAGAGTGATTAGGCTTTCTCATCTGGAAAACATCATTAATTGTAACACCCTTTTGAGCCAAAGACCACATGAAAAACTTCACTTTATGAGGGACATCCACTTTTCAAATTTTCTTATGAAAAGGGAACAAGGGAATCGAGGGCTTATCAATAATCTTATCAAAAAAGGATTTACATGAAAAGACCCCTGAAGAAACAAGATTCCACACCCTACTATCACAAGATGAAGAAAGAGAAACCCCCTCAAGCAGTACCAACAAAGATACCAACTCCCCCGCCTCTCTATCATTCAAGTTTCTAATGAGATCAAAATCCCAGGAGATGGGTGCCATAGAAGAGCAAGCCAACGACGCTATTGACACATTTGGAGAACGAGCCAACCTGTAAAGAAGGGGAAAAGATCTAGCAAACGAAATATCCCCTAACCAAACATCTTCCCAAAACCGAACATTCTCCCCATTCCCCACTCTAAATGAACAAAAATTAGACACAAAAAGATACAAACAAGAAATGGATTTCCACGGTGAACGACAATTGCCTCTATTAACTACATTAGAATCCCTACCATTGGATTGAACTCCATACTTGCTTTTAATAACTGAACACCATAACGATTCACTTTCAAGAGGAAATCTCCACAACCACTTGCCCAAGAAAGCAATATTCCTAGCAACGATGTTTCCTATAGCCAAGCCACCTTTTGCCCTTGAAAGAGAAACAGTCTCCCACCTAACCAAATGAACCCCTTTACCCTTTCATACATGTCCCTAATCACATCAATATAACATTTTGTCATCCCTTTCTTCTCTAACACCCACCAGATTATATCCCAAGGCACTCTATCATATGTTTTCTCAAGATCGATAAACACCATATGAATGTCTCTTTTCTTTTCTCCATACTTTTCTATTACTCTCCTCAAAAGATATATAGCTTCCATTGTTGACCTACCAGGTATAAATCCAAATTGATTCTCTGGCACCTCTGTTATATCTCGCAATCGACTTTATATCACCCTCTCCCACACTTTCATTATATGACACATTAACTTAATTCCTCTATAGTTGTTGCAATTCTAGACATCTCTTTTATTCTTATAGATTGGCACTAAAATACTCTTCCTCCACTCATCTGGCATGTTCCTAGTCAACAAAATCTTACTAAATAACCTAGTCAACCAAGTAACCCCCTTCTTACCCAAACACTTCCAAGCTTCAATAGGAATATCATCAGGTCCTAAAACGTTATTCGATTTCATCTTCTTAAGTGCAATCTTCACTTCAAAATTCCTAATCCTGCGATAGAACCTATAGTCTTGATTTTCCTTATTACTGGCTATTTCCTCCCCTATTAACGTACCTCCATGTTCCTCATTTAACAGTTGCTCAAAATAGTTCTTCCACCTCTCCTTAATCTCTTCATCCTTCACCAGTACCTTAGAATCCTCACTTTTGATGCACTTAACTTAATTAAAATCTCTTGTCTTCCTCTTCCTTATCTTAACAAGTTTGTATACCCTCTTCTCTCCCTCCTTACTATCTAGTCTAGTGTATAGGCCATCATAAACTTTCAACTTAACCTCTCTCACTACTTACTTAACATCCTCATTAGCCAATCTATAGCTCTTAAAGTTTTTCTTAATTCTATCATTCTGCCACTTTTCAAGCACTCCTTTTTCACCTTAACTACCGCTTAAACATCTTCCCTCCACCACCAAGTTTCCCTAGAATTGGGTACTTTCCTTTCGACTCTTCAAAAAACTTCCCTTGAGATTCTCATCATACAATTGGCCATCGAGTTCCACATAGTGTTAGCATCATCTTCTAAGTCCCAAGTACCTTTGTTATCCATTCTATTCTTAAATATTTCTAGTTTATCCCCTTTTAGGTTCCACAATCTCGTCCTAGACCACCCACTATCCTTCCTAGCTTGGTATTTCCCTTTAAAGCATAATTCTAGTACCAAAATCCTATGCTAAGGCGCCAAGAAACAAATAGGGAACTAAAATGAGTAACCACACTCCAAGAAGGTACCCATTTGCCATTGAGAACGTCAACCAACAATTTATAATTGCGAATGCAGATAATAGTTACCCTTGAATGATGCAGATTAAGTAACATATACAAAGGCTTTCAATAATTACCATGGTGTTTTCCCAGTCAAGCCAAAAAACAAAATAATGAAGATATTCAGTCTGATCAAGTTACATACATAATGAATAATAATAAGAATTCTAAATTAGGTTACCTTGGTAGTCTTCAGCACTGCCAATCCTTCAATGCCAGAAGTCACCAGCAGAGCACCAGATTTCTTAACTGTAACTTCTGTCGTGTGCTTCTCAGATCCAAGTTTAAAACCTTAAACACAAGAGAAAAACAGAAAGCACGGATAAGTTTTGTAAAAATGCCCAAATTTCAAAAAACTACAATTTTGGATTATCACTAAAAGACTGGAAAATTCTAGATTACTACAAATCAAGCATGTAGCCTTTTCAGGACGAGCGAGCGATAATCTGCCTAGATATCAATGATTAACAAGGGACTCATAAAGATCTCATATCAAGAATTATTCTCTACTTGTGCCTTTGAATGATGAAAACACTAACCATGCTCGTGTGATTGACCATCTATATACATGCGCTCCCATGGCTTTTCCACTATCTTGATGATGGCGGCAGTAACCTACAGAAAAGGAATGAAGATAAAACATATCCTCAAATGATAAAATACTGTGAAAATAAATTACAGATACTATCAATATCTTAGGAACCCTCGTGTTTATAAAGTAGACTGAACATGTGATTACTGAATCAATTTAACTATCTCGTTTTCTGACAGTTTTGCACCATTTTTGGCATCAACATGTTTTTCACTGTCCATGACTGCTTCTTTTATTTTTTAATAAAATAAAATAAAAAAAGGATTCTCAAAGAATCTACCGCATACACAGTGGTTGTCCAGGTATTTAAGACATAATAAACAAGGACAACATTTGAGACCATGAATGTTACTGGAAGAGTTGAAAAGACAACTATCTGAGCTTCAACTTTTATCCAGAAATTTGGACTTTCTCCATCCTTAAACTCCTAGCCTACCAAAAAGGTCGTTGATATGAACATCTAAAATAAATGTAATTCCTAGTTACGAAAACATCTAAGACGTCATAAAAATAAGCAATACTACTTTTGACTTGCAAGCCAATTAGAGAACCAAAAGCAAAACTACCATCCTAAAACCAAGAAAGATGAAGAATGCTAACCTTGAGATTGTAACCTAGATACTAGCTAGCATCCCTGAACCCTTCATAGATTCGAATCTAATTTTGTTAAGTTCCTGATTGCAAGAATTATAACTATACTTCAAATCATGGAAAAACTTAGGCATTTTTATCAATTTTAAATCATCCAGAGAAACACAGCCTTGGCCTTTTAACCACACTAGCACCCCTGAGGAATTCCAGTAAATTGTATGATAGTGAGCACTATTACAGTGTCACTACTAGTTCAAACCTCCCTCACTCCAAGATGCTCTATATCCTTCAGTGCGAGGATAATGACTTGGAAAAACCAAAGACCTTGATGTGAGCAGTACTGCACAGGATTCAGAATCACATTCGAGCATTGTTATGTGTTTCAAACCTCCCTCACTCCAAGATGCTCTATATCCTTCAGTGCGAGGATAATGACTTGGAAAAACCAAAGACCTTGATGTGAGCAGTACTGCACAGGATTCAGAATCACATTCGAGCATTGTTATGTGTTTCAAACCTCCCTCACTCCAAGATGCTCTATATCCTTCAGTGCGAGGATAATGACTTGGAAAAACCAAAGACCTTGATGTGAGCAGTACTGCACAGGATTCAGAATCACATTCGAGCATTGTTATGTGTTTCAATAATTAAAGAATCTACACAAACACTATTGTGAATGTTAAATTCATATAACTGACTCGCAATTTACCAATCATATCTTAAACTTCTATAGACTTTGCTGGAATTTTGACAAACCTAAATGTCAAGGCTTCAACAAAAGCCCAAATCAAGCTTCACATCAACACTATCACAATTGGAAAATCAACAGAGCATCTAGCAAAAACATTGAACTAGCTAGTCTAGCAGGCAATTCTAGCTCTTTACAACATTCATTGTCTCAGAACTCCCCCCAACAAAAAAAACCCACAAAAAAAGTCCTTATTGTACCAGAAAAAATTTCAAGCCCAAACGCTGACCAAACCAAGCTTGGGAAACATTAGCTCAAGATAGTTACAGCTCTAACATGGATTGGACAGACGCAGAATAGCTGGCGTAAAAATATTAAACACCCTAGTGTAAAGCTTAGCTTGGTTCATTGCACAAAAATTGATAAGAGAAACAAGATGTCAACAGGGTTCAACTTATGATAACCAGAATTTTAATAAACTGTAATCAAGATAAACTGTCAGTTTAACCCTAGCCGAAGAGATATGAGGGTCATACACCACCTGTGACACGTAACAGCACTCGAACATATCAGAACATCACCTGGAAGCAAGTTTGAGGTTTTAAAAGATAGAAGAAAGGTACTATGCCTAATAGGTGGAAAAGGGTTAGAATAGGTTTGTGGATTTAAAGGCATACTACCTGGTATCCACAACACTTGCTCCTAGGGGAAATAAAGTTCTGAAAAATTAGAATTACAGAAACAATTTGGCACCAAAACATTATAAAATTAGTTAGTCATCATGAAAACAATTTCTGTTAAAATAAAAGAAAATTTTGGCATGAGATTTTATGCAAATAAAATTCTATTAAAAAAACTTTATGCTAGGAGAAAAAAAATATTTTGAAAAAATAACACTGAGCTGGATCAACAACTTCAAAAAGACCATTTAAATTGAAACGGCCATTATGATCACATCAACCTCTTTAGCTGACTAGAGGCAGGGAACCACAAACCATTTTGGCTTCCTTAACCTTAACACATGTTGGAGACACCAATGCACAAAACGAACTATCAACTTCAAATTTTATTTGAGAAAAGTCATGTAATTCAACGACTATAGTGAAACTAGTTTATGATAGTATATACCTGCTCATAGAAGGATGTAAAGTGCTTGCCAAGTCCAATTGCAAAGTCCTCCATTGAAATCTGTTCTGAACATTCCTTTGCTTTAACATATACCTGCATTACAATCCAGAAAATGCATTATATATGAAATGGAGAAAAGCAAGGAAATGACAGATGAAAGAGATACCATAGATGACAAGATGTGAAATAATAATAACATTGCTTTGGGATATCTAGCATAGTAGGCTAGTAGCCCAAATTGTATTATTGCCAACCTAAATTTAAATCTGAAAGATGTTTCACAATTACTGAGTGCAAAGAAAGTTGCTGCTTACTACTTTGTTTTCACCCCTAAGCATTTCCCCCTATATCTCAGGAAGCTGCTACAAACATTTTTGCAGCCACTCACCGTTGTTCCATTTCTTAGGTATTACAAGTGTACTAATGTTAACTCTAATTGTAGTTCTAAAACCTACATATCCAAACAGAGAGCACACGTTAATAACCAAATATTTGTTTTGGTTTCTTGCACTACCATATGCTATGTATAGTAGCACAGTAATAAGTCATTTAAGACAGCTAAAATGCTAGTGGATTACATTTCCAGGCATCAAAAGAAATTATCTTCTAAGAACACTACGAACAGGTACCGTATATAACAAACCAGACCAAACAAAACTAATGTGGGGTCAGTTACATGAAAACTTTTTCACCATTCCACTCTATCAAAGACTAGATGCTTAGTTAGATGCAATAAAAATTCATATCATTTTTTACTACTACATCTCATGTTAGTTTAGATCCTCTCCTCCTCCTCCTCCTCCTCACATCTCTATTTATGGTGATCATATCACTCTTACTTACTATTGCATCTACATGTGATCATATGACTTCCATTTATCGTGATCATATCATAGTGGCAACTTTTCGTGTATAGAGATGGCAGGACCATTTCTGTAGAGACTCCGAATATATTTTTTTTTAATAAGAAAATATAATTTTTGTAATAATTAATTATTTCTTATTGCTTGAAACCTATGAAATACGGACGCGGGACACGGTAATTTCAAGAAAATGGAAACAGGGCGGTGGGGACAAGGCAATTTTTTTTTAATTTTTTTTTTATATAGATTTGCTATGTAGATTAATATTATGTTACCAAACAATCAAAATTAATAAAAACTAACATTAATTCTATATATATATATATATAAACCACTACATTTAAACAAATTAATAGATCATTCATATTTGAACATGCGTGTCCCCTACCCAAAATAAATAAATAAATAAATCCCTGTTGTGTCCCTGCTTTGTCCCTGGCGTGTCCCTAACATGACCCTACCATGTCCCCCGCAAAAAAATGATCAAATTAAAGAAACACACCATTTGACGTGTCCCATACATGTCCTCGTGTCCCCGGCATGTCCCTGCATCTAATACCGCTACGCCACCTATTTTGAAGTGTCCATGCTTCATAGCTTGAAACGAATCAGAACTTGAGACGGAGACAATTTCACATAGATTGATATTTGGATTGTGCGGGCCACGTGATTTAAAGACTAAAAATAATTTAAAATTATAATCGATGCCCTAAACTCTTATTAATTCCCTTGTTAATTAATTGAACTTCGTCGATTATTAAAACGATAAGCACAAACGGTTTTTCATTTTGGCTTGAGATTAGAAAGAGACTCTTCAGGCCTAGTATTTGACTAAACTGTATTAATATTATTAAATTTTAATATTTTATTGTTAATCAGGATTAATGATAATTAATTGCACTTTAGGGCCACAAAGTTTTATAATTGCATAAAAGGGCTTGAGATATTTTGAAGATTTGAAATTTGGGGCCACAAAGCAATAATCAAAAGTCCACCTACCACATCTAATGCGAAAATTCAGCACTCTTACACTCTCTCTCATCACATGTGTGCTCTCCTTATTTGCAAGCTACAGCCTCTAAACCTTTCTTACAAATCCCTAATCTTTTGGACCTTGTCATCAAAGAGGAATTATTTGCTCTAATGAATATGCTAATGATGATTACACAAAAGATGATTTGGATGGACGGTTTAGATTGTTATGATCTTGTCTTAACAATTTTGGACCCTTGGATCATTCCATACTTAAGTCTAATTGATCAATACTAGTTATAAGTATTTTGTCCTCCATTTTAGATGACAAAAACACACTCTTTCCGGCCCAAAAAATAGCCATTTCTCCTTTCCTCCCTCTCTTAATTTTATTCACAAAACCTCCATTGTTGGAGCCTTGAAGCTTAATGTTGATCTTTCTTCATAGATCCAAGGGTTTGATAGTGTGTTTGAAAGATTTAGGAAAATTATTAGAGTGATTTTAGAGAGCTTGAATGTTTTCATGAGACTTTGGAAGCCATTGTTGAATATCTTGTTCGGTGTTACTTGGAGCTTCTCTCTCCCTCTCCTCTATCCATTTCCTTGGTTTATCTTCTCATTGGTACAGATTCTTCTACTCTCTTTGTATACAGGAGTATGGTAGAGTTTTGTTTATTATTTACCCTATGTTTAAGTATGTATTTGATGGATCCATAATTATCTGCATGATTTGCTTGCTTGCTTGCTATTAATTTTTTCATGATTTTGAGCTCTTTTGAATATTTGGCTTGAGATTTTGGATGATATTTAAAGGAAAAATTGTTGGAAACTCCAAAAAGCTCCCACAATTATGTGGTATGGTAAGTGTCAACATTTACTTTGTTACCTATGCTGTCAAATATATTGGGCCCCACTCTATTGTCACATTTGTAAGTTTAAAAGGTGTAGATCTCTAGAATTTCTCTAGTTAAAAGATTGTATGATTAGGACGTGTTTTGAAATTTTGAAGATTTTTTTGCTTCGTAGTTTTACTAATTTGATGTATTTTGATTAGATTTTATACCCTAATTACTTAAAATTCTTTTAGCATATTAAAATATGAATTGTTTTTTGGTGTATTGGGGTTAAAATGATTGTTTTGACCACTATAGGTAAAGTTGTAATTTTGAGGAAAAGTGCCAAAAAAAAAAAGAAAAAGAGAGTAGTATCTGTATAGTGGTAGAGTTTATGAACTTTTCTCTTTAGTGTTGCAAAGTTTTCAACCAAAGATAGAGCAGTCTTTAGATCTTTTATACCCTAATAATTACTTAAAAATGCGTTTAGCATATTAAAATATGAAAAAAAAAATTGGTGTATTGGGTTTAAAATGATTGCTTTGACCACTAAAGGTAAAGTTGTAATTTTGAGGGAAAGTACCAAAAAAAAAATTACTAGCGCCGTTCTATAGCTGCATATCACTACAACAACAACCACGCTATCTTGTTGTATTAAGATCAGTAAAATGGAGTTTTTACAAGTTCAAAAATATAAATCACTATTTTCTTTTTACTTGTATACAATTTTCTCATTAACCAAACAGATCTTAACAGAATAATTCAATATAATTATCAACCTTTTCCAATCAAACAAATATATTAGAATCGGATATGAGAGAGAGAGAGAGAGAGAAATTATGGCATTCGATGACTACGAGCACAATTAAATTACTTTTAAAAATATATATATAAATAAAAATCTCACACTCGTATCCTTGCTATAAGTAGTATTAATTAAGATCAGCAAAATGTAGTTTTTAAAAATAAATCCAAGTTTGACAAATATAAATCATGACACAATTTTCTCACCAACCAAACAGATCTTAACAAAATAAGTCAACACAATCAAGTCTCAACAAATAGCTACAGAGAGAGAGATTACGGTGTTCTTCATGGTATCGGTGGCGACGATGGAGGAGTTGTCGCCATGGATATAGGCAGGAAGGCAATCGGAGAGGAGAGTGATGCTAACGGACCACTCGGCAAATGAATGCCGGCCATCTTCTGTCTCCCAAACCCTGCCGACTCTCACCCTCGCCTTCCCGTGCCTTTGCTCCAATCTCATGCCTTTCATTTTCTCCGCCATGTCTCTCACAACTCCAACTTCAACTTCAACTTCAAGAGAGAGGGGCCCAGTCCAGATTTCGATCGCAGAGAGGTACGGGACGGGAAGGAACAGGATAGATATAAAGGACAAGTCTCCGTTTGAAAAATTTGTTTGCTGCTCCTCGTACTCCACACGACGGTGCTTGACAACAATCACAAATTTGTATATTTTTTATGCTCTCTAATCACCTAAGATTATGCTAATTTGGAATAAGCTCCAAAAATTAAAAAGTTACTAAAAAAATTTATAAAGTCTGTACTATTCGACGGTAATTTGTGGAATAAGTTATTAGGATAATTTTACCCTTTGAATTTAACTATTCAAAAAGTTAAAAGTCGAAAAGTCAAAAGGGTAAAATTATCATTTTGATTTTACTATAATATTTTATTACACATTTTTTCGTAAAAAGTTAAAAAAATTATTCCAAACATACATTTTTTTTTTCTCTACTTTTTTAAAGTAGACATCTCAAACAACTACAAAATTGTGAGTCTTATTTCCTTTATTTAGGGGTGAGCAGCGGATATATCGATCCGTCAAAACCGACCGAACCGAATCGATCCGCCGCATTTTGGACGGATGCATGATGACGAGCGGACGGTTGCGGATTGATGTTCTCCAATCCGCCAATTTGGCGGACGGATGGCGGATTTGAGATTCCTTTGGCCGCAACCGAACCGCCAAACCGCGAGCACCCCTAGTAATTTATAAAATTTTGTGTTTTCAATTTGTTTAAATATTTTGTTTGTGTTTTCAATTGAAAAAAAGTTTAAATATTCTGTTGAAAAAAAAATTTCAACTTGAATATATTTTTTGAATTAAAAAAAATAAATGTATTATTTATCTATATTTTTTGCTTTTTAAATCTAACTATATATAGATCTAACAATACAAAGATATACAATCTTTATTACTGCTTTGTTCATGATTTTGGTGGTTTGAATTGTTTTTATATTTTAAGAACCACAGATTATAATATTTTATGTGGATGAATCATGTTGTGATTGTAATATGTGGATGAGATATGCAGTGATTATGATATTCTAAGGTTTCAAACTCTCTTTCTTTGGATGAGGCATATAGTGATTGTATTACTTTTTTAAGTCATTGAGGAAGTTCACAAGTTGAATTATGTTGAAAATTTATAAAATTTTAAACCGCCAAACCGATTTGCATCCATCTGCCAAACCGTCAATCCGCTCAATCTACATCCGCCAGATTGGTGGACGGATGCGGATTGATTTTCTCTAATCCACCAATCTGGCGGACGGATGACGGATTGAAAGTTCCGTAGCCGCAACTAACCCACGCCCACCCCTACCCTCATCAATCATAATATTTTTGAGGAGTGCCCTAAGACTAATCAATAACTTCTTCTATAATAAAAATCTGGAAATTGATATATTGACCTAACAAATTTAGTACCAAAATTTTTTTGGATCTATATCATTGCGTTTAGTTTTGATTTTTTGAATTTAATTTTCTAAAAATTTAATTTTTAATTTTTTATATTTTTTAATTTTAAGGAATATTTTTTAAATATTAAGTAGTTTTTTATTTTTTAAGTGTATCTTATTTATATGTATCTAAAAAAAATATTTTAAAAAATTAATAAATACACAAGAGTCCGAAAAATATATTAAATTTTTAAATGTTTTTTGTATTTTTAGTATTTAGCGAATTTTTTATCAAAAAAATACAAATATTATATTTTTTAAGCATATTTATGTTAGATGTATATAAAAATTAAAAAAATTACTTAAAATATTAAAAAAATTAGTAAAAATAAAAAATTTTCATTTTTAAAAAAGTAAATTTAAAAAAACTCAAACCAAATAAGCTGATTATTTTTCTTAAAATTATTGATGATTACAAAAATTTGCTGTCAATTTTAAAAATGACCTTGACTTTTCCTCTGGTTTATTTTTGTGTTTGTTTCAAAATACATTTGAAAAAATCAATCAATTAATCATAGGAGTAAATTTGTAAAATACCCTAGTCACTTAGCGTTAGGCCAGGTCACAAAAAAAAAAATATTTCTGAGAGAAAATTGTTCAAAAGTCCAAATTAAGGAAAGTATAACATATTATGTTTAGTGGATATTTTTTTGTTAGTAACAAATCCACTCTTTTTGAAAATAGTTTGGTGTATTTTTATTTGTTTTGAATGACATTTTGTTTTCAATTTTATCCTTTAATTTATCTGTTGACTTTCGCTGACTATCTGTTCAATTTTTCTCTTATCTGTTTAAAAATTTTTCCTATTTGTTCACATTTTTTTCATATCTGTTCAATTTTTTTACCTATCTGTTCAATTTTTTTCTCTATTTGTTCAAAATTTGTAGGCTTCTTTATCTATTTGTTTAAAATCTGTGAATTTCTCTCTCTATTTGTTTAAAACTTGTCTTAATGTTCCCTATCTGTTGAAATTTATCTGTTCAAAATTGAGCAAATCCAATACAAATTTTTTAAACCTATCTGCTCAATTTTTTATCTTTATCTATTTAAATTTTCATACACAAATAGATAGCTATAAAGAAAGAGAAAGAGATAAAGAGATTACATATCTGTAAACTTGACGCTATTATTGTTTAATTATCAATACCAACATTTATCATCGACAACAAAAAAAGAATAATTATTTTAAAATTATAAATTTTAATGTAGCCACATTATTCAATATATGTATTTTGATGTGTAATACATATTTCAATATAAAGCGTTACAAAAATGCCTAATTATTTAACCCTTTTATTGTATATTGAGAAATAATGGCTTGAAGATCTATAAATTTTATGCATATTGTGGCCACAAATGCTAGGTGATATGGTCGTTTACACATCAAAATATTTAATTTAAAATCAAGTAAAAACAATTACTCCATAGAATGGCCGTTAAAATTAGGTGTCGATCTACAAGGACTAATGATGAATAATTTAATTTAGAAATTTAGATTTGTTTGGAGTGAAAATTAAACTACTTAATTAAACAATTAAACAAACAAAACGAAATAAATATCTTAGGATTTCGAATCCACCACCAACCTCATAACTAGGAGTAATTGTATTCAGTCCTTAGAAAATCAATGATTTGGATATTGTGATGTAAGTTGATTAAAAATACATCGTCAAGAGGATTTGTATATCAAAATCAGAAGATCACGAAATATCTTTACGTAGAACAGACCGTCACCACTAAACAAAAACTAAACTATAGTTGATGCACAGACCGTCTTACTAGGTATGACTTATCTAGCAATTTTAATATACAGAAGTGAAAACCATTGTATAACATGATTTGAATAACCCCTTTATTGCACAAAAATATCTAAAAGTTATACAACTGTATCAAAATCAAATTAAAACTAAAAATACTAAATACAATTTACACCAATTATTTCGTCAATGTTTCATCTTTATCTTAAGACAGAAAAATAGTTTCACACACTAATATTTACAAACTAAACACTCACACTTTCCATTTCTTTTTATTTTACTCTCTTTTTCTTTTCATTCCTTGGGCCGAAGCCCTCTGCTCTCGTCTCAGCTCCCCCTACCAATTTTTTCTTCATTCTTTTTAAATGCCTTTTATAAGAAAATTCCACGCGATCAGAGTATCTCCAACGGTTCACCAAACATTTCATCAAATCTGAGCAAAAATATGATCAATTCCTCTATTTGATATCAAATACTCCAACGAAACTGTCATCAAACCACAGGATGTCCTGAGGGTCGACCGACAAGAGCAAAATTATTATTATTTTTTATTTTTGTTTTTTTTTTGCCTTCATTTATGTTTCCTCAATTTAAACAAGAATTCTTCAGAATATCGACAGTGAGAATTCTCCAGAATACATATATATACAAATTATATATCTTTACATAATTTAATTGTTAGCCAAGAAGATTGGAAGATTGAGGAATTGAAAAAGATTGAACAACTGTTAGTCAAGAATGCGTATATATACATTTGCAGTTAACAAGAACATGAAATTGAAAGATTGAGCAATTGAAAAAGATTGAGTGGTTTGGTAGTTAGAGAGAGATTTGTAAAATGTGGGATGTATAAAGATTGTTGTTAAATTCCAAATCAACATATCACCATCAAACTAATTCCAGTCAGAACTGAAAACAACAAGAAGAACATAAAAATGCAGAGATGAAAATATGGACTTCATTTTCTATTTGAGACTGAGCTCTTGAGTGCTCAACGTATACTTAGGGGTTGTTTGGGGTGTCCTAAATAGGTGCACTTTTTGTTTTTTTGGACTAAAAATTTGAGAAAAAAAATGGATGTTTGGGTTAACTTTTTGACTTTTTACGAAAAAATGTGTATTAAAAATTGTATAAGAAAGTGTGTAAGAGAAGTTTGGGAAAGTAGCAATACGGCCGACCTGTCTGGCAGAGAAGATTGACATAAGAAATAGTTGCCTACTTTTCGGGCATTGCATTGGACAGTGCTGTTCGCCCCGTGGTGGCCATCATGGGTCCCGTTTTGATAATCTAAATCGTTCAATGTATAGAACTCGTCGAGTACTATATGCCTATAAAAAATCACGTTGATCGGATATCGATAGCTATCTGATCGGATTAGTTTTTTTTTTCAACTGTTAACTATAACACCATCTATTTTTTCATATAAAACTGATTTGATCATGTAGTTAGCGATATCCGATCAATGTGATTTTTTATAGACATATAATACTCGACGAGTTCTACACAACGATTCAGATTATCAAAACAGAACCCACGATGGGCCCCCACGGGCCGAACAGGACCTTGTTTTTTTGTGAACCGATCCTGTGCAATTTTTCCATAAAGTTCATTTCAAAAGTCTGTGGGCGGCAGAATGTGTTGCAATAATTTTTGTATAAAATTATTATTATTTTTTTTAGTGAATAGTGGTAATTTTTTTAGTAATTTTTTGACTTTTTAAATTATTTGCAACATGCTGAACCAGGCCTTATGGAATTAGACTTTGAGGTATAGAGTGGATCAGAGATGAGAATTGAGAAAGAGAACAAAATGGAAATGGATTCAGGGAAAAATGGAAATAGAGTGAAAAAAATATTGAGGTGGTCGACCTGTTAATGTAAATTTTCACAAATTTTTGCCTTAAAGCGGTCATTCGGGGGGACATCCAGCTAGTTGTTCGGTAGGTTGAACTCAATGACTATACATAGTAAATTGCTGAAAGGGGCCAGCCATCCTAAGTTTAGTGAAACATTTGATATTTTCTCAATTTGATACCGTTTTAGTGTAACCGTTAGAGCACAAAAAGCATATCCTTTTCACCAAATTTAAATTTGATGATGAATTTAATGAATGGTTGGAGATGGTCTCACCTACAAAAAAATCAAAAACATAATAATATAAATAATATAATATTCTAATAATATATATATATATATAGCAATGGAGGGTATCGGCCAGCCTATGGCTAAATTTATAAAAAATAACAAATATAGAACAATTTAGAAACTGAATTTCATTGAGTGAATAAGAACTTACAATGAAATGACCCAGTCTTGAAAAGATTTACAACCATGACTACTTGAGAACTACTCCCAGGAAATGAAGTGCAATACAAGAATTGAAATGCTAAAAATGTAAAGAACTAGAAATATAAAACTGGAAAGAAAATATGAAGTAAATGAACTGGTTTCTGGATCTGAGTCTGGGTCCTTTCTGTATAGCCTTCTCTGCTATTTATACTCTTTAGTGGTAACCATCAAAGTGACCTTCTAACCGTTGAAATACACTTCCATGATCTCTGGTCATGGCTTCGCTCAACTAGCTCCCATTACACCTCTTTTGCAGTTAGGCTTTCCTTTTGAATTTGAATTTGAATTGTAGGTAACCGTTAGGCTATGTCATATCGCGCCTCTTGACTATTCTGATGCCATGCAGATCCAATACTACCAATATGAACTATCACGTGTCTATATTTGACTGGAGACTTGCTTTAATTCCCCAAATTGCTCTTTAGGTGCCACGTGCCACTCTGCAATTATCTTTTACAAATTATACAGCCAACATTACCCCCCGCATTAATATACCCAATACTTGGTGATAGTAGTGGACTAGTGCATTCTACCCACGTCTTAGGACGTGCATGGACTCTGTATATTCTGGAAGTGTAACCGCTTTTGAACACTGAAGTAGTGAACTTCATTAAATCCTTGTGCTTTGCACTTCTATTTCCTAAGTAGACGAAAAGACTGGTACATCCCCAATGGCCAATCACACCTTCTCTAACATTGATCGAGCATACGTGGAGTCTTTGGAAGATGATTGCAGGCCTCGAAAGAACCTTAATGCATTTATTGGCTACACTTATTCGCCTCCATTTATACAAGTCATGGAAGCTTTTGTAAGTTACCAACCTTTGGACCAAGAATTTGCCAACTACAAACCTTTGGCCCAAGCATTTGTAAAAATGGATCTTGGAAGCTCCTCCTCTACCCCACAACTCTCCTCATGGGACGAAGCCGCTTCTTCTTCCTCCAAGTCCATTGGCTGGGGAAGTTGGCCAGTACTTGCTGAACGCCAAATGAGAGAGCGGATTCATCATCGATTTGTTGAATTCGATGATCCCTTTTCCGTTCCTCCTTCTACTCGAAGCTCAGTAGTTTATCCCTATATACCCATTGATCACCAACGCAGTCTTGAGGACAACTTACTTGTGACGTGGTACATGTCTTCCATGCTAGCAAGAATAGTGCGGAAAACTCCTCATCCAGACGAAGCACAGGGATTTAATTCGTCATTTTTGGCTAAGAAGGAAAAACTTTGCTCTTCTGACTAGCTCGAATGTGTGAATGACTCCTAGTTCCCCTCTTTCTTCGGGATGGACCCCTCTGCACCTCCTCTCTCTCAGAATCCTTTATCGGATGGAGGAATTGAGGCTTATTCTCTTCAAGGGTTAGGTAGCGTTTGGTAAAGCTTTCTAAATGTGATTTGAGAATAGGAGTTGTATTTTGAGTTTGTGAGTTTTGGAATTATGATTTGAGTGTGAAAAATTTGTTTGGCGAATGAGTTTTGAATTGAGTGCGAAATTTTTGATGTGACATATGATATTTGATACAAAAACTTATAACTCATAACCAAACACACAACTCAAAATTCTATTAAAGCTCATAAAAAAATTTTAAAATTTCAAAAAATATTTTTTGTTGAATATATAAAAATTAACATGTGTCAATTGCAAAAAAAAAAAAAAAAAAAAAAAATTGCACTGTTCCAGTCAACTGGTCGGATGACCGGTGGGATGACTAGTTAGTCCAAATTTTCCCGCCTTCGACCGAGTTTTCAAAAGTGAGTGAAATTAATTTTTGAAAGCTGGAAACAAATATCACGTGAGAACATTATACTAGAACTAAAGTTCCAAAACTCAAACAAACAGAGCCTTCGTTTTTCTCTTCCTACCAACCTCCAATTCCTTCAACTACATTTGAGCGATACAAAGCTCAGCTTCTGCTTGCAGTCTTCCCTCACTTGCCCTTCAATGTTCTTGGAGATGAGCTTCCTCTCAAGAACTTCCAATGGGCCTGTGACATTATGACTCGGGATCATGTTCTCAACCCCACTGCCCAGACAGAGCTTCGAACCTTTTCAGACCAACTCCCACTCCTTCTTCATTGGTACAAAATTTCTTTGGCCACCAGCGACTCCTTGGACGAAATCATAGTCAATCGAATTCAAATTCAGTATGAAGCAGAGAATCTTATTGAAGAATATGATGACTTTAAGAACAAGGACTCAGCATACTGGGATGATTTAGATATGGACGAAATGGAGCAAGGTCTGAAGGAGGCAGAGTTCGAGATGAAAGCCGAATAGCTTTTTCACAAAATAAAAGCCTATCAACTACAGCAAACTGAGTCAGATAGAGTGGAGGATAGAATAAAGAAATAACACAAGTTCATAGAACACTGCTGGGTTAAATTTAATGAACTTGTTACTTTTTCTATTCCCTATTATTATGAAGTTGAATTTGTAGCCAAGTAGGCATTTCTAATGTAATTATTTATATATCAATAAAACTAGGGGTTTTCTTTCCCTCTTTTGCATGACCTGGTTTTATATTCCAATTACATGATCAATTACA
Organism: Camellia sinensis; assembly: GCF_055761805.1. Classification (NCBI taxonomy): domain Eukaryota; kingdom Viridiplantae; phylum Streptophyta; class Magnoliopsida; order Ericales; family Theaceae; genus Camellia; species Camellia sinensis. The sequence goes on from NC_138965.1 coordinate 48,983,679, forward strand.
TGGAAAATATGGCTTTATACCTTACTATGTTTATATAATCTGTGAATGACGACTTCGAAGCAACCAACTTACTTTGATACCAGGTTTCAAATGTTGCGAATTATAAAATTCTTTATAGGAGTACTGGTATTTATCTTAGGCTTTCACATTCTAATTATATAGTTAATATAGTATGTGTAAATAACAGTACCAATCTTGCTCTGAGGCCTGACTCAGGTATTTTAAAGCATGAAATTTCTCTTAAGAACGGCCTTATTTACCTTCGAAGAATCTTGTATAAGTAAAAGCGTTTGATTAGTCTTTTGGCCTTTGGACTTTCTATAATGCTTAACCAAGAACTGGTTTCATAGTGCTTATTTATACTAAAAGAATAGGCAAGAACCATATTCTAACTATAGGTTATTACGAAGATCCCTTCGAAGGAAACTTCCTTTATTGGAAAATTTATAAGCACACTGCCAAAATTTACTATCCACACAGTTGGATAGTAAGACTTTAAATACCTACCATTGATTTTCTTGGGATGCACATATTCATTAAGATTTCTCAGATGGTATGCTCCCCAGGCAAGACACTATGAATTTGGTATAGTCATTCCTAATTAGGTGACCAATTGCCAAACTTATGGCTTTTAATTCCTATTGGAAGTATTGTTTTCCATACCAAGTCACCTTCAACAAAGCTAATGTGCCTAACTTTCTTATTATAGTTTTTGACTGCTTTCTTCTTTTGGAAAAGAATACTATTTAATGCCAAAATTCTAGCTTCATCCACATTTTCTAATTCTAAGAACATACTTTGATGGTACTGTTTAGAAGTTAACTGGTCCTGGCATTTTACCCTCAAGGATTTAATATTGATTTGCACATGTAACATTGCATCATGTCCATATACTAAGGCATAATGAGCGACTCATGTACTTGACCTTGGAGAAGTTCTATAGGCCCACAACACATCTAATAACAAGTTATGCCAATCCCTAGGATTGTCTTCCACAACTCTTTGTATTCTTTTTTTCAAGGATTTGTTAGATGACTCAGCCCGACCATTTGCTTGTGCACAATAAAGGGTGGAATTAACAAGGCTAATTCCAAACTCTGCTGCGAAAGATTTTACCATTTTTCCATCAAATACAGTCTCATTATCTACAGTTATAGTCTGTGGGATCCCAAACCTATGGATCAATTCCTTAATAAATCCAATAACTTCAGTATGATCCACAGCTTTATAAAGCTTAGCTTCAACCCATTTAGTGAAGTAATCTGTGGCCACTAGAATTAAACAATGCTACTTTAAAGAAGGTGGATATACTTTCCCTATCATATCCATTGCCCATCCTCTAAATGGCCATGGCTTCATTACTGCATGCAAATCAACTATTGGCATATGTCTTATCATGCCATGCTTCTAGCATGCCTGACATCCTTTTGCATACTCTATGCAATCCTTTAGGATGGTTAGCTAATACTAGGAATGCCTTCAAAGCAACCATTTCATTTCCACACCAGGCTAATGGGCACCACAAATACCTTCATGCACCTCAGCCATAGCAGTCAATGCTTCTTTTGGCCCTAAACATTCTAACAGTAACCCATCTGCTCCTTTTTTATAAAGAACATTATTATACACTATATATTGCATAGACTATAATTTAATTTTTTTGTTGGCCTTCGAAGATGGGTCAGTTAAATATTGAATGATTGGATGCCTCCAATCATGCTCTTCTAAGTTATTGTTGTTAACTTCTACCATGATACCCTTTTAGCCAAATGTTGTATTAACTTCTGATATGTTGCTTGACTTATGTCCACTTGGCTATTTCCCTTTCTTCTGAAATTCGAGGCCCTCTGAGCCACATCATTGGCCTTATGGTTCATGAATCTTGGGATATAAGTCACATTGATTATCTAAAACTGAGAAAGCAAATGCAGTGCAGCAACATAATATGATAACATGCTTGCACTTTGAGACTTGAAGATTCCTTCTACTTGGTTGATTACCAATTGGGAATCCCTAAATATATCAACTGCATGAGCTTGTAATCCAATAAGTATCTCAAGTCCCATTATTAAAGTTTCATATTTAGCTTGATTATTGGAACAAGTAGTTTCATCTACTCTGAAACCATGTGTGGTTTCTACCCCCTGTAGTGATTTAATTATAATACCAATTCCAACAAAACCACTGGCTTTTGATCCATCGAACCACATTTACCATGGCTCAACGTTGACCATATCAAGGTCCATTATCTCTTGGCTTTCTATTTGACATGAATGATCTGCCAAGAAGGTAGCCAAAACTTGTCCTTTTACTACCCTTTAGGGGACATATTCTAGATGAAATTCTGATAGAGCTAATATCCATTTGCTAATTCTTCCTCTCAACACAGGTCTAGATAACATGTACTTAACCAATTCTGTGGTTACAATTACCAAGATAACAGTAGGCAAAAGACAATATCTTAATTTCATTACTGCAAAATACATTGCAAGGCACAGCTTTTCTACAGCTGAGTATTTACGTTCACAAGAATTTAAAAACCTAAAAATCTACTAAGGTAATAAACTGCTTGCTCCTTGCCTTCTTCATTGTCCTGAGTTAGGAAAACTCCCAATAAATCTTCTGCTGCAGCAATGTATAACTTCAAGGGCTTGTCGCTTCTTGGTGGCATCAACACTGGAGGCTTGGCCAAGTAGGCTTTAATTCCTTTGAAAGCAGCTTGATGCTCTGCAGTCCATACAAACTCCTCTTCATTTTTCAACTTTAACAAAGAAGAAAATACTTTAGTTTTCCCTACAGTGTTAGAAATAAATATTCGAAGGAAATTAACCTGACCAAGGAACTTTTGTAATTCTTTCTTACTTGATGGAGGTTTGGCCTCAATGATGGCTTTGGCTTTATTCTGATCAATATGTATTCCCTTCTTGTGCACTAAATACCCCAAGAAGTTTCCAGCTGATACACTAAAAGCACATTTGAGAGGATTAAGCCTCAACTTGAACTTTCTCATTGTTTTGAAAGCTGCTACCAAGTGAACCAAGTGTTCCTCCATAGACTGGGACTTTACAACAATATCATTAATGTAACACTCTAGGTATCCTCCAATAAGATCATGAAAGATAGTATTCATTGCCCTCTGATATGTTGGCCCAACATTCTTTAGACCAAACGGCATTTTCACCAATTCGAAGGTGCCAATATTCCCAGGACACCTGAATGCTATCTTATGGACATCCTTCTTTGTAATGCAGATCTAGTTGTAACCAGAATGCCCATCCATCATAGACAAAATCTTGTGTCATGCTGAATTGTCCACCAATAAATCAACTATAGGCATGGAGTATTCATCTTTTGGAGTTGCCAAATTCAGGTTTCTAAAATCGATGCATACCCTCATCTTGCCATTATTTTTAACCATAGACTGTTCTAATGAAGCCTGCTTTATGGAGCCTGAGAATCTCCTCCTTTACTTTTTGAACCACTTCAGGGCTCATCCGTCTTGGTTTCTACTTGTGTGGCTTGAAGTTAGGCTTCATAGGGAGCCTATGTTCCACTAATGACCTATCCAATCTAGGCAGTTCATTATAAAACCATGCAAAAGAATCCTTATATTGCTTTGAGACTACCAGTAACTGGTTCCTGTAAATAAGACTTAGCCAAGCACTGATATAAGTGGGCTACTGTGCAGAACCTTCTCCTAAATTAACTTCTTCCAAGGGGTCTTGTACTTGAGCACTTACTAATGCTTCTCCTTTGACTTTTTCTGCCTTTGAAGCAACTTCTTCATTTTGTTCTGCTCCCACTTTCTCTGGTTTAATGTCTTTGCTTTCTTCCTTATAGACAAATCTGTCAATAAGGCTTCTTCCGATATTTCCTGGACTTTTGTATCGATGTCCAATGCATAGTACTCATCAAGAGCCAAAGGCCTGGCCTTTTGCTGCTCCTGATTACAGCCAACCACCATGGCTTCCTTTTCTTGTTCCTAAACCTTCTGGACTATTGATTTTACGTCCAATACTGAAAACTTGACTAAGGCCAAGGGTTTAGCTTCTTGGTTCTTATCTTCTTGCCTATAACCAAGCATCATTGTCATCTTTGGTGACGAACTCTTCATCAGCACTCTCCTACACTAAGTGCTTCAGGTGTGCTACTTCCTTATCAGCTGTCACTTCGGCTGTTCCATCAGGTTCCCTCAGTACATTGAGTGGTGTCACTCCTTCAGTGTATAACTTGGCCTCTGCAAAATCAGCACAAGTGATAAACGGTTGAGGGTCAGCATTGATCTCTTCTGTCTCTCCATTGAATAGGGCTATCATTATTTTCTGATGTAGAGAGGAAGGTACACATTTGTTGGTGTGGATCCAATCCCTGTCAAGCAAAGCATTATACTTGGCATTACTATCTATAACAAAGAATGCTGTCATGCAATCTCTGGTTCCCCAAACTCAAGTTGATGGGTAGAATGCCCTGAGCCATCTGCTTATCCGTAGCAAAATCGGTAATGGTTATGCTAGTTAGGATTAATCTGGGTTTCTTTTCCCCAATTTCTTCAAGGAGGACTTCGAAAGCAGGTTCACTGCTGCCCCATTGTCCACTAACACCCTGTTCATTTGTATCCTGTCGAAGTAGGCCTTGATATACAAGGGCTTAATGTACTGAGTCATAGATGTTGTAAGGTACTCGAAGGGATACGAGAGGTAAATATTCACCTCCTCATTTTCTTCTTCAGTTTCCATTGGTGTGGTCATTTCAGACTCATCTTGAATCATGCTGGCCTGTGAATCTTCACTAGAAACCGGAATAGGGTTAACTTCCTGACCTTCTTGGTTTCCCTTTTTAACTTGGAACTCCTATGGCAGTATATATACTATGTTCATTGACACTGGAGGAAATGAACCAAACTGAACTGCTGGCTGTACTTGTTTCCCTTCCAAACTAGCTTGTGTTGTTATTTCGGAAGCATCTTCCGTGCTGCACTCTGGTACCTCTATGCTAGCAGGTTCCTTTGAAGCAGCCTGTTGGTAATCTACCTCCGTTGGCTTGTCAACCAAAAAGGTTTGCTCAGCCATGAAGGCCTCAAATATTCAATTTTCAGCCAATATTCTCTTTTGGCCTAGCTCAGTCCCTTCATTCGTTTCATCATCATTTTCCATTAAAGCCTTTTCGAGGCCTGCTAAATTGGATTTTTCTTTGGCTCTTAGTTCAGTATGAACTTTAGCCAACTGCTCCATACTGTCACTTCTCTTGATTTTGGGAGCAAGCTTCGAACCTATCCCCCTATCTGTCTGGTTTTTTGCTTGTGCCATGGAAGTGCTCTCCCCACTTTCTTTCAGATCCCTCTGATACTGGGTGTATCTTCGTTGGATCTTCCTCATTTGGGACCTAGAAATTACAGGAACTACATCTGGCTCCCTTGTTTTTGGATTCTTTAATAACACCCAGTTGTTTGAAGCCACCAAGGGAGGTTTGATAATTCTTCCCTGGTCTTCAAAAACCTTTCTTTGAGTAGGCATTTCTTTATGTTTGTTCTGCATAACAAACTAATCTGGAACTCTTGGGACCCATGAGCCCATTGGTTTGGCTGCTGGACCTGCTACCCACTTTTTGAAATAGTCTTCGAAGCAGTCTTTAGGGGTCAATTATCAGTCCTGGTCCCATGCCCTGCACTGAATCCATTCTCCCTTTCAAACTGGTTGTCTACTTTGTAATAATTACGTGGCCTAGTTTCATATAGAGGCCTCTTTCCTTTTGATTGCATCCTGGTGTCTGGTGGGGTTACCAAGGATGAATGATGTCTAGGGCCAGTTGGGTATGGCCTCTTATTATGGGTGCTGGTTATTCGATCCCTCTGCAACTCTTTGTAATGCTGTTTCCCGTCAACTAGGAGCCCTTTCAGCCACTTGTAACACATCCTGCACTTAGGACACATCCTCTGCATTATAGCAGCTTCGAGAGAGTCATCATCCAACATCTCTTCACTAGAGCCTTCTTTTAGGCCTGGAAAGCTTTGTCCATTAGCTGGTGAACTTCTTGTGTTCTTTCTGAAAGCAGCCTGGCTAGCCACATACATCTGTATAGTAACTTCCTCCAATTTTTTCAGGGATAGGTTTTGGAAATCTGGCATGCCAACATTGGTTGCAGCCTCCACAATCTCTAGAAACGGGTTGGTGTCAATTCCCATAGCTTTATCAGACTTGGCCGGAAACTTTAGCCTCTCCTTTCGAATCTGTTTTTTGATCCTGTCTCAGAAAATAATACAGTTTTTAGTTGAATGAGACCAAGAATTGTGCCATTTACAGTACAGTTTTCCTTTAAGTTCTTCAAGGGTAGGAATCTTGACTCCTTTTGGTAACTTTAGAAAATTTGCTGCAAGTAAATGATCAAAAATATCATCTACTTTTGTTAAGTCAAAAGAATATTTCCTATGCAGGTCTTTCTTTTTAAACTGCTGGTCTATTGTACCGTCTTTCTGAATTAATGCCTTACAAGCCATAAATTTTTTTCCTACTATCTCTGCTGCATCAATTTCATAATTAGGGCCCCTATAGTATATGATGCATTACTTTGATCTTGTTCTTCTTTGAGTAAAGTTTCATAGCTAGACACCTTATAGGTTAACTCTACTAAGTCTCGAAACTCAGCTGAATCAAACTTCTTTCGAAGCCTAAATTCCAAGCCATTCTGAGCCAATCTTACACATTTAGGCTCTAGTAGCATGACCCTGCATTTGTTTCGTGCCCTTTTAAATTTGGCAATAAAGTGAGCAGCCTTCTCATCAGGCCTTTGGCTAAATCTTGTCAAGTTTGCCATAGAAACTTCAGGTTCTATTTGGAAAAATTGGGCATGAAAAACTTCCTCAATTTGCTGCCAAGTTTGGATAGAGCCAGGTATATGGTTTATGTACCATACGAAGGTTGCTCCAGTTAGAGAGTTTTGGAAAAAAGTCTTAGTTTTATATAATCATTATTAGTGAACTCACCACACTAGCCTGTAAACTTGGCAATGTGTACTATAGTTGACTGATTTCCATTTTCATAAAAGAGGCCAAAGTCTGGTATTCTAAACCCCCTAGGATATTCGTGTACCCTATCCACCCACTCTGGGTAAGGTTTTCTGTACACTGGTGCCTAGACCCCTCGAGCCATAGGTCCACACATTTGTCTAACTATATCAACAATTTGGTCCCTTAGAATTATATTTTGTGCTGGTTGAACCACTACTGAAGGGACAAACACAGGGTTTGGAGGAACACCATGTGCTTGTGGACCTCTTGGTCCATACATGGGTACATTCAGGACTGACTGTCCCTGCTGTACTAGCTGCTGTTGAAGGTATGTCTGGCCTCTTAGAGCCTTTCCTGTGAAAGGTCCTGCGAAAGGTAACACAAGAGGAGAAGCAGGTGTTGTTTTTCTTCCAATTGCAGGAAATCCTTCCAACCCCCCCCCCCCCGCGGGTGCAAACTCAAACATAGGGTTGGTGAAACCTCTTGTGCCTGGCATGTTTTCAAACATAGGATTTGGAAATGCCCTCATGACATTACCTTGAGTTGGCCTAGATCTACCAAATTGTATGGTTTCCCTGGTAGAGAATGGTACATTCTGAGTGACCATTGGCCTCGAAAGAGTTTCATACCATGATTGAGGCACAGGAGCGGGCCTCTCATGGTTGTGACTACTAGTCTGACCATTGACTTGTCCACTATTTTGCATAGGCTATTTATCTCAAGCCAATCGTTGCTAAGGACTATTTACATTTTCTTTAGTTTGTCTTACAGCAATTGGTTGATGAGAATTCATTCGATCCAAAAAGGATGTTGCCCATCTTTTCATTGTATACATTAGTTGTTGTCCCATAGCATCTACTAAACCTCCTCACGGGTTTAGTGATTGGGTAGAAAGGACATTCGAAGGTCTAGTCTCATGGCCCTGTCCAGTATGTTGGACATGTGTTGTATATTGTGAAGTCCTGGTCTGTTCGACAAATTGTGGAGGATCTGATGGGATAGATGCATCCATCACATTGTCCTCTGGGTTAGGTATTTCTACCTCTCCTTTCACACCCTCTTCCAAGCGTTCATTTTCTTCTCTTGCTTTACGTCTAGCCATTTTTAATAGTCCTGCCAGGTGTACCAAAAAATATATGTTGGTTTTTTTGGCTTTCAAAGGTTAATTGTGTAATTTTAAGCATGCCAGCAAGGATCAATAAGTCCTTACAGAATTTATAATTGCCAACCAATTATCAGATGATTGTGTTGAAGTTCTTTCAGCCTCAATGAAGATGACTTTTACTGGTGGCTTGTTTTAGGAGAAATTTATAAGAAATAACAAATACAGAACAATTTAGAAATTGAATTTCATTGAGTGAATAAGAACTTACAATGAAATGACCCAGTCTTGAAAAGATTTACAGCAATGACTACTTGAGAACTACTCCTAGGAAATGAAGTGTAGTACGGGAATTGAAATGCTGAAAATGTAAAGAACTGGAAATATAAAACTGGAAAAAAAATATGAAGTAAATCAACTGGTTTCTAGATCTGAGTCTGGGTCCTTTTTGTTTAGCCTTCTCTGCTATTAATACTCTTTAGTGGTAACTGTCGAAGTGGCCTTTTAACCGTCGAAATATATTTCCATGATCTCTGGTCATAGCTTTGCTCAACTAGCTCCCACTATGCCTCTTTTGCACTTAGGCTTCCCTTTTGAATTTGAATTTGAATTGTAAGTAACCGTTAGGCTATGTCATCTCGCGCCTCTTGACTATTCCGATGCCACGCAGATCCAATACTACCAATATGAACTGTCACGTGTCTATCTTTGATTGGAGACTTACTTTAATTCCCCAAATTGCCCTTTAGGTATCACGTATCACTCTGCGATTGGCTTTTACAAATTATATAGCCAACATTGGTTTGGTCTTGAATTCAATAACTTAGAACCAATTATGATTAAATTGATTTTAAATTAGTGTCAACTTAAACTAAACCGACTCATGTGCACCCCTAGCTAGGAGTAATGCATGCATGCTGCATTATTATTAAAATCTTATATGATGAACTACAAACTTCATAATGTTAACCAACGATAGAAAGTTTTAAACTAGCTTAATACCAAAACATTTCTTTTTATATATTTTGAAAGGTTAAAGAGTTATTAAAGTTCTAAATTTATATCATCTATTGATAATCAATTATTAAAGAATTTGATCAAATTAAAAATAAATAGTATTAAATTAAAATAAATGGGTCGATCTTGGTCTGGTTTGGGTCGAACTTATATTACATAATAGCTCTTAAAGTCATTTTTCAAGTCCTCGGGATTGGATTTATACTTTATTCCTAAGCCCATCCAAAAAATTTATTTTCAAATAAAAATTATAATTAATTTAACCATTTGAGTGTCTCTTTATCTATTCAAGACTAGTAGTTCAAATTTTATAATTAATTCTTTATATAATTAGTAGAGAAAATTTTGTAGCGTTTGGTAGAGTTTTAGAATTATGATTTGAGAATAGAGTTGTATTTTGAGTTTGTAAGTTTTGGAATTATGATTTGATTGTGGAAAATTTGTTTGATTATGAGTTTTGAAAGGAGTTTTGAATTGAGTTTGAAGTCTTTGATGTGATATATGATATTTAATTCAAAAACTTACAACTCATAACCAAACACACAACTCAAAATTCTATATTTTAAAAAAATTCTAAAAATATTTTTTATTTAAAATATAAAAATAACAAGTGCAAAAAAAAAAAAAAAAGAACACTGTTCCGGACGATTGGCCGAACATCCGGGGGACATCCCGGAAGATGACTGGGTAGACGTGTTTTGAAAAGTGGGTGTGGAATCAAGTTTTGAAAATTCTAACCAAACACCACACTCAAACCAAGGGGCAGAATTGCGTTTGGAAGTCTCCACCAAACGCAGCCTTTCATTTTACCCTCAAAACTTTGCCTCGATGATCAATTACACCCCAAACATTAAACAATTTCAATTTTACTCCTAAAACGTTTGAAATCATATCAATTTGACACCTGTCGTTTATTTTCGTCAAGTAGGTGGATGGAATAGTGACGTGGCACCCTGAATTTTGCCTGTAGAGGGGAAATTAAGGCACTTTTATCGAGTTCGGATCCTCTCCTTGCATATCTTCCTTGATTTTCTATGTGCAACGGCTGAGATCAGCCGTTGCAGATCCAACGGATATTAAAAAAATATATATATGAAATTGAAATTTCATTTTCCCGTCCAAAACAATACACAACCTATATAGAGGTTATACAGATTTTGATTTGGAATCACACTCACAAAAACACACACTCATCCCTTCTTCTCTGTCGAACCCACCCTCACCGGCGACCCAGTCTCGAAGCCGTTGTAGATTTGACGACAGTGACCCACTCTCGATGCCATTACAGATTCTGTCTACTTGGCAAACCAGAGCCGTCACGCTCTTGTCTTCCACCTCACCGGCAGACCCCTTTACAGCGACCCACTCCCCAAACCGAACCCATTGCTTTGCCCTCGTTCTGTCTGCCCTCACTTCGCAAACTAGAGGTTAGTCTTCATTGTCTTTGTCTCTGTAATTGAACTGCATTTTGTGTGTTTGTTTGGAATTTTTTCAAACTGAAATTAGAGGTTAGTCTTCATGTGACTGTAAGTTTATCTCACTAGAATATTTTTTTGTCTCTCGATTTTTTTTATTTTTATTTATCTTTAGGCTTTGTAAAGACATTGTTTGTTTACAATTTGTTATAATTGATGACTTTGTCGTGAGTCATGACTGTTAATTTGTTAGATATTGTTTTTTTACAATTTGGGTTTGACTAAAATGGAGAAAAATTTACCTTTACAATTTGGGTCTTCTAAGACTTAATGTCTCTGTGTAGATGTCTATATATAGATCTATTTGTAGTTGTGCATTAAGCTTGCAAATTTAGTGTATGGTACTTTCTTGTCTTGCTCTTGATTGTTAATATATGACAAGCACTTACTATTTGACACTTTGTTTAAGTATAGCTTATTACTCTTGGAATCAGTTACATTGTTTGGTTAAAACATGCTTAATATGGCAGTTTTGTGTGCCGAAAGGTGAAATGTAAATTGACAGTGTTGTTTAGGGCAGTTAGATGCACCATTGCTTGATGTGAACATATAAAGAGATAAAAAAATTCACTTGTTATAATTGATGATTAGGCTCTTAAAGTTCACAATTTGTATTTTTATGTTATGTCCTATCCGTTGAGCTACAATAGGCTTGCCAAACCCTGTGTAGTGACCCAACCCAAAACTAAATGACTCTTGTTGCCCATGAATCAGTGTTACCAAAGGTACTTGGCTTGCATACCTTTTCTTAGACACTTTAAAGAGAACCAAGTAGCTGAAGTTTGAGATTATATAGTTTAATTGATTTATTATTTGATCATAATTGGGTCTCACTCCTTAGTTCTCATTTCTTGTTTCTTTATCCAAGTGTGACAGTGAGTTCTTTGACCATAGTGCAGATATTGTGTTTTTTTTTTTGTCTCTGAGATAAAGATTTTATTTATGTAGCTAAGATTTTATTTATATGGGTTTTCAATTGCATTTTGATATGGATATGGAACCAGAGAATGATTGTTCTTGGAAGCCAAAACAGGGAATGACATTTGATTCTAAATAATGTGTGTATGATTTTTATAATACATATGGAGGAAGAATGGGGTTTAGCATAAGAATGGATTATTGTAGGAAGAACAAGTTCACTAACCAACTTATTTGTAGACTGTTGGTTTGCAACAAGGAGGGATTTCAGAAGGTTGACAAACGAGACCCATTGGCAAAAACCCTAAAGCTGAAACTAGGACTGGTTGTGAGGCTCGACTTTATGTTAAATTAGATGAGGGTATTGGGAAATTTGTTGTGATTGATTTCAAAGAAAAACACAACCATGATCTTGTATCACCCGAGTGTGCCCACATGTTGCCGTCACAAAGAAAGATATTGACTACCCAAGCAATTGAGTTAGATTTGGTGGCACAGTTTGGTCTTCGTTTAGGCCAGTCTTTCAAGCTCATGGGTAGGGAAGTTGGTGGGAGGCAATGTCTTGGGTTTACAAAATTAGATCAAAAAAATTATTTGAGAACAAAAAGACAACAAAGTTTAGCATATGGGGAAGTAGGCAATGTGTTGCAATACTTTAAAGAAAAATCTTTGCAGAATCCTTCATTCTTTTATGCTTTTCAGTTAGATAATGAGGAGCAAATAATGAATATGTTTTGGGCCGATGCACAAATGATCATGGATTATGCCCAATTTGGTGATGTGCCACATTTGATACGACTTACAAGTTAACAAAGAACATAGACCCTTTGTATCTTTTGTGGGATTCAACCATCATAAGGAAACAGTTATATTTGGTGCAGCCTTGCTGTATGATGAGACCGCCGAATCGTTTGTATGGTTGTTTCAAAATTTTCTAGAGGCTATGTCAAGAAAGGCACCAAAAACTTTGTTCACCGACCAAGATGCTGCAATGGCTAAAACCATACCCATCGTTATGCCTGACACAAGTCACCGATTGTGTACTTGGCATTTGATGCAAAATGTATTAAAACATGTTAATTGTTTGTTCCAAGATAAGCGGGTAAAAGGTGTACTAAATAAATTATTCTTTGACATTGAAGATGCAAATCGATGGAAGTTAGAGTGGGCGGAAATGCTTGATAAATATGATGCGCATGACAACCATTGGTTGAAATTGACTTTTGCGGTGAAAGAAAAATAGGGCTGGCCATATGTTAGATCAACATGGGTTGCGGGAATGAATACCACACAACTTATTGAATCTTTTAATGCTTTTTTGAAGGATTACATTCGTTCTGATTTTAACTTAAATGAATTCTTCATGCATTTCGAAAGGGTACTTTACAAGAAGCGATACAAGAAGTTAGAAGCATGATATGCTTTGTGCCAAAGGTTGCCAAAGGTGAAAGCAACAGTAAGAATGTTAATACAAATGGGTAATGTGTACACAAAAAAGATTTTTAAGGAATTTCAAAATGAGTACTTTCGATTCATTGAATCGGACATAGAAGCAATTGAATATGGCGAGGCTAGTACCATTTACACAGTTGTTGATGTTGATAACAAACATGCAAGGAAAGTGAAGATGGAGAGGGATGGCTCTTTGGGTTGTAATTGTACAAAGTTTGAAAGAGAAAGAATCTTGTGTTGTCATTCATTGAAGGTTATTAGAGACATAATGAAGATGAAGGAGGTTCCTCCACAATACATTCTAAAGAGGTGGACCAAACAAGCAAGAGCCAAAACTGTGAAGGACATTAAGGGGAATGACATTCAAGTAGATGTGAAATTCCAATAAGCCTCGCGGTATGAGACATTGATGACCGCATTTAGAGCACTAGCAAGTAGAGCTGCTGAAACTGAAGAAACTTATGATTTTTGTATTGCACACCTTGCTACATTAGGTCTTGTAAAGAGTCATAGCTTATTTTGAGTTTTTCAACGACTTGATAATCAGGAATCGCTTTCAATTTCTCCAATTGACTTTTCCAGACATTTAAGCTTTTCCTTGACAGAAAAGAACCCAAAATTTTTATAGCTAATGAAAGCCCTCCACAGTATTGTACCACCCTTTCTGAGTCCTCTATGAAACCATCAATGGGACGATTTTTCCCAAAGGCATGCCAACTAAAGAGCTCTAAGGACTCATTATAATCCAAATTTCCAATCTTGTGAATGTGGCTAACTTCATGAGCCCTTAGCAACCGCTCACGTCTAGTGGTTATGATGATTTTACTACCTTGAAAAAGCCAATCTCGCATCCCAAGTATTGCATCTAGTTGGTCTATCGTATCCACATCATCAAGAATTATAAGAACTCTTTTGCAACGTAATGCATCTTTAATTTTAACAATTCCTTCTTCAACACTATAAAACTTTTTTTTTTCTTCCATTTAAAATATCTGAAAGAAGTTGTCTTTGTAATTGAAGTAAACCATCTGGTTGTTTTAGAGTTTCTCTTACATTTGCAAGAAAACTGCTACCTTTGAAGCTTGAGAAGTTCGAATTATATAGAAATTTGGCAATGGTTGTCTTCACTATTCCACATATCCCACAAATTGCGACTATAACAACATCACTAGACCCATCTCGTAACCAAAGCCCAATATTTTTGGCTCGAGAATGTATTCCAATCAAGTAGGGGGAATTGCCCAAGATTGTGTGTCTTATTTTGTCTGAAACAACTTCTACAATTTTGTCGATAAATTTTGACTCGAGTCTAAAAACAAGATCAAGATTAAAAATAAAGCACAATAAGAATGCAATAACTTGAAATTAATTATAAATTCTCATGCAATAATGAACAAAATGACTATGTTATTTATTGTCTTTGTTAAAACAATTAGACAAGTCCTAGATGAAAAGAAAAGAGGTTTTACAATCATTGTTTTGGATCAATACTATTTTTTCTAATATAAATTATTTTCCCTACTTTGTGTTTTTTTTTTTTTTAATTTTTTAATATAGTAAGCTAATAAGTTATTAAAATTTTGAAGAATAGTCTAATTTTTTTCAATAAAATTTTAGGATTAATTATACCAAGAGCCCTCAATTATTGGTGTATATATATCATTTATCCCTTCAACTATGAATCCATACTTTTGACCCCTTCAACTATATATCACTTTCACCCCTCTAGACATCTCTAAAATGAGTGAATTTGTACGGTTTTTATAGTTGAGGAAGTCAATATGTACAAATTCATAGATGGGGTAAAGTAATATGCACTACTAGTTGATGGGGTCAATCTTGGTGTAATTAACCCAAATTTTTATGATTGGAAATGAACAATTTCATATGATCTTTTCAAATAGCTTCAAAGGGAGAACCATCTAAAAAAATCATAGTTAAAAAATTCGAGTTTTTTTTTTGGGGTATTATGAAGAACTTCTTGTGAACCTATACCGATTTGAAAAGAAACCGACTGGATGTTCCCTCAAGGAAAATTTAACTTCTATATTTGAAGGTTATCTTCTAAAAATTAAAAGATGTCAAACTCTTGGAATTTAAAATAAATAAAAAAAAGTTCATCCCAAATTTTAATCAAATAATTTTTAATCTAAATGGCCCTCATATGAAATACTTTTAACTACGAAATCCCAAAAAAGGGTGATGCAAGTAATGCTTAGCTAAAAGAGCAAAGTTACCCGTCAGCTTGATTTTGTAAATTCATCCCTGCTAAATCTGCAGCTTCTCTAAGGGCTGCCCTCCATTCTTGCATCTTGCCCTTCCAGTCATCTTTTCTTTCACCTGCTTCTGAATGGAATTTCTTTTCATGCCTCTTGAATGATTTTTTGAAACTTCCCATTTGCTTCCTCACATGGGATGGATCCACGTGATAGAAGACAGGTAGCACTACATGGCCAGTGGTCTTCCTACGTTTGAGGATCATCACTAGTTCATCAAGACACCAACTTGAAGAAGCATAGTCATTTGAGAAGACAACTATTGAAATCCTTGACTCTTGAACTGCTTTCTGCAACTCAAACTTAATATTTTCACCTCTTTCAATCTCATCGTCATCTTTGAAGGTGCAAAATCCTGCATGCTTCAAAGCTGTGTAGAGGTGGTCAGTGAACGTCTTGCGAGTGTCTTCACCTCTGAAACTTAAGAACACATGATAACTACATGGAGAATCTGAAGAGGAGGCATCTTGGGCTCTAACAATCTCCATTGGATTAAAGCTCCGTAAAGAATTAAGGACAGAAGAGCTATGAAATGGGATGGATGCCATCTGTCAAGGCATCATATATATTTTATAGGAGATGTGACTATATATCGAAAAAGAAAGACTGAGTAAAAAATAAAATAAAATAAAAGTGAGGAAATGATACCATAATTTACCTGTTGATTTATAATTTATCCTGGAAAGCGAGTGAATGGACATTTTAAGGACACTTGTTTGTGGACATTTTGAGCATGGAAGACGCTGCTAGGAAGTTTGGGTGATAAATAAAATAAAATAAAATAAAAGGTACAAATGTGTGGGAAATGTGGCAGGATGAGCAAGGTTGGATGAAAATGATGTGAAAGTGGGGATTTTTATTTTTTACCAAATTAAAAGGGTCTATTTTATAAGATAATTTTTTTTTTTAGTTTGTATCATGCATATGTCATGACAATTTGTTACATTTTCAGTTATAACAAATATATCTATATTATTATATTTGTGAATAATTCACTTTAGTCTCTCGAAACCTATTTTTTCATTTTGTCAAGTGGATTTTTTTATATTAAAAAAAATTATATCAAAAAAATAAAATAAAATTATAAAGTGAAATACATGAGATTTTAACCTAAGGTCTTGGATTTGGAAAGCAACACTCTTACCACTTGATCAACAAGCACTATATATATTTTAATTTCAAAATCAAAATTTATATTTTACAGATTTAATAGCACACCCAACGGGTGGCCGTACACCCCTAGTGTATATATATATATAATTGATCATAATCAAACGGTACTTGAGACATAATAATAATAAAAAAAATCAGTCATAATTAAAATAACAACCATAATAGGTCATAGCCAATCACCAAAATGGATCATACCTAAACACCACTTCAGGCATAATCAAAACCTCTTCCGCCAAAACCAAAATAACAATCACAATAGATCAAAACTAAATTATAAATACAATAGGTCACAATAGGCCATAACTAATTGTAAAGTCATATTTTAAAAATACAATTTAAAATTGTATTTTTTTACTTCAATACTTTATTAAAAAAAATTAAGTCGAAATCATGTTTTGAAAGTATACTTCAGTATAATATGGAATTGAAAAATAAGTAAAAAATTATGTAAGGCGAATGCTAACAAATTTCCTTAGGCAGGACAAAAAAAAAAAGGTACTGTCACAGCACCAGTTGTGACACCCCAATTGAGGTTAGTTTTTATTTTATTTTGATAATTTGAACCGTTTCTATTATAAGATTCATCGAGTATATTATTTACGCAAAAAATGAGGTTAATCGAACATATATAGCCCCATGATCGAACCATAATTATTTTTAAAAAAATTATTAAAATTATGTTAATTGTTTATTTTTATTTTTTTAAAAAAAGAACATAATTGTAGTCTTGTTATGGGTTATAAAGACAAAAACTTATTCCTCCATGTTGCTTGTTTCTTTGTTGGGATGGATGAAGATTGGGTAGTTACAATTCTAGATGGATGTGATTTTTACACAACAGTTGGGATTCAAAATCTCATTGATAGATGTCTGTTAACGATTGATAAACACAAAAAGTTAGTGATGCATCAATTGGTTCAAGAACCAAACCAAACCAAACCAAGCCTTAAGTCCCATCAAATGGGGTCGGCTACATGAATCCTTCTTCTCTACGCGGCCCTATCAAAAGCCATATTATTAGTCAAATTAAGTAGATTAATATCTCTATTTATAACGCTAGTCAACGTTAATCTAGGCCTACCCCGTCCCCTAACACTTCCATCTACCGTTACAGCATCGCATCTCTTCACTACTGCCTCTGTTGGTCTCCGTTGAATATGACCAAACCATCTCAAACGATTCTCTCTCAACTTATCTTCTATCGGTGCTACTCCTACCCATTCTCGAATACACTCATTCCTAATCCTGTCTTGTCTAGTCTTACCACACATCCACCTTAGCATCTTCATCTCAGCCACACTCATCTTATCTACATGTTGTTTCTTGGTTGCCCAACACTCCGTCCCATACAGCATAGCTGGTCTAATAGCCGTTCTATAAAACTTACCTTTTAGTCTAGTGGGTATTCGTTTATTGCACAATACCCCAGACGCACTTCTCCACTTACACCATCCCGCCTTAATCCTATGGGCCACATCTGCATCAATCTCTCCCGCTGTTGTGATAATCGACCCTAAATAACGAAAATGTTCACTCTTAGGCAGTTCTTGGTTCTCAATCTTCACTTCTCCTCTGCTTTCATTGTTATTGTTACTAAATTTACACTCCATGTACTCTGTCTTAGTTCTGCTTATCCGGAATCCTTTAGGTTCAAGAGCTTTTCTCCAAATCTCCAACTTTGTGTTAACTCCTTCTCTAGTCTCATCCACCAACACAATATCGTCGGCAAAAAGCATACACCATGGCACGTCATCCTGAATATTTATCGTCAACTCGTCCATAACTAAAGCAAAAAGATAAGGGCTTAAGGTAGATCCTTGGTGTAACCCTACAGTGATAGGAAATTCATTTGTCTCTCCAACTGGCGATCTAATAGTGGTCACCACCCCTTTATACATGTCCTATAGCGATCCCGGTTATCCCTTTACTGTTCTGTTGTATTCCAGACGCGGTTCCGTGGAGTTGGTAGTTGTACCTATCATGTTGTCAACCTTTAAACCCTTTTGTTTGAGTTTAGAATGTGTTGGGCTTGGTTGTTACAGGTTGGTAGAGCTTTAGCTCCCATTGTTGTTGCCCAGTTTTTGAATGGTCCGCTCGAGCCGGTCTTCTTGCGCTCGAGCGGGGTTTACACACTTCCAGTATTTCGTGCCCCTGCAAAACTTTTACAGATGTGTTTTCTACGCTCGAGCGAGTTTCTTGTGCTCGAGCGGGTCGCGCTCAAGCGGGCTTGTTGGCGCTCGAGCGGGTAGTTCTTTTTCTGAAAAGTTCTGGGAGGTGAAAATCTACGCTCGAGCGAACTGGTTCTTCGCGCTCGAGCGGATGTGTTTTGCTTTTGTTTCTTGATGCTCGAGCGGGCCTTCTTGCGGTCGAGCGTGACCAGATTTTTGTGCTTGACGCTCGAGCGTTCTATTCTCTGCTCGAGCGGACCATACGTATATGAGTCATCCGCTGGGTAATTTTAAATCACTTTTTACATTTCCTTTCTCTCTCTTACTTTCCTAAAATCGATTTTGAGAGCCTCTCTCTCTAGGATCTCCCTTCTCTCTAGGGTTTGATCTAGTTAGAGTGTCTCCCTATCCTTCGGCCTTTGTAAAAAGTGTGTTGATCGTTGAGGGCTATATTTTGATCGAAGAATTTCGGGATTTGGAGCATCTTCGTTTCCTTCATCTTCTTCGTTGGGTTTCATCTTTGAGCTAGGGATTCCTACTCATCTTTATGGGCTTTGACCTAGATTGTGAGCTTTTGTATAAATGGTTTTGGATTTTGGAAGTTAGGGTTTCAAATGTGTGATTTTGAAAAGAGGGGTTTTGTTTCTTTTGAACCATAACTGTGTATTTGGGTTTCAAAATGTGTATGTTGATGTTTTTGGTAATATTTGGACCTTTGGGGGTCAAGATTGAGAAAAGGGAGAGAAAGTCGTAAATTGTGTATAAATTAATTGGTATAATTAATTTGGGAAAGTTATGGATTTGTGAAATTGAGTTGAATATAATATTAGTGGTTCATTATGAGATGGAATAGCGGAGTCAGATTAATAAATCGTTCACTTTTAAAAATGCAGATAATTTATCTCTTGGTGCTTTTATTATCTGTTTAGAAATAATTGCCTTGGGCTACTGGTGGAGGGTAGTTTTGATTGTTGTAGACAATGCATGATGATTAGGCAAACCAAAACTAATCGATTGGATGTGTCATCGAATATGACGGTTGAAAGAATACATTAATTTTATGTATTGATTGAAATTGTATATGATAGCTGTTTGTATACATTGCTTTGTGTGGGAGGAGATGGGGGATGTACTCCACGGTTTATTGGAAGATAGGGGATGGACCTTTAAACTGGAAATTGTTTGACATTGATACAGCACTACAATGTGTATCATTTGTGAAGTCTAGAAGTGTTTTGCTTGACATTGATACAGCACTAAAATGTGTATCATTTGTATTGATTGATTGAACTTGTATATGATAATTGCTTTTATACATTACTTTGTGTGAGAGGAGATGGGGGATGTACTCCATAGTTTATTGGAAGATGGGGGATAGACCTCTAAACCGGAAACTGTTTGACATTGATACAACACTACAATCTGTATCAAGTGAGAAGTATAGAAATGTTTCTATGTTTATTTGATATAGCACTAAAATGTATATCATGTAGAAAGTGTGGAAGTGTTTTGTTTGATTTGATATAGCACTAAAATGTATATCATGTAGAAAGTATGGAAGTGTTTTGTTTGATTTGATATAGTACTAAAATGAATATCATTTGAGAAGCATGGGAATGGTTGTCTGACTATGATACAACACCAATATGTGTATCTATTATGAAGTATGAAATGTTTAAAATGAGTTATTATCTCACCTGAAATAGAAATACCGTAGCCATGAGATGTGATCTTATTCAAAATGATTGGCCTAGTTCTGAATCGTAATTATAAATCGGGAATCTGATAGGAAATGGAAACTGGAATAGAACATGGATATATTAGTCATGGAATTGAATAGTGTTATAAGTTGTTGTGTACGAGTTAGACATTTATCAATCACTGACATTTTAGTTATCGTTCATACTATGTTTAGCTTATCTCTACTGGGCGTTGGCTCACCCTATATGGGACATCATTTTCGGGTTCAGGTGTTGTGCCGTCTCCGAGACCTTAGCTTGGAAGATTGAGGGAGTTGGAGATTCTTATTTGTTAATTTTATTGTATTACATGTATATCAAGCCAAGGGCATAAGTTGTATTCTGAGTTAGTACTCTTCTTCTGTAACCCAAGTGTTGACTTGGAAAGTTGTAAGCCCATAGGGCATTTACTTTTATTGTTAACATGTATTACATTTTGTAAGAATACCCAGATGATTGTAATATAATATCTCTTTTCTGTACCTTGAATGTATGATATTATGGGTTAATTTTGGGGGCGTTACAACTTGGTATCAGAGCGTACCGGGTTCGAATACTTTGGGTGCGTGGGAAGTGATTAGTATCACAATGGGTTTGTCTCGCTTGATTAGAGACTTGTAATGTTATGTGCTTATGTGATAACATGTTTATGTGACTACTTGGGTATGGGATTTAGTTTCTAGGATGTTGATTGGATCCTTGGGTTTCTGTGAGTCTTGTGGGAAAAGCACTTGATCAATGCTGTTTCTAACCGGAACTCTAGTAACGCCTCGGAACTATCATTATCCGGAAATGAAATTTGTAAGTGCTTATGTGTTTATGTGCTTACGTGGAATGAATTACAGCCATCTATCGTGTTAGGACGCTAGTGAGATAGTTTCGGCACCCTTGTGTAGACACCCCATTTTTGACCGACCTTAAGACTCAGACGTCACCAATTGAGCGCTTGGTGGTGTTGCATAATGTGCTTGTTCAGAAGTTTCAGAGTTACGGCCGTAAGCCCTACCTCCGGACTTCCGAACCCTCTTTTGTACCTTGTCTCGGTTTGCGAACCAGACTCGGTTTTCTCTATTTCTTTTCCTAAGGGAAGGGAGAGGTCTCGTAGACCATCTCTCGATGTCCGTAGGCTACATCCGGTGGCCGTAGGCCATTTTGCCCATTTCGGAGTCCGGTTCCCGATTTTCGGAGCCGTCAGGCCGTGTGTCTCGGTTCGGGACCGCTTAACCATCTCCTATTGCTCCGGTTTTTGGCATACTTCCTATTTACTCCATTTTGAGGGACACTGGGGGCTGAGAAACCCACTTTGTGGCCGAACGCCACTTTCGGTGCTTAACAGCCCATTTTCGGGACCCCGAACTGCGTGTTTTGGCCCCGGAACTTTCATTTTGCAACGGTTTTCGTTCATTTTTGGCAGGTACCTTTGTTTTATCACCAGGGAGGTCATTGAAGGGTGGGAGGCCACCAATTATTGCAGCAACCAGTTATACATCCTCCGACGCCCTCCGGCGCCCGTTTTTCGCACTTCCGGGCTAATGTTGAACACCTTGGGCCCATTTTCTCGAACTTTGAACCACATATTTGTGATGTACACACATGAGGGGACCCTAAAAGTTCATGGCCGGCCATTAATTCAACTTGACCCTTTTGACCCCCTCCTTCCGGGCTAATGTTGAACCCCTTGGACCCTTTTTCTTGAACTTTGAACCACATATTTGTGATGTACACACATGAGAGGACCCTAAAAGTTCATGGCCGGCCAGTAATTCTGCTTGACCCTTTTGACCCCCTCCTTCCGGGCTAATGTTGAACCCCTTGGACCCACTTTCTTGAACTTTGAACCGCATGGTTGTGTTGTACACACATAGGAGAACACCATCAGTTGGTGGCCGGCCAAAAAATCTGATTGAACCTTTTGACCCCTAGCCGGCCGGCTAGGGGGTGTGGCTGGCCGGCCACCTGCAGCAAAAGTAATAGGCCGGCCGTGCTCCTTGCGCTGTGCACTTTACAGCTGTGGAGCTTTATCCCCCAGAAAAGATCTTTATCCGGGGGATATTTTGTGGGGGAAAGTTACTCTCCTTTTCCCCCACCTTTACACCCCCTTGTTGGCCTATATAGCAAGCAAGCCTTGTAGTATTTTGGGGTTAGAAAACTTGACCTTCAAGCCTCCATACACAACTCCATCTCCATACCTCTCATTTCTTGAAAAATCTCTAAGTCCCTAACCACCATTTCTTCTACACCACCAAGCTCTACCACTACCACCTCATTTCCAGCAACAAGGAAGGTTTCTCAAAGGCCAAAGAAGCTGCAAATTGATCCAAGAAGCAACAAAAGTTTGAGTCTTCAAGGGTGAGTAGCTTTTCTTCACTTTGACCCTTTTTCTTGATCTATTTGTA
Source organism: Camellia sinensis (assembly GCF_055761805.1). Classification (NCBI taxonomy): domain Eukaryota; kingdom Viridiplantae; phylum Streptophyta; class Magnoliopsida; order Ericales; family Theaceae; genus Camellia; species Camellia sinensis. Next base: position 49,006,398 of record NC_138965.1, read on the forward strand.
AGCCCCACTTGCTTTTTGCTTCAAACTCCGGCCCTAACTGAAAAGGGCCCTCTTTTGAGCTCATCTTCACTTTTCATTAAGGGCTCAATCCTGTTTGAGCCCTCCATAATACACTTGCTTCATTGATCCTCTTATATGTCATGATTTTGTATGCTATTTTTGGCCCATGAGTAATCTGTCTTTGAGCATGTTGTAAACTGATATTAGGCTTATTTTGAGCCCCTCTTCAACATTGAAGAAGGGCTCAACACCATTTGGGACTTCCATGTTGTACCTACCTTTATACTCCTCTTTTCTTCCCCATTCTTGCATGCAATGGCAGCCTACCATGCTTTTGTTTTTGGCCATTTTACAGTTCTGAAAAGGTTCTTATTTTGGTCCATAGTTCATGTTTCATTTAGGTCCTTTCATGGTTTGGGACCTCCATAGGTTACTTCATGTTATATCTCTCTTTTATTCCCCATTCTTGCATGTTTAGTTAGCCTACCATGCTTTTGTTTTTGGCCACTTTACAGTTCTGGAAATAGTCCTATTTTGGCCCATTCTACATGTTTTATTAAGGATCTTCGGCTGTTTGGTGATTATTTTGCATACCTCATGTTTTAGCCACTTTTGAGCCTCATTTTGCATCACACTTCTACCATGTTTGTATACTGATTTGAGGTCTGCCATATACTGTAAATGTTCATATTTTTGGTCCCTCTTCAGTGTTGTAGAAGGGAATTTTTCAGTTTGGGTTTTGCTTGTATCGCTTGCTTCATTACCCCTCTCTTGGCCCCTATTCTTGCATGCTATTTTTGCCATACCTATGCTTGCTGTTTGGCCATGTTTATAACTGTGAAAGTGCCTTTTTTGGGACTGTCTAGCTTCTGTCTTTGCATTGCATGTCCATATTGTGCATGTTTAGCATAGCTATAGGCCATTTCGGGTGCCTAAATTCGCATTTCGGGACAATTCCTTGCATTTCATGTCATTTCGCCTCATTTCGGGACTGTTTTCCCCATATTTTAGTGCTGAAATTCCATTAGAATGATTGCATGCCATTTTCATGTCATTTCATCGCATTCTGTCATCGCCTCGGTTTGCGTGCCCGTGTGCACGCATTTCGAGGCACCTCATTTTTATCCGCTGGCATCCTATGTGAGTGTGGCTGAGGCTCACTCATGTTGGTATAAGTCCATATCATGTTTTCATGTCATTTCATCACATTCTGTCATCGCCTCGGTTTGCGTGCCCGTGTGCACGCATTTCGAGGCACCTCATTTTTATCCGCCGGCATCCTATGTGAGTGTGGCTGAGGCTCACTCATGTTGGTATAAGTCCATATCATGTTTTCATGTCATTTCATCACATTCTGTCATCGCCTCGGTTTGCGTGCCCGTGTGCACGCATTTCGAGGCACCTCATTTTTATCCGCCGGCATCCTATGTGAGTGTGGCTGAGGCTCACTCATGTTGGTATAAGTCCATATCATGTTTTCATGTCATTTCATCACATTCTGTCATCGCCTCGGTTTGCGTGCCCGTGTGCACGCATTTCGAGGCACCTCATTTTTATCCGCCGACATCCTATGTGAGTGTGGCTGAGGCTCACTCATGTTGGTATAAGTCCATATCATGTTTTCATGTCATTTCATCACATTCTGTCATCACCTCGGTTTGCGTGCCCGTGTGCACGCATTTCGAGGCACCTCATTTTTATCCGCCGGCATCCTATGTGAGTGTGGCTGAGGCTCACTCATGTTGGTATAAGCCCATATCATGTTTTCATGTCATTTCATCACATTCTGTCATCGCCTCGGTTTGCGTGCCCGTGTGCACGCACTTCAAGGCATCTCATTTTCATAGCATAGTGCATACTAGGTTCTGTCATTTTCTCGGTTTGCGTGTCCGTGTGCACGCATATCGAGGCATATCATTTTCATAGCATTGTGTATGTTAGGATTGTATCTTAGTTTCATTTCATGCATATCATGCATATTGCATCGTGTCCGGAATAGGAGTTAGCCCGGGCACGGGAAACGAGGTACATTTCGTACTCCGAGTGACGGAATGTGTCTCAATTCCCCAGTCACCGACACTCCGAATTATCCATGATGGAGTTAGGTTTTAGCTGTAGTTTCATGTGCATTCATCTTATATTGAGTTGTGCATTTCGACTCCTCGGCCATCATGCCTCGGTATGCGTGATTGGTGGCACAAGGATCGAGACATGCATATATCTGTGCAAATACATTGCTATGCCCCTTTCCTGCTCTCTGTTGCAGCAAAACGAAGAATCATCAACCTTTCGGGGCTTGGCACGCATTTCAAGAACAGGTGTAAACAGAGGCTAATTGGGGCATTCCGGTGGATTTCCGCGCAAGACAATCCGGACATGCATCATCCATCAGAAGCAAGGCAGTCCCTGGCTTGCACGCCAGTTTTACTTGTTTTCTTAGTTAATTCGTTAATTAATTAGGATTTTGTAATATTTTGGACTGTAATATTCTTTTATTCGGGACTATAATATTTGGACTGTATTATTTATTTGGACCCTCTGCGCGAGGGCACAACTGTAATAAGTGTGGGTGAGTGTGATGTATGTCTTCCAACCCCACGTCTTTCTTCCCTTTTATTTATCCGCTTATGATGGTTAGATTAGGGCATATTTCAATTAGCATACAGTATGATAGCATGTTCACATTCATTCATCAGTTTTGCATGCACCGGGCTCGGCGCATCATACTAATTGCATTGTACTTTCAATTCCAAATTGAATACATGATAGTTGTAGCATTTCATATACCATCTTAGAATAGCCGAGCCTGCTATAGTTGCATTTTGCATGTGTTGCATTAGACATTTCTGTATAATTAGGATCATGCATGATTTCTAATGTAGTTTCTGTTTTTGGCTTGGAGTACTCGGTAAGTTTTATGCTTTAGCATCCTTGCATGTATGTGAGTGAATGCCATGATAGCATGCTTACCATGAGGCTATGTGCTTATCTGATATATCTGCCTGATTGCCTGCGGGTGAAGGTCGGGTTATCTGAATTGGAATAAATCATCAAATGTTTCAAGCCTACCTGCGGGTAGCAAACCATTTTCAAAAACAAACATGAAGTGTTTCGTTCCAAATCAGGCGACCCGGTCTATATTTGTATGCCGTGCGCATCACATAGTAACCTAGGCTAACAAACCGGAATAAGAACTCACAATGTTTTCAAAAATTGATATCATGGTTAGTAGAGGCCGGTCTATGACCGGGCGAGCGGGGGTGCTCACGAAGTGACCTTCCCCAATCGTACCCAAGTTCCCGAGCCGAGGCAACTTTGGTGATGACGGACACGTGGCCTTTTGGCACCGAGTCAGGGTTTCCTAAATTTCCCAAAATAAAATATTTAGGTGGCGACTCTGTATCTGGCAAAGCAGTCCATATTTGGCACTTCTTTCAAAAATCAGTTTTCTTAAAACGATTTGCCGGATTTGGACTCTTTGGTTCAGACTTAGAACCGTGACAAATTTTAGAGTCCTGAGCTGTAGTGACCCCAATATCGAACAGAACGGGAGCTCACCCTCCCGGGAGCGTTCGGGGACGTCTACACCTTGTTGTTGTACTAATACCTTTGTTACTTTTACTAGGATGCCTAGACGAGGGAGTTGTGATTTCCCTCATTCCACTCGGGAAGAGTTGCGGAAACAGTTTGTGGAGTTACGCTAAGGTACTACACCTTTGGTACGGTTTGAAAGATGGTTTGCTAACCTGTCGAGGTTTGCTCCAGAATTGGTGGAGATGGAGGAATTGCGTTGTTCAGAGTTTGAGAGTAGGTTGTGTGACGACATCTGAGAAAGGATTGCTGGATCTTGGCATAGGAGTTATAGTGCACTTGTTGAGGTTACGACTCATGTGGAGGCAGCGGTGCTAGCTATGGGCCAAAATAGGGAGGAGGCCATTTCGGCGACTCCTGTGACTCAGAGTGTTGGTAGGCCTTTTAAGAGGCAGAAGGGTTTTAATCCACAACAATTTTAGAGAGCTCAATCTGGCTCTATTTTTCCAGTGCCGAGTCTAGGTTTGGGAAAGGGTGAACGTAAGGTTGTCACTTGTTTCAAATGTGGTCAGCTGGGCCACAAGTCCCCAGCTTGCCCACAGAGGAAGAGGGCAGGGTTGGCAGTTCGACCAGTAATTGCCCCACCAGAATCATCTAGCCAGTCAGGTTTTGGGTCGATCGAGTGTTTAGTAAGGAAGCAGTTGTTGGGGTCTCCATCAGCTCAGACTTTGAACCAGTCTCGTGCTCAAGAGCCGTTTACTTGTTGGGTGTGTAATCAGCCGGGTCATATCAGACGTTTCTGTACTCAGCCAGGGGCTTCTTTGGGGGTTTTACAACCTAGCCGGGTCCAGCCTTATTTGACTGGACAAGGGCAGTATCGTTTTGGGGGACAATCAGGCCAGATTTCGAGGGCCTCAGGAGAGTCGAGTTCCCAAGCCCCAGTTGGGGAAGTTCGTAGTTGTTCTAAGTGTGGCCGGTTGGGGCACATCAATAGTTCTTGTCCGTGGCTTGCAAGCTCATAGGATATCTTGGGTTGGGGATGACCAACCTTAGCGGTCCAGTAAGGGACGGTGGTGGTGGTAATACCGATGGGGTGGTTTTGTTTTGACTAATCCATTTTGTAATCGGTGAATTGTTGTTTTATAATCATTGGGTTCTATTATGTAACCAATGTGTTTTGGAATCGTCGGAACATCAAGGTTGTTTGTTTCTATATATATATATAGTTATGTGTGCCTGTGCTTATCTATTTTCCTGAAATGGGCAGATTAGAGCATGTTGTGGCTCTAAAAGTTTTATGAATGTAATAAGTTGTTATGAGACCATAAAATTTCTGGTAATAATGCATTTGTATGCATGTGATTGGTTTGGGAAAAATGAGGGCTAATGAGCCATGTTTTCAAATTTGGAAGGATTACTGAGGGATGCGTACCTTAATCAGGATTACTAAGGGGCGAGAACAGTTATACTTGCCGGGTGTTCGGAATTAGATCTTATGTGCGTGAAAGTGATGTTGGCCTACTGTTAAGGGAATTCCTCGAGGGGATGTGAAGTGTGAGATTAATGCTAGGTATAGTATATATTTAACTTAGTGTTTTATTGGGGGGGGGGGCATAGTGCTTAATCTTGTTAGGAATAGACTTGTAACTTTGTGGTAGGTAACGTTGCCGAACTTACATTTGTACTGATTGGTCGTTTCGATTGAGAGAGTGTTAGTCCCTATATGAGGTTGTGGTTGTTGGTACTGGGAAGTGGTGTGTTGTGAGCAGCTGGTGCTATATCTCGGGTAGTAGTATATCAGTGTCTCCTAAGTTTTCGGGCTCCTTTATTATGATTGAATGCGATAGGTTTGTACCTTAGCACTGGTTAGGTCAGGAGATGCTATCGTGAGGGTATAGCCCGTAGTTAGGGTGTGACCCGTGGATGGAGTCACAGTGGTATGGTGTTTGCGGATGGAGATTTGGGATAATAGCGAGGAGGGTGAGGACTTTTACTCTTCTAGAAGGTTAGGATGGTGAGTCTTTGGAAGCCTTATCGGCGATATGCAACTGTGCCGGGGTTCGGTGCAAGGCAGTTGTTCAGTAGTAGTAATGGCTGGTTGTTGGGCACGTAGACCTAGTGTCTTGGTTGTACTCTCGGAATGAATGACAAATAGGACGTGGAATAAAGGGTGGACCCTATAGGTCGTTGGCGGATGAAGGTGCTATGTTTGCTTGTGTTCGGTACGAACGGTTACTTAGTAATGTATTTGTCGTAGTGTGGCAAACCCTGTCTGTTAATTCGATACGAGGGAAGGGGTATGCAAATTCAGTTGCTTCGAGTTCAGTGGAGATGGTGAGAGAAATCCCTAAGTAAGGAAGTGAGGTTGTGTAGAGTGAGTGAGGCACTCTATTAGAGTCGTTTTGACTCGTTCGGTCCTTATTTCTGCGTTGTAAGGCAAGGGGGTGTGCAAAGTTATCCTTTATGTTGTTGTGTTGTTAGGAGTTTCAAACGTTTAGGAGTCCCTATCGTGAAAGTACTATTTTTTGGAGAATTGCGTCATCACTGTGAGTATGACGGGTTTTGTCGATTGGTTACGTTGTAATTCGCTGGAGGGAAATTGAGTTCTCTTTGTAAACTAAAATGATTTTGAATCGAAACGTGAGTTTGCGATCCCTATTCTTCGAAAATAATTTGAGGAGAATATCTGAGTTCGGCTGTGGCCAGTTGTAAACGACGTGTTTAAGTGGTAACGGTATAAGTCTGAATACCTTTGGGAGAAACCACTTGGGTAAGTAGACCACAGGTCCGAGAGAAATATCTGGATCTATTTGTGGATGTTTGAGCATGTGTAGTATACTGTTGAACTTTAAGAGCATTGAATATGTCTTAAGTTGAAAGACATTACATTTGTTTTGGTTCACGGAAGTATTTTGAAACTTGCCTTGAAATGAAAGTTTAATGTAACATTGCATGTGTTGAATGTATTGTAGAACTGGAAATATATCATGAACATTGACTATGATATGAAATTGTGAACCATGTATGTTGGGAATTGTTAGATCTGAAGAAATACATGTTGTAGCAGATAGTGTAAATTGCCTCTTGAATAGAGATAAAGTGACCGGTAATGGGTCAGGTTGTTGAACATTGAATTGTAATATTGTTGAGAAATTTCAATGGGAAGTCTTTGGCAAACAAATTGTAGGTGGTCATGTGTTATGAGTAACACCGTGTTTATGAAAAATATTTACCAAACTTTTGAGTTTCGCATGAAAAAAGCAAAATTTGTTTCGGAATGTCAACGTTGAAAACTTGATTACTTTTGAGAAATGTCCCATGAATCAGAAAATAATTTCTCATAAATGTATACAAAAGAGTTGTGTTGGTTGTTCTATTTGGAATTATAATTGTTGAGTAGTGACTTAGCTTGGAGCGCTAGTCGGGTGTTTTCGTGATTTATCTTGGGAAGGGTTTGGTTTTGGTGGAATATTTGTATACCGAAGTGTTGTTCTTTTTTTTGGAACGTGTTTCCTTGGTAAACCCTTCCATTTGTGAGAGTAGATTGAAAATTTGTTATGAGGTTAGAATCTTTCCTGGTACTTGGGTGTTGGTGTTGTGTGATCAGTTGGCCTTGTACTTTTGGCCTGTTCTTAATTTCGGGGACGAAATTCTTTAAGGGGGGGAGGTTATAGCGATCCCGGTTATCCCTTTACTGTTCTGTTGAATTCCAGACGCGGTTCCATGAAGTTGGTAGTTGTACCTATCATGTTGTCAACCTTTAAACCCTTTTGTTTGAGTTTTAGAATGTGTTGGGCTTGGTTGTTACAGGTTGGTAGAGCTTTAGCTCCCATTGTTGTTGCCCAGTTTTTGAATGGTCCCCTCGAGCCGATCTTCTTGCGCTCGAGCGGGGTTTACACACTTCCAGTATTTCGTGCCCCTACAAAACTTCTACAGGTGTGTTTTCTACGCTCGAGTGGGTTTTTTGTGCTTGAGCGGGTCGTGCTCGAGCGGGCTTGTTGGCGCTCGAGTGGGTAGTTCTTTTTCTGAAAAGTTCTGGGAGGTGAAAATCTACGCTCGAGCGAACTGGTTCTTCGCGCTCGAGCGGATGTGTTTTGCTTTTGTTTCTTGATGCTCGAGCGGGCCTTCTTGCGCTCGAGCGTAACCAGATTTTTGTGCTTGCCGCTTGAGCGTTCTATTCTCCACTCGAGCGGGCCATACATATATGAGTCATCCGCTGGGTAATTTTAAATCACTTTTTACATTTCCTTTCTCTCTCTTCCTTTCCCAAAATCGATTTTGAGAGCCTCTCTCTCTAGGATCTCCCTTCTCTCTAGGGTTTGATCTAGTTAGAGTGTCTCCCTATCCTTCGGCCTTTGTAAAAAGTGTGTTAATCGTTGAGGGCTATATTTTGATCAAAGAATTTCGGGATTTGAAGCATCTTCGTTTCCTTCATCTTCTTCGTTGGGTTTCATCTTTGAGCTAGGGATTCCTACTCATCTTTATGGGCTTTGACCTAGATTGTGAGCTTTTGTATAAATGGTTTTGGATTTTGGAAGTTAGGGTTTCAAATGTGTGATTTTGAAAAGAGGGGTTTTGTTTCTTTTGAACCATAACTGTGTATTTGGGTTTCAAAATGTGTATGTTGATGTTTTTGGTAATATTTGGACCTTTGGGGGTCAAGATTGAGAAAAGGGAGAGAAAATCCTAAATTGTGTATAAATTAATTAGTATAATTAATTTGGGAAAGTTATGGATTTGTGAAATTGAGTTGAATATAATGTTAGTGGTTCATTATGAGATGGAATAGTGGAGTCAGATTAATAAATCGTTCACTTTTAAAAATGCGGATAATTTATCTGTTGGTGCTTTTATTATCTGTTTAGAAATAATTGCCTTGGGCTACCGGTGGAGGGTAGTTTTGATTGTTGTAGACAATGCATGATGATTAGGCAAACCAAAACTAATCGATTGGATATGTCATCGAATATGACGGTTGAAAGAATACATTAATTTTATGTATTGATTGAAATTGTATATGATAACTGTTTGTATACATTGCTTTGTGTGGGAGGAGATGGGGGATGGACCTTTAAACCGGAAATTGTTTGACATTGATACAGCACTACAATGTGTATCATTTGTGAAGTCTAGAAGTGTTTTGCTTGACATTGATACAACACTAAAATGTGTATCATTTGTATTGATTGATTGAACTTGTATATGATAACTGCTTTTATACATTGCTTTGTGTGGGAGGAGATGGGTGATGTACTCCACGGTTTATTGGAAGATGGGGGATGGACCTCTAAACCGGAAACTGTTTGACATTGACACAACACTACAATGTGTATCAGGTGGGAAGTATAGAAGTGTTTCTATGTTTATTTGATATAACACTAAAATGTATATCATGTAGAAAGTATGGAAGTGTTTTGTTTGATTTGATATAGCACTAAAATGTATATCATGTAGAAAGTATGAAAGTGTTTTGTTTGATTTGATATAGTACTAAAATGAATATCATTTGAGAAGCATGGGAATGGTTGTTTGACTGTGATACAACACCAATATGTGTATCTATTATGAAGTATGAAATGTTTAAAATGAGTTATTATCTCACTTGAAATAGAAATACCGTAGCCATGAGATGTGATCTTATTCAAAATGATTGGCCTAGTTCTGAATCGTAATTATAAATCGGGAATCTGATAGGAAATGGAAACTGGAATAGAACATGGATATATTAGTCATGGAATTGAATAGTGTTATAAGTTGTTGTGTACGAGTTAGACATTTATCAATCACTGACATTTTATTTATCGTTCATACTTTGTTTAGCATATCTCTACTGGGCGTTGGCTCACCCTATATAGGACATCATTTTCAGGTTCAGGTGTTGTGCCATCTCCGAGACCTTAGCTTGGAAGATTGAGGGAGTTGGAGATTCTTATTTGTTAATTTTATTGTATTACATGTATATCAAGCCAAGGGCATAAGTTGTATTCTGAGTTAGTACTCTTCTTCTGTAACCCAAGTGTTGACTTGGAAAGTTGTAAGCCCATAGGGCATTTACTTTTATTGTTAACATGTATTACATTTTGTAAGAATACCCAGATGATTGTAATATAATATCTCTTTTCTGTACCTTGAATGTATGATATTATGGGTTAATTTTGAGGGCGTTACATGTCCCTAATCACGTCAATGTAGCCTTTTGTCACCCCTTTCTTCTCTAACACCCACCATATTATAGCTCGGGGCACTCTGTCATATGCTTTCTCAAGGTCGATAAACACCATATGAATGTCTCTTTTATTTTCTTTATACTTTTCTATTACTCTCCTCAAAAGATAGATCGCTTCCATTGTTGACCTGCCAGGTATAAACCCAAATTGATTCTCTGACACCTCTGTTATGTCTCGCAATCGGCGTTCCATCACCCTCTCCCACATTTTCATTATATGACACATTAGCTTGATCCCTCTATAGTTGTTACAATTTTGGACATCACCTTTATTCTTATAGATTGGCACTAAAATACTCTTCCTCCACTCATCTGGCATGTTCCTAGTCAACAAAATTTTGCTAAACAACCTAGTCAACTAAGCAACTCCCTTTTTACCCAGACACTTCCAAGCTTCAATAGGGATATCATCGGGTCCTAAAGCCTTATTTGATTTCATCTTCTTAAGTGCAATCTCCACTTCAAAGTTCCTAATCCTGCGATAGAACCTATAGTCTTGGTTTATCGTATTACTGGCTATTTCTTCCCCTGTTGTCGTACTTCCATGTTCCTCATTTAACAGTTTCTCAAAATAATTCTTCCATCTTTCCTTAATCTCATCATCCTTCACAAATACCTTAGAATCCTCACTCTTGATGCACTTTACTTGAGTGAAATCTCTTGTTTTCCTCTCCCGTATCTTAGCAAGTTTGTATACCCTCTTCTCTCCCTCCTTACTATCTAGTCTAGTGTATAGGTCATCATAAGCTTTCAACTTAGTCTCTCTCACTACTTTCTTGACCTCTTTATTAGCCAATCTATAGCTCTTAAGGTTTTCCTCAGTTCTATCCTTCTGCCACTTTTTAAAGCACTCTTTTTTTTGCCTTAACTACCGCTTGAACCTCTTCTCTCCACCACCAAGTTTCCCCAGAGCTGGGTCCCGTTCCTTTCGACTCTCCAAGCACTTCCCTTGAGATTCTCCTCATATAATTGGCCATCGAATTCCACATAGTGTTAGCATCACCTTTTAAGTCCCAAGTACCTTCCTTATCCATTCGATTTTTAAATATTTCTAGTTTATCTCCTTTTAGGTCCCACCATCTCGTCCTACGACGCCCACTATCCTTCCTAGCTTGGTATTGCCCTCTAAAACATAAATCTAGTACCAAAATCCTATGTTGAGCGACCAGACTCTCTCCAGGAATCACCTTACAATCATTGCATTTTAGGCAGTCCACTTTTCTCACTAAGAAGTAATCTATTTGGCTCTTAACTAATCCACTCTTAAAGGTTATCAAATGCTCCTCCCTCTTCTTATACATAGTATTGGCCACCACTAGGTCAGAAGCCAACACAAAATCTAAGATTCTCTCTCCAGCCTCATTTCTGTCACCAAAACCGTATCCACCATGCACCCTTTCATAACCTAGTTTATCTATGCCCATATGGCCATTAAAATCTCCACCTATAACCAGGTTCTCTCCTACGGGTATCTCCTGTAAGATCTCATCCATTTGCTCCCAAAAATCCCTCTTAGTCTGATCATCTAACCCTACTTGAGGGGCGTAAGCGCTAATAATGTTCACTATATTCCCTTCAATAACTAGTTTAACTAGCATAATCCTATCTCCTTTTCTAGTGACCACCACCACACTTTCCACAAGACCCTTGGCAATTATGATTCCTACCCCATTCTTGCGTCTATCCTTACCACTATAATAAAGTTTAAAACCAGTATCCTCAATTTCCCTAGCTTTCTCTCCCATCCACTTAGTTTCTTGTATGCAAGCTATACTAACTCTCCTCCTAATCATAATATCTACCAATTCCATCATCCTACCAGTTAAGGTTCCTATGTCCCAAGTGGCTACCCTAAACCTATAGTCTTGGACTAGCTTCTTTACCCTCGCTCGTCCAAAAAAACGCGGAAACCATTGCCCATTTTTCACCACACCTAGGCGTCGATGCGGCGCCCCTTGCTCACTTTTTGAAACACCCGGAGGCAGGCGCAACGCGTCACTTGAGGGAAATGACCTAGCATTTAAACGATTCAAAGTAGGATTCATTTTCATAAGGGATCCAAGTAGCTTTTTTACGTGTTGGCTGTCGGCTACCTAACACACAACCCTCCTCCTTGACCCGGGCTTGGGACCGGCGGAGTTGTTAACAACCCTGGCGGAGTTATCAATTGGTTCAAGAAATGGGAAAGAAAATTGTTCGTCAAGAATCACCTAAGGAGCCAGGAGAACGTAGTCGACTCTAGAATCATAAGGATTCTTTCAATGTCTTGAGAGAAAATACTGTAAGGATTAATCATACTCCTCATTTATATTTGTATTTATTTGTGTAGTTATTTACTATCAAAAAAATGATGCAAATTTAGAAACTTCATACCAAAAAAAAAAAAAAGAAAAATCGTTCATAAGTTACATTGGTGGTGTTTTTATTTGAAATAAAAGTTACATAATTCCGTATGAGAATTTTGTACCAAATAAATAAATAAAAATAAATTGTTTGTATAGCATTACTCTTCTTAATCAATGTCATCTCCCTTTTATTCTTTGTCGGGGACAAGAAAAATTGAAGGTCTTATACTTGACATGAATTTTTTGGAGGATAAATATGATAGGACAGTCTTTGGTGTCAATAGAAAACGTCATTTTGAAGAATTCCTCAGCACATCTTTGATGTCAAATGTAGGAAATTCGTTTAAAAGACATTGTTTTGGCATCTTCTCTTGGCAGACAACAGGCATTGCTCTATGAAATTCTGATAAGATAGCTTTGGAAGTTGATGCATTTGCAAGGATGCACAAACTAAAACTTTTGCAACTCAACTATTTACAAGTCAATGGAAGCTTTGAAGAGTTTCCTAAAGGATTACGATGGTTGTGTTGGCATGGATTCTCTTTCAACTCTATATGCGATGATTTCCCTTTGGATAACCTGGTTGTTCTTGACATGCAGTATAGCAACTTGCAAAAAGTTTGGGAAGGAACCAAGGTATGTTACTCATTTGTTTCTTTTCATTTCAATTTTGTTCGAGAATTAAAAGAAACAATAATAACCAATATTTTTTTTTCTATTACAGTTTCTCGAGTCATTAAAAATCCTCGATCTTAGTCATTCTCATTGCCTTTCCGAAACTCCTAATTTCATGGAAGCACCCAATCTTGAGCGACTAATACTTGACAATTGTGCACGAGGTTCATGAATTCGTTGGACACCTTCAAAGACTTGTTTTATTAAATTTAAAAGACTACAAAAATCTAAGGAAGCTTCCAAGAAGCATTGTTATGCTAAATTTTTTGGAGACACTTAACATCTCAAGTTGCTCAAATATTAAGGAATTGCCAATAAAGATGGGGACTATGGATTCTTTAACAAAGCTCAATGCAAATGGAACTGTCATAAGTCAATTACTCTCTACCACTAAGGAAGCCAAACCATGGTCTTCATTCATCTGGCCTTCTCTATCGAAACCAAGAAAAAGTGCAGAAATTTCATGTGTTCTTTTACCACGGTATTTGGTACACTTAAGTCTTGTGGATTGCAATTTATCAGAGGATGCACTTCCAAAGGATCTTAGCAACCTATCCTCATTGCAGAAATTAAATCTAAGCAATAATCCAATTTGTAGCCTCCTGAATTGCATTGGAGGTCTTACTAGACTTCAGATCCTTGAATTAGATGAGTGTAAAAGGCTTCAATCAGTTATGGTGGCGCAGAACTTGAAAGTAGTGTTGGTCATTGAATGTACATTGTTGGAGAAAGTAACATTTCAATCATTTCCATCATCAACCATAGAATTTGTCAACCTTGATGATGCATATAGAATGTGGCGAAATTCGAGAGAGTTTGACAACTCAAAATGTGCGTTTCATTCGGCTCCATCAAGCATGCAATATAATAACAAATGGGAGAATCAATTTGTTGTGATGGAGCATTGGAGACCATCTCTATTCTATGGTATGTGCGGCAATATAGTTGAGATTATGGGCCTATTAAAGTTAGAACCAATAGAGAATATTGACATGGAGATAATGAATAATTTGGGCTTGAGCAACTTAGGATCCATGGGAAGCCCAATTGTTACGCTTTCAAGCAGGTACTCAAAGAATTCAAGGAAGCTTCCCCTACAGGTCTCTCTCTCTCTCTCTCTCTCTCTCTCTCTCTCTCTCTTCCAAAAGAAACAAAAATAAAAATAATAAAAAATTGTAATGGTTAAATTATGGTTTCTTTGGTACAAGAATGTCATGAAGAACATATATTTTACGCTTATCTTCCGGGAAGCAAGATTTCAACTTGGTTTAATATTAAAAATACAGGATCTTCGATATCTTTTATTGTGCCATCACATTTCAGAATTCAAGCCTTGTGTGTGTGTTCTATTTATGCACTTTCCAACATTCCACAATGTCCTTACCATAATTGTAACACACATACTATTATCAATAATACGACCAAGAGTCTAATTTGGAGTCATTTCCCACGAATCTTTGGCATTCCAGAAGCTGATGAGGATATGATGTGGTTAAGTTATTGGAAGTTTGAAAATCAGTTGGAAGGTGGAGATGAACTGAATATTTCAGTGGTTGGAGATGAGAATTTTCAAGTAAAGGAGGTCGAAGTCCATCTTGTGTACAAGGAGCAAGAAGAGAAGAGTAGAAAAGTCTATGGAAATGTCGTTCCTGGAAACCCCGTTATAGTATATCCGGTGAGATTAAAAGTCTTTCGCCTCGGCGCTCGTTGGGTGGGTTGTTCGATTTGTGACGGTCTATAACCTCAACCTTTGTGCACTAGCTTGGTTGACTCATGTAGCACAAAATCTCCAATTGCATTTTGTATCCTTTATTTTCTTCAATCTATAGCTTTTTTTGACTTCCAATGGCTTCTGCGTGTGCCACTCCTCACATGGAGCAGAAATACAACAGAGGAGGTATTCCGTTTTATTTAAGGTTTAGAGATGGATGTGCTCTTTGGCGAGTCAATTCATTCATTGAAGAAGAAAGTTTGCTAATGACTTGCTATTCATCTTGGCTTTGTTGTTATTCTAGTTGGATTTTATTGCTTAATTAGTCTCTTAACAGAAGACTTTGTTGCTGATTAGTTAGTTTGAGAGGGTGTTCTGTAATTTGTTTTAACATAGGTGCTTATGGTTTGTTTGCCTCCTTTTTCCAATTATGTTCATTTTCAGTTGTCTCTGTTTGTGGTTAAGGTGTTTGCTCACCATTGGTTTATAGTATGTAACAATCTAATTGAGGTGTGCCTTTTTTTCATGAAATTTTCTCCTTAGTTAATTGGTTGGTGTTTGATAATACTGAATTTTCTAAACTCAAAAAATATTGATAAAAATTTGAAAGAAAATGATATATAAGTCTACTTTGTAGATTAATTTTTTAGATCTAATGATATGTAAGTGAGATGATTAGTTGATGATTAGAGAAGATATGATAGACAATTGTTTTAGATATTTTATTTGATTGTTACATCATTGAGTTTGAAAAGTAGATCAGATTTAAATGATAAACTCAAATGAGTTGTTTAATATGAACAAAATAATTTTTTTTTAAATTTTATCTTTTAATTTTTATATATGGTGGAGGTGTTGGCGACGACAATGGTTATGGCAATAGTGTTGTAGTAATGGTAGGGTGGTAGTGGTGGTAGTAAATTCAGTTAAAATTAAGTAAATATTATATTACTTCAAAATTTTCAAATTTTAGTTTACACCATAAGAGTCATTTAAATTTTTAAATCATATAAATTGTAATTATCAAACAGATTTAATTAATTTTTACTTAATATATTTTTAAAAATTTTAAATATTGAATTGGATTATCAAACCTTCATTATTATTAACTTCTTGTTATCATCTACACTGAACTTTTAATTAGTAAAATGTCAACAAGAAAATGTATATATATATATATATATATATGTGCGCATGTATATATCAATGTTGATAACCTTGTTGAAATTCACCCAAGTTTTTTTAATGATGAGAGAAGGTCAATTATTCTTGATATAAGACATGTAACATGTTTATTGCAGGTGAGCCCTTACACTACACACATCCTCTTTTTAAGATGTGTAAGGATCAGCTCAAGACAAATTGAGACTTAAAGTAATAAGTTAAAATGAGATCTTTTATAACTATTTAATGTTATTATAAAAATATTATTTAAAAATTATTTTTCTAAGATTTTGATTGTAACAGTTGGTTTTGGCGGACTGCTCAAGCAGTCATTCGGTCGCTCGAGCGTAGATGTGTATCTCCCAGTAGTTTGCCAATTTGTAGGCGAGACCGTTTGAGCGGTGAAGTGGTTGCTTGAGCATAGAAATCAGGCTCCCGTTATTTTCACTTTTGCTCTACAAAACTTCTGGAGCTCAAGCGGTGAAAACTTCGCTCAAGCGGTCTGCACGGAACATCACATTTACAAGTCTATCCAAACACATTTTATTTTCACTTTTCCACTTCTCTTCTCTCTCTATCCATTTTCAAAACCTTAACCCTAAAACATTTGATTTCTCTAGTTTTCACCTTAAATCCACCCAAGATTCTTCAAGGATGTTGAGAAGAAAGCTTAGATCAAGAGTTCTACCGATTATTTTGCGATTTCATCAAGCTTAGAGTTGGGGCTTTCATCTTTAGCTTTCAATCTTGAGATAGGGGTACTTTTAACTTGTTATATCTTTTATTTGGAATACATATGTGGTATTATTTATTTATTTATTATTTAATGTCAATATATACATATATTCATATATTGTGTGTTGTGTTGTAAATGCGATTAACGAAAAGAGGGTTATGACTCACGGTTATGGAAGAGTTTGTGTCTATTATGGACAATTATTGTTGTTGATGATGAGAATTGGCCTTTGAATCATGAAAGACGGAAAACCCCTAATTTTCCTAAAACCTTAGTTTTGAATTTGTTCAATAAAGAGGGGTTTTTCCCAATTAGTCTCTGAAACATAAAATTGGCTATACTTGCCTGATTTTGATGTTGAAATATAAGATTTTGTAACTTTTTAACACAAAACCTTGGGATAGTGATGGTTGTGAATTGGAGAATCTATTCATTTGTTGATGTGTAAACTATTGAAATGTTGTGAATTGAAATTCCCATAAGGAAATTGAGATTTGGAAATTTATGCATCACATACACTTATGATTTTATCTTCTACTCTCAAAATGTTGATGTATGGAAAGTGTTGAAAGGGGGTACATAGCGTATGAGTTTGGGTAGTGAGTTAGGTTTTGTTTTGAGTCGTGCAACATATATTGGTACCCGTGCGGGGAGTCAAGGTGCCCAATTGCCCTGTCTTGTGCATATCGTCGGACGAATGTGGGAAATGTTTTTAGGTGTCCACAAGCCTGCCATTTATAGAGTCGGCGAATGTGGAAAAACTTGATTTTGGGTGTCCATAAGCCTGCTGTTTTAGGAGTCGGCGAAAGTGGAAAGGGAAAAGTTTTTGGTGCCCATCGCCCTGCTGTTTTTTAGAGTCGGTAAATGTGGAAATATTTTCTGTATATAAATCTCTATATGTATGTATGGTTTTGCGGCTCTTGCTTGGGACGTCATAGCATATTTACCACCCATGTTTACAAATGAGATTTTGAATGAACATCATGCATTGCATATTTTAATTTTTATAGAGAAAAACATAGATTTTATTCTAACATGTGCATAGCATGATCATATGCATTTCTATTAATTATATAACTTGTTAAATGTATTACCTACTAGGCATTAGCTCACCCCAAAACTAACCACTTTTCAGGGAACGAGGTTGATGCACCACCTAAATGATTGGCATGAAAGGGAATGTTAGATGGGGGCATGGATGCTCTCTTTTGATATTATATGTTAAAGCCTCGGGCTATTTTTGTGTGGAAATGTATAATTCCAATTTTTGTGTATTCAAGGACACTTCTTGAGAAAACATTTGTTCTGTATCACTTCTTGTCTTTTGAACTATTTTATTCTATCAATGGATATAAACAAAGAATGATGTAATCATTGGAATAGTTCAATGGGGAAGAAGTAGTATTGAAGTTTGTTTGATTAACTATTATAGATTAGCTGCTCTCCTTTGTACTTCTATTTTGGGTGAAAGCCCAAGTGAACTGGATTCAGGAGGTCTTTTTCCAGAGCGTTACAATTTGGTATCAGAGCTAACTGGGTTTGAATACCTAGAGCTTGTGAGATGTGGCCTTGCCACAATGGGTTATCATACTAGGAAGGGACATTAGTTTACCTTGTATGCTTTATCTATTTGTGTGACTATGTGGGTATGGGGTTAAGCTTTTAGGATACAACTTACGCTTATTGCATTCATCAAAATCCTTTTGGAAAGGCACTTGATCAATGCTTTTTCGACTTGGAGGTCTTTGAACGCCATGGGACTAGTGGTATCTTAGAAGAGTGAGTCGCATGTGCTCTATGTGCTTATGTGGTTTGTCTTATGTAGTGTAGATATATATATATATATATAGGTGTATGTTCAACTCATTTGTGATGCGTGGGTTGGCATGCAGTGCATGAATTATAAGTTAATTCCATTCTTTCTTACCCTTATATAGGATGTCTGGACTTGGCAGAGGCCGTGGTAGACCTCGTAGGGGTGGCCGAGATATTCCAGCCCAACAAGATCTTCCTCCCTAAGAAGAAGGGTAAGGACAAAACAACGTGGTCGCTCTTCTGGCCCAAGATGCAATGGAAGCACTAGCCCAAGAAATGGCCGGGGCTCTTCGAGAGTCCATGGATATACTCTAAGCTGAACAAGCGACAAGGACTATAGAGGGAAAGTCTCGAATCTCCTTTTTGAAGAAAGAATTCTTTCGCTCAAACTCTGCTAAGTTTAGTGGCAGGCCCGATCCTATGAAAGCTGATGAATGGTTAGAGCAAATCGTTAAGTCCTTTGAGATTTTGGACATCTGAGAGGGAGAGATCCAAGTAGCATTGGTAGCTTATCGACTCAAAGGGGAAGCCGGCCAGTGATGGAAATCCGTTAAGCATAGGGTCGAGCACACTTGGGAGGCATTCACCCATGCCTTCCAAGAGAAGTTTTGCCTCCCATGGCTAGGGAGTGATTGAGGAAGAAGTTCGAGGAGCTTAGACAATTAGATACACCAGTGGCAGAATTTGAGAACACTTTCACTAGTTTGGCATGTTTTGCACTTGAGCTCGTGGCGACTGAGGAGTGCCGATGCTTGGAGTTTGAGAAGAGATTGAGGCCCAAGATTTTGATAAAGGTGATGGGTAATATGTACTAAGAGTATGATGGGCTGGTTGAGGTCACGACTTATTTGGAGATCATGCTAGAAGCTGAGAAGGCTAGGCTGAAACATAAGAGATCGGGTTATGTAGAGTATCAGGGTGACATGGGATCCTCTAAGAAGTCTAGGGGTTCTTCTTCTTCTTCTTCTTTCCAGTCTTTGTCCTAACAAACCATGTCCTCTGGGCCTATTCCTGTGAAGAGTTCAGGGAGTATGGGTCCTAGATGAATTACTTTGTTTTAGGTGTGGCCAACAAGGTCACAAAGCATTGGAGTGTAAGTAGAATCTCAACCATCAGCAAGCGGCTCATTCTCAGAGCCAATCCCAAGGGAGGGGCTAGTCTCCCGCATGTTACCATTGTTAGTAGTCAGGGCATATGAAGAGATCTTACCCATAGTTAGGCGGGACGGGAGTGTTTTAGGGTCTAGACAGTCTGGGGGTTATCAGGCAGGCTAGGGTTAGAGAAAGAATTATCACCTAGTTTAGTTTGGGAAAACATCTAAGGCAGTACAAGGGGCCACATTTGCATAGTTAGTGCAACCAACCTACATTCCGAGGGGTGATCGGAGTGAGCAGAGGCCACATGGGCGAGTTTATGCTGTCGTTGCTCTCAAACAATCTTCTGGACCACCAGTGATAAGAGGTACTTATCTTATCTATTATACTTGGGCTACTGTACTGATAGATACCGGAGCATCTCACTCATTCATAGCATTTATATTTACATATACGTTGACCTTAAAGATCGAACAACTAGAGTCTCCACTTATGGTAGATTCCCTAATTGGGGGTCATGTTGTCTTGAATCGGGGATGTCATGGGTGCGTGATTGAAGTCGCGAATCGCCAACTTCCTTTCAATCTTGTTTTATTAGTTATGTTAGGTTTTGACGTCATCCTTGGTATGAATTGGTTGTCTTCTTATCATGCTGTCATAGATTGCTATTATGGAAGAGTTACTGTGTGCATAGTAGGTGGGGACTGTTTTAGTTTTCTAGGAGATAGGGTTGACGAGGGTTTGTTGCCGTTGTATGACCTGTGAAGTCGAGGCAAACTTAGTTTCCTTCTTGCAACCATTGTAGATGACAAAAGTAGCGTGGTTCGGGGGTATTTCCTAGAGTGGTTTGTGAGTATCTCGATGTTTTTCCTGAGGATCTCACCGAATTTCCACCTCACCGTGAGGTTGAATTTACTATACACTTGGTGCCTGGTACGACACCCATCTCCATGCCACCATATAGATTTGCCCTAGCAGAGTTGCTTGTTTTAAAGGAGCAATTACAAGAATTGTTAGACAAGGGCTTTATATGCCCTAGTACCTCGCCATGGGGAGCACTGACTCTTTTTGCCAAAAAGAAGGATGGTTTGTTGCGGCTGTGCATTGACTACCGCAAGCTGAATAGGGTCACAGTAAAAAATAAGTATATGTTACCTCGGATAGATGATCTTTTCGACAAACTTAAGGTTCTCGGTGTTTTTCAAAGATAGATTTGAGATCGGGTTATCACCAATTGCGAGTGAAAGAGGAAGATATTCTGAAGATGGCCTTTCGTACTCAGTATGGCCACTATGAATTTCTTGTGATGCTATGGTTTAACCAATGCCCCTGCCACTTTTATGGACTTAATGAATCGAGTCTTTTGGGATTATCTCGATAAGTTCGTGGTAGTTTTTATGGATGATATTCTTATTTATTCACCTTCCGAAGAGGAACATGAAAAGCACCTCCGCATTGTCTTGCAGCTGCTTAGGGAACACCGGTTGTATGCCAAGTATGAGAAATGTGAGTTTTGGCTTTCCGAGGTGAAGTTTTTGGGTCACGTTGTCTCAGGGGAGGGGTTACTGTAGACTTTTCAAAAATTGAGGTCGTACAAAATTGTGAATGACCTAAGAATGTTTTTGAGATTCGTAGCTTTTTGCGTCTTGCCGAGTATTAGAGGCGGTTTGTGAAAGACTTTTCTACCCTAGCATCACCGTTTACAAGACTAACCAGAAAAGGAGTGAAATTTGTGTGAAGTAAGTCGTGTAAACAGTCCTTTTTAGAATTAAAAGCTAGATTGACCTGTGCACCAATTTTAATCATTCTAGAGAGAGGGTTGGGTTACACAGTATATCACGATGCTTCTAGGGAAGGTTTGGGATGTGTTCTGATGCGAAAAGGTAAGGTTGTAGCATACGGTTCACGTTAGTTAAAGACTCATGAGAGGAACTACCTAACTCACGATCTTGAGTTAGCTGCAGTGATTTTTGCTCTAAAACTTTGGAGGCAATATCTTTATGGGGACAAATTTGATGTGTTCTTGGATCATAAGAGTCTTAAGTATTTGTTTTCCCAAAAAGATTTGGTCGTGCGTCAGAGAAGATGGATGGAGTTCATGAAGGATTATGATTTTGAATTGCATTACGATCTGGGGAAGGCCAACATAGTGGCCGGCGCCTTGAGTAGGAAGTCTGTGAACACCGTTGCTAGTCTCGCCATGAGAGAGTTAGAGATGTTGGGTGATCTGGGTGAGTTTGACTTGCACCTAGTCGAGTCTCCAGGGCAAGCCACTTTATTTTCAGTTCTTGCGCAACGTACACTTGCCACCCGAGTTATAGAGGCATAACAAGGCAATTCGGAAGTAGAAGCAATTAGAGAGAAAATCATGCAAGGGAAGGAGGAAAAAGGGTTGAAAGTGCATTCTGACTTGAGTATCCGGTATATGGACCGCCTTTTTGTACCAAAGTCTTGTAGAGACTTAGTGCCTTGGGAATTTCATCATTCATACCTTGCGGTACATCCAAGGGGCACAAAAATGTATCGTGACCTTAGTCGTCAATTTTGATGGAGAGGTATGAAGCGAGACGTAGCCTTGTTTGTGTCTAAATTCTTAACTTGCCAACAAGTCAAAGTGGAGCACCAAAAGCCAGCCGAGTTATTATAGCCAGATAGAAATGGGAGCACATCACTATGGACTTTGTTTCTAGTCTTCCTAGAACACAAAAGGGTAATGACACGGTTTGGATAATAGTGGATCGACTAACTAAGTTGGCTCATTTTCTTGCAATGTGTATGGCGATTCGGTTGAGTCTCTAGCTGAACTTTATGTTACGGAGATTGTCTGACATCATGGAGTCTTGGTGAGCATTGTCTCGGATAGAGACTCTCGCTTGACCGCAAGGTTGTGGTAGAGTTTACAAGATGTCATGGGCACTTAGTTAACCTTTAGCACCACCTATCACCCTCAAACTGACGGGCAATCTGACAACACTATCTAGATATTGAAAGATACGTTGAGGACTTGTGTACTAGACTTCAAGGGTTTTTGGGAAAAGGCACTTGCCTCTAGTAGAATTTGCCTACAATAATAGTTTTTAAGCTAGCATTGGAATGTCACCTTTTGAAGCTTTGTATGGACGTCTGTGTAGATCACCAGTGTGTTAGACCGAGGTGGGGGATTCACTTATGCTTGGACTAGATTTGGTTCGTGAGACCACCGAGAAAGTGGCTCTCATTCGAAAGAGGTTAATTACGGCCTAAATCCAGCAAAAAAGTTATGTCGACCGGAGAAGATGACCTTCATCCTTTGAAGTGGGTGACCGTGTGTTTTTGAAGATGTCGCCTAGGAAGGGCTTAGTGAGATTTGGGCAAAGTGGGAAGTTGTCACCTAGGTTCATTGGTCCCTTTGATATCATCGAATGTGTGGGAGAAGTAGCCTATCATCTTGCCTTACCACTACAACTATCTAGGATACACGACATGTTTCACATTTCTATGCTTCACAAGTATGAACCTGACCCATCCCATGTCTTAGATTGAACGAGTCTGGAAGTAGATAAAAATGCTTCGTACGAGGAGAGACCTGTGAAGATCCTAGACTCCTGAGAACAAGTTTTGAGAGGTAAAAACATCCCTCTAGTTAAGGTGTTGTGGCATCATCACGGGGTAGAATAAGCTACTTAAGAAAGGGAAGCCGAGGTCCGTGAGAAATACTCGGATTTATTTAATGATGTGTAATTTTGTTTATTTATTGTTGGTCTTGATATTATGTATTTTGGTTGGTGAAACAATGAATAAGTGTTAATTTCTTAAAGACTTGAATTTTGTGTCATGATGTAAGTTTTGATTTCATTTTGGTTTCCAATCGATGATGTTATGATAATTGGAGTTATTGTAAGGATAGTATTTATCTTCTATAACGCCCCCCAAAAATATTGACATCTGATATATCTAGATTAACTCATAGCCATAATCTAAATTCTATTACTTCCAATTATTGACATACAAGAACATTTCAATAACCAATGTTCATACTAAATTCCCATATTTCCCTTAGTAATATTTAACGTAAGATCAAAAAAAGAGTGACCACATGCATTAATATTTTCATCATCCCTAAGATTTGAATCTATAGCATGTGATAATAATAAGTTAAAACAATCAAAATACAAATTAATGCCTTAATGGCTACAAGTTTCAAGGCTTTGCCTGGTTACAACAAAGTGATTTTCAAACCCATACATGAATAGTCCTTGGCTTGCACAAAAAAAAAAAAAAAAAAAAACAAATAAACAACTAAGCTTTGTGCTACAAAAAGATCATCATCGCCTTCACTTCGGTGGAAGCACACCATAATCACCTGAAAAATGGTTTCCACTAAGGGATGAGCATGGTAGTGGCTCAGGTCTAGAGCCAATCCATTTTATTTTCTCGAGTTGGGACATGGGGTTGTACCAAGTGTTTGTGGCCTTGTTGGTGTGGTTTAGGGCCTTGGTCTGTCTCGGGCTAGCTATGGAACAGTAGCCCAGACTTTTCGTCTTGGGTTGGTTGACTCGCGATGGGTTGTTATGGGCAGCCGTGACTAGAAGCGACTCTCAGGATCTTGGTTGGGGGAAAAGTATGTTGCTCGCGGTGTGGGCCGCAGTGTCAGGCCGCGAATAGAAGGGTCACGCCTGCGATGAAGTTAGTAGCGCACACGACCAGGCATAGTGGACGGTCATGACCGCAATGAAAGAGGTCGCGCTTGCGATTTTTTGAGGTGGCACGTCTATGCCTACGATGGTTTAGATTGCGGTCGCGATGAGATGACTATATAAGTCCATCAGTGCGCTGAAAAGTCATTTTTCTGGTTCTTTCTTCTTCCGCCATTTTTGGGTTTCTTCAACCTAAAAGCTTGGGTTTCTTCTAGTTACACCCATTTTCTACCCCTAGTCCAATAGATAAAAAAATAGAGGGTGGCGAGGGCATCATTTTAATCTGAGTGGATCGTGCCTTTGTCGCCGATGGATTTTTGACTTTTCTCCTCTTCACTTCCAGAGGTAGGAATTCTATAGCTTCTTTTCAATACCTCGCTATAGATAGACCTGTGGTAATTTTATGGCATTTAAACACATAGTTTTATAGTTAATTTTGTTAAAAAGCATATGGGTTGATTTGGGTTTAAATTGGTGGGTTTGTGGGTTATTTTTATCATTGATTGTGGGCTATAAAAGCAAGTTTAGGATATGGAGTTGGAAGGTTTTGGAATTTCATTCATAAATTTTGGAATGTTAAAGAAAAAGCTTAATGTTGAATGGAAATCGGATTATGTTGTAGTTGTTTATGGATTTGGGGATTTGGTTTTATGTTAGTGAATGTTGGCTATTGTTGTGTATGTTGGGATTTGGAGTAGTGATGTTTTGTTTTCAAAATAAAGTGTGTCTAATTATCTCTTTTATAAAACATGAGAGTTTGGGACGAATGGGGAATATGGAAATACCTACGAGTGTATTTATTGTCGTGATTATGTAATTGGGGTCTAGAGTTTTGTCCTTGGCCATCAGTAGAGGATGGTATTGATTGCTGCTAGATATATGTTGTAAGTACTATTGTAGGATGGGCTATGTAATGTAGAATGTTATGTTAATGATTGTATATGGACATTGTGAATAGACATTGTTGAGTTATGGATTATGTTGTTAGAAAGGAACTGGAATGCTTGTGGAAGTGGTCATGTTATGAGACTGTTACTGGATTGTAATGGTTTTGGTGCTAGTAATTCGTATTGTGTTTTGGAAATGTAGGAAAAACCCCGTTGTTGAACGGTGGTGCATGGAGCACATTTTGAAAGAAATGGGTTAATGTATTTAACTATTAATAGTCGTGGTGGTGATAATTGGACTAGGTGTATGTATTACACTCGTGTATTCTTTATTTTGGTTAGCGTGTTATGCTTTTATTGTGATGTTATTTGGGGCTTCGTTTCCCACCGTATTGAGCTAGTAAAGTGTGGCGCCTTGACAGAGGTTTCCTCATCCCTTCCAGTTTGGGCCCAGTAATGTGTGAAAGGAGGTTTGTTTCCCACCGTACCTGAGTCGACAAAGCGTGGGGCCTTGTGATAGGTTCTTCGTAGCCTTCTGGTTTGTGCCCGGTAAAGTATGACCTGAGAGACACCCCCTTCCGGGTGAGGCTGGTAAAGTGTTATGTGTTATATTTATTGAGGATCCGTTATCCATGTTTTATGCTAGTGGAGAGGGACTTAGTGGTATGTATTATTCTCGAATATTTAGGTTTTGGATATATATGTGTTATTGTTTTCGTGTTGCGGTTATCTTTTGCCCTTGGGCCTGTGGCCAGGATAGATAGTAGATTTATTGGTGTGTAGATGTGTATAGTGTATTGAGATGTGGGGTTGGGTTATCACTTACATGTGGGGTTGTGTTTTCAGAACAAATGTTTAAGTGAGATTCTTTTATGTTAATGTAGAAAGTTTTCTCAAGAGAAGAATGAGTTTCTGAAATATGTTTGTTTGAAGCAAAACAAGAATTTTAGAAGAGAAGAAATGATTTTTATACTGGGTTGTGTCAAGATGAGCTTTTTGGGAAAATCATATTAATACAAATGTACTTTTGGATATTAACTGTCACGTTACTTAATTATATGGTATATCGTGGTGCATGCATAATCATTTCTAGCTATATATTGTGATTGGTTAGGATCTTTGGGATCCCTACTGAGCTCAGTGCTTATCCCACGTGTTGATAAACTTTTCAGGTACAAGGTTAGAAGATTGTTTGGGACTTGAAGTCTTTTACTTTGTTAGCCACGTGCCTTTTTTATTGTTAGCCGAGTGCCATGTATTGTATAAGGGTAAATCCCTTTTGTTTCTATTTATTGTTATTCAATGTAAACCTATGAGTATTATACCATGTCATATTTATATATCATCGTCATTGTCATTAGGGAATGTTATTATTTAATCTTTGTTTATGTTCCTAGTGGATGGAATGACTTAAAATGGTAATATTATAAAGGATTTGGTAATGAACATGGGTAATAAACGTCGAGGTGTTACAACTTGTTATCGGAGCGAGCCAGGTTGAATATTTTGGGCTCGTGGTAAGTGGTTTTTACCACAGTGGGTTTGTTATGCCTAGTGAGGACGTTGCATATAGGTGATTTATGTGTTAGGACTCTATATGTTGCATTAATGTGAGCATGGGGTCGTAGCTTGACTTTTTCGCACCCCCTCTCGGAAGTTTGAAAGAAGCCCTACAGTTCGGACTTCCGCGGTTCTGAATCTAATCTCACAAGTGCAATGTGAAATTGATAAACACTAAAGAGTCCAAATCCGGCAAATCTTTTGAAAAATCAATTTTGAATCAAATTGCCAAAAATGGACTACTTTGCCAGATATAGAGTCACCACCTAAATATTTTTGTTCTTGGAAAATTTAAGAAACCCATGACTCATGCCAAAGGCCATGTGTCCGTCACCACAAAGATTGTCTCAGCTCAGGAACTTAGGTACGAGAGGGGAATGTCATGAATTGAGCACCCCCGCTCACCCGATCAAAGATCAGACTCTAGTAACCATGATATGATTTTTATCAACATTATATGCTCTTATTCTGGTTTATTTAGGCTAGCATTTACTATGTGATGCGCACACACAAGGTATAGACTAGTTTGCCTGAATTGGAACAATTCAATTTCATGTTTGTTTTCGAAAAGGGTTTGATTTTGCCACTTAACAAAGTGGGCTTAAAGTTTGTGAATTTGCCACTTGACAAAGGGGGCTTAAATGTACATTTATTGAATCATTCCAATTCAAGCAAAAAGCCTTCATCCGCAGGCACTCAAACAGTTTAACAAGTAAGCACTTAGCCTCATGGCAAGCATGCCAGACATGGCAATCACTAACACTCATGCAAGTATGCTAAAGCACTAAAAACTCACCTAGTACTCCAAGCTAAGATAAAACAAAAAAGTTAGAAAAATATGCATGATACCTAACTATATAAGATGGTTAATGCAACGCATGCAATAATGTAACTAAAATAGGCTCAGCTACTTAACATGTTATTTGCACCAATTTCGTAGCATGCGTTTAAACACGTATTCAACAAGGTAATAAACGACAATGCAAGTTTGAATGATGAACCGATTCTCAATGTATGCAAGACAAATGAATGAATGCAAATATGCGATATGCTAATTGAAACGTGATGCCCCTAATCTAATTATCAAAAGTGGATAAATAAAAAAGAGAAAGACGTGGGAGTTGGAAGACATACACATTATTAAAACATTGATGCTCTCGCGCAGGAGGGTCTTAATGAATAAACTAGTTAAGCTAAACTACTTAACTAATTATTACAAAACTTGAATAAATAAGGTAGCTATCTAAGCTAATTAATTAAGTACAATACGAAGCTAATTAGCTAACTATATTAACTAATTAATTATAAAGCAACAAATTAAACTAGTTAACTAATTAATTACAACATGAATTAATTAACTAAATAGCTAATCCGATTAAATAATTACAACACTTTAATTAAATACAGCACAACTAACTAATCAATAACTAAACTAGTTAACTAGTCCCGGGAACGAGGAAGGCCCAATGCATGCTCGATTTCCACCTGAAGAACGTCCATTGTTTACTCCCGAAAGTCTCTGTTGCACAACCCTTGCACTGGTTTTCCTTTTCCAGATCAACTCTGCTCTGCTTCACAAACATTCTTCTCAAAATTCACTAATGGCCGGCAGGCTAGAAGTGGTGGCTACCGTCCAACATTGATGGCCTGCTGGCCAGGAATAGTGGCCGGCTGACCACTGATGATGCACCATTTGTTGCTGCAACAGAGAGCAAACAGAGCAAAGAGAGGGTATTCTCACAGGTTGTTTGTACTATATATCCCTCCTTATCATCAAAATAAGCTCAAAGGAGTGATACATTTGGTTCAAAGACCATCAATCAAGCAATTTCATTGCGTGATGGCTAAAGAACCAAGGTGTACAAGTTTAATAAATGCGCAAACAAGACTCACAACCTTCATCCTATCATGCATGATCAAGGGCAATGGAGACCTAGGAAACTTGGCACATGTCATCACTTTGAGTATGAAATGCCCCAATTTTCCTTGTGTTGAATTAACGTCCAATTGAACACACTGAATCACAATCAAATTCTTATCTTTGCACAATTTTAGTTTCCATTTTTGTTCACCCATTTTAACTTACCAACCATTCATTAACCAATTAAGTCCATTGGTGAGTTAAGTCCTCTAAAAGAGAAGGAAGTGTCAAATAAGGGGTAGTTTAAGGTAAGAGAGAGGCGTCATGCCATTGATAATGAATCCCCAAAAGAGGATTAAACCATTAAGCATGAAACTCAATCTCAAAGCTTAAACTATCCTAAGGTTGAAACAACCCTCAAAGAAAACAAAGAGTCAAGAAATGTGGGAGATTGCAGAGATTATGCTTGTTGAAATTAGGAGAGAAAAGAACTAAAACAATGCACTCAACTCAAACAAGTGGTGTTTAAAGGCCTAAAACACCAAGCTTGTGAGGACAGTTACACTAGAAGCATGCAAAAAAAGACTCAAATGCAATAACTAGCCAAAAACAGAGGCAAAATTGTCTAAAATAGAGCCTAAAACATGCTAGAATTAAGTTATAAAAGGCTAGAAAATTAAGCTAACACATAGAGCTAACTAGGCTAGCAAACAAAACACAAAGAGGGGAGGCTAACCCCTTCAAATTTAGACTTCAAAACATGATTTTCACCACTAAAATTACTTTGAATTTAGTGTTCAAAAGCCCAAAAAAAGATGGTTTGAAAGTGGGAAACAAACGTGGAAAAGTCTTACAAACAAGGAATAAACAATGGTGAGCCACCCCCTAACCTTAAATGGCCTAAAACCACCAATTTCAGCCCACAAAATAGAGTTTTTTATAGCCCAAAAACAACCTAAAATCAGTGGGAAAAGATAGAAAAACAAGTATACAAAGCAAGGTAGAAAGGCAAGTGCTATACCTCTTGAAGCAAAGATCAATTCTAGGCAACAATTCAAGCCAAAACCAACTTCAAGAGCTCCAAGAAGGCTTCAAGGAACCTCAGTCCAAAATGATCAACTTTGATTAAGGAGGTGTAGGCAAAAATGTAGTGTATGTAGGCAAATGTGCACAAATTTGCAAGAGAGAGAGAGAAATGTAGAGAGAGAGATAATTTTTGCTCCAAAAATTCCAAGCCTCAAAAATGGGGGAGGAGACCCCCTATTTATAGCAAAACATGCATTTGGTTGAGATATATCCCTTCATACACGTGTAGGGAGATGCAGCCAATTGTGTCAACAGTTGGCACATCTGTCAACAAAATATCTGGAAAAAAAAAACACTGATGGCCGGTAGGCCACACCATTGGTCGACAAGGCACAAGGGTGGTCGGCAGCCCACTAAAGGTGGCCGATAGCCCATCAGAGGGGGCCTACAGGTCCCAGGGTCTTGAGGTTTGAAGCACTATGGTTTTGGTCCAAAACAAGGCATAGAATGGACAGGGTTTGACGGCTCAAAGACAAGGCATTCTGCCGAGGACTTTGGGCACTAAAACGAGTACATAATCATTAAATGTACAAGTGATGACGTTCAAGTCTTGAGGACAGTAAAAAATGAGGTGTCTACAGTTGCCTCTCTTTGACAGAACTCGAAAGTTATGAAATGACGTGAGTGAATGTCAAAGCCCGAAGACGGCCCATTTTGACAAGGCCAAAAGACTTGGACAAACAAACAGGACAGAAAATAAATGGTTGCGCCCGCAGGCTGCCTACATATCCCTTTGCAAGGAATCAAACCAGCGTACTTCTGGGGCGATGCAAATGATATGTATGCAAAGCAGTTTGAAGGTTAGACTTATATGCTTCGTGAAGCCGACTATGTTGAAAACTCATGATCATGCGAGATGATGCATTTAGCAATAACAAATGCGATAAGCAAGAATGAATACAATAAGAAAGATAACAACATATGAATAAGCAGCTTCAAGCTTAAAACCAACACAGATTTCCATACAAGAGATAAAAGACACTCTAACCTTGTCAAAATAAGAGGTGAGGAAAGAAAACACCGCTCAAGGTTACGTTTCACGCACCCTGAGAAAATGAGAAAACCGCTCGGGGTTGTGTTTTACATGTCCCGAGAAACTGAAAACCACCTAGGGCCGCATTTCACGCGTCCTGAGAAACAAAGAAGACCACTTGGGTCCGCATTTCACGCGTCTCGAGATACAACCCAAAAACCGCTCAGGCTCGTGCTTTGTACGTCCCGAGATGAAACCCGCCTAGGGCTACGCGTCACGCATCCTGAGATAAACAACTGCTTGGGGCCGTGTTTAACACGTCCTGAGATGAAACCTGCCCAGGGCCGCGTTCCACGCATCCTGAGATAAATAACCGCTCGGGGCCATGTTTCGCACATCCCGAGATGAAACCCACCCAGGGTCGCGTTTCACGCGTCCTGAGATAAATAACCGCTCGGGGCCATGTTTCGCACGTCCTGAGATGAAACCCACCCAGGGCCGCGTTTCACATGTCCTGAGAAACAAAAACCACTTAGGGCCATGCTTCACACCTCCCGAAATGAAAGAGAGTGGTGTGCGATAGATGCACAAAATGAAGGTGCAAGTTCTCGTACCGAGATACAAATGAAGTTATTCGGAACTCCTCCGAATGAACCGTCCATACAATATTGTTTGCCAGTTAGTATGCGATAGATGCACAAAGTGTATGAGTGCGATAGATGTACAACATGTATGAGTGTGATAGATGCACAAAGTGAATGAACCGTACATACAATATCGTTTGTCTGTGTTGACAAAGGAAGAAAGTAAAGAACTTAACAAGTGTGATATAGTGAAAATACATGTTCTATGCATAATAAGCAACCGAGATACGATGTTAATTGAAGGCATATTCTATGTGTGAAACGAGATGCATATTCTACATATGACTCATAATATGATGCAAGACGTGCATACAAGATACCTATGTGGAGTGAAATGCCCATTCTAAGCAACAGCGTGAAATGCATATTCTAAGCAACAACGTGAAATACATATTTTATGCAACAATAAAGAGCGAAAGGAGAATGAAGGCAAAATGAATAAAGGCGACATTTGATGGCACCTTCCAATTTACCTCTCGGAGGAATTACAATATGTTTAAAAAGGATACACCTCATGCATGTTGACAAGCGATGAACATCGTGCGCTCAAAAACACAGTTTTGAGCTTCCGTAGAGACAATCTGAACCCAACAGCGAACTTTCCTCGCAATTCTTGAGAAACAAAGACACAAAACAGCATCAGGACTCAGAGGGAGGCCGTAGGCCACCTACCGGCTGTAGACTGCCCCAAACACCGCTTCGCGTACGAGGGCGCGAATTGTAGTTCTAGCTACTACAGTTCGGACTCTTGTCACGGTTCTGAATCTAATCTCACAAAGTGCAATGTAAGACTGATAAATCACCAAAGAGTCCAAATCCGGCAAATCATTTTGGAAAATCGATTTTAATCAAAAAGCGCCAAACATGGACTGTTTTGCTAGATTTCAGAGTTGCCACCTAAATATTTTGTTTTGGGAAATTTAGGAAACCCTGACTCGTGCCTAAGGCCACGTGTCCGTCATCACTAAAGTTGCCTCAGCTCGGGAACTTGGGTACGAGGGGAGAAGGTCATGAAATGAGCACCCCCGCTCGCCCGATCAAAGATCAGCCTCTACTAACATGATATGTTGTTTTTGAAAACACATGTCTTCTTATTCTGATTATTAATCTAGAATTACTATGTGATGCACACAACATACAAGAATAGACTAAATCGCTCAAGTTGGAACAAAACATCTCATGTTTGTTTGTTTGAAAATGGTTTGAAGATGTTACTCGCAAGTAGGCTAAAATGCGGATTTTGCCACTCTCAAGTGGGCTTAGAAAACAACATGTTTTGCCACTTCAAGTGGGCTTAAAACTTACATTTCGATGAATTGTTCCAATTCAAGCAATGAAGCCTTCATCCACAGTCATTCATGCAGTTAAACACTTAAGTAGTTAGCCTCATGGCAAGCATGCTAATCATGACAATCACTTACACACATGCAAGGATGCTAAAGCGTAAACACTCACAGTGTACTCCAAGCCAAAACAGAAGCTAGTTAGTAATCATGCATGATCCTAGCTATGTCAAGAATGCCTAATGCAACACATGCAAAATGCAACTAAGATAGGCTCGGCTATTCTAAGATGTCATGTGAATGCAACTTGATAACATGTATTCAAATTGGTATTGAAATACAATGTAGTTTGTATGATGCGCCGAGCCCGGTGCATGCAGGACAAAATGAATGATGCATGCATGCGAGCATAAGGATGCTAATTGGAATATGCCCTAAAACTAACCACTGAAAGTAGATAAGTAAAAGAGAGAAAGAAATGGGATTGGAAGACATGCATCACACACAGGTACATTTATTACAACAGTTGTGCCCTCTCGACGGAGGGTCCGAATAATATGAAAGATAACTAGCTAATCTAAGCTAATTAAACTAATTATTACAAAATGAAACTAATTAACTAACAAGTTAACTAATTACAAACACAAGTGAATAGCTAAGTGCATTAACTACTTAAGTACAGAACCAAATAGCTAACTAGCTAAGCAAAGCAATAAAACAAGAGCCTCGAGGCGAGAAGTGTATGCATGCTCGATCGCCTCGTTCGGAAATCCATCTCTATGCTCCAACTTGCCTCTGTTTGCATTTGATTTTAGATCACTGGACAAACCTCCAGATAGCTTCTACTCTAACATGGGAACCTCCAGGGAGGCTGCCGACCACTTAATGGTGTTGTAGACCACCTGTAGACCACTTACACATGCTACAGACCAGAAAAAGTGGTCGGCCAGCCACTTTTACTGGTCTGCCGACCAGAAAATGCCACCAAGCTCCATTTTGCTGCAACAGAGAACAAGAAGGGGCACATCAGTGTATTTGCAAGGTATGTGTACACAACCACTCTCCCTATCATTTCTTAAGCTCAAGGGAGTGCGGTTCTCGACTTTCGGGCCACCAACCAAGCATCGCGATGCACAATGGCCGAGAAGCCAAGTTTGCACAATTCAATGTCAATGAATGCACAAATAATAAATAAGAGCCTTAACCTCTATCATGCTTGATCAAGAGGGTCGGCGACCGAGAAATGAGGCCCGTTTCATAACTTCAAGTATGAAACGTCCCTCGTTTCTCATGTTTGGATTAACACCCTATCCAAACACAATGCAACACAACATAAGCATGATCAACCTATCAATGCTAATGGCATGCAAACACAATGCAATGCATGCACATGCAAACAACATGCAAACACAACGCAATGCAACAACACGCAAACACAACGCAATGCAACAACATGCAAACAACATGTTATTCTACCAATGTGAGAATGGCATACACAATATTCTACCGTGCAAACAATGCATGCATGGCAAGTTTAGAAGCTTAAGGCATCAAAGCTAGAAAAGAGCATCTCATAAGAGGCATGCAAACAATGCTCAACGGACTTAAACCGAATATGGACAGACCTAAATCATGCCAAAACAGTGGCTAGAATGCTATGAAATGATGGCATGAAAGGCAAGATGGTGATGCTCATGCAATGGCCTATCAACTAAGCATAAGAGCACAACCCTCAGACATGATTAAGAAGTGACAAACATGGAAGTGTGACAACACTATATGCACTGAAATCATGTATGAAATGATGCCAAATCACTCAAACAACACAAGTATAGCATGCAAGAGGGCCTAAGGCACAAGGCTACCAAAAGGGACTACACAAGAGGCATGCAATACATGGCACAAATGATTGAACCAACCATAGACAGAGCTCAATTAGGTCAAAACAAAGACCAAAACATGCTAAGATGGGAGCTCAAAAGTCTAGGCATGCATGCATACATAATGGCTCACAAACAAGGCAATAATGCATAACCCTTAAAGGCACTTAAAGAGTGAAAGAAGTGATTACATGGCAATGCTATATGCTCTGAAATAACATGTTAAATGATGCCAAACCATGCACATGTCACAAATGAAGCATGCTAGAGGCATGAACACACAAGGCTAGCCAAGCCCATTGTACCACAGCTATGCAATACATGAACCATATGGCCAAGACAACCTAAAACAGTCCTAGAGCATGTCAAAATGATGCTAAAACACGTATGGAGTAGAGCTAACACATGCTAGCATGAAGGGCATGAAGCATGGAGTATGCAAGGCCAATAAGGAGGATTACACTACACCTACCAAAACCAAGCATGAGATGACTTCACCAACAAAAATCAGAGTTGTATCATGGAAAAACAACACCAAAAACACACTAATATGGCAGCCCAAAGGCTTAGGCAAGATGGCATACATATTGGCTCATACTTAAGGCATAAGGCACCAATCTTCCAAAGCATTGAAAGAGTGAAAGATGTGAGGACATGATAGTGGAACATGCTCTGAAATCACATAACAAATGATGCCAAATCATGCAAATAGCCCAGGCAATGCATGCTAGTGACTTGGGAATTCAAAGCTAGTGAACTAGAATGCACTATGGCTATACAAAGCAAGGCGTGCATGACCAAAACAACATAAATCAGAGCTTAAGCGTGGTAAATCATGAGTAAAATCTTGTTGGAGTTGAGCCAAAATCATTCCAAAATGATGGTCCAAAGCATGATGCATATTAGGCTAGTTTGTGGAATTGCACTACAAGTGCAAGGAGCATTCAAGAGGTAATCAAACCAACCCTAGACAGAGCTGTAACATGCTGAAATAATTCCTAAGACATGCTAAGATAAAGCCAAAACATGCTAGAAAGACATGCTACTTTGATGAGCCACAAATAGGATTACACTACACATACAAGAAGCATGCAAGGGTGGCCTAAACTAAGCCAAAACAAAGGTATGCCATACTGAAATAAGGCCAAAAATAGGCTGAGAACAAGCCAAAACAAGCTTAACAAACATGCTACTTTGATGAGCCAACAACACAAGCACATAAGAGAAGAGGAGGGGGGGACAACCCCCACCCATTTGAGGCCTCAAAAAACACTTTCCACCACTGAAATTCCTCTGGAATTCAGTAGTGAAGAGGCCAAACAAAGGTGATCACAAAGGCCTAAAGTGATGGCCCAAAACAAGGCAAAACAAGGCACAAAAGGGGGTAGACCACCCCCAACACCAAAGAGAACTTAAACAAACATTTCAAGCACTTAAAATTAGAACTTTTTGCAGTTCAAAGTTAAGCCTAAAATATCATGCAAATAGGGCCAAAACCTTAATAAAAAACAAAGGTTTAAGGGGTTAGAAACTCACCCTTGAAGAACAACTTCAAAGCAGCAACTCCAGCAACCTTTTTTGACCAAAACCAATCCAAAAACTCCAAAACTAGCTTGAAGGTGCCTCAGCTCCAAGAGTATGGTGTTTGAGTAGGTGTTTGTGTGCAAAAATGTGAAGAAACTACACTTTTAAGCACAAATATGGAGAGAAAGGAAGAAATATAGAGATAGCGATATATGTATAGCTCTATGCCAATTTTCTGAACCTAAAGCAAGAGGGAGGAGGCTCCCTTTTATAGAAAATCAAGCATCAAGCTTGTTGAACAAGCTAAGAGCTTGAATCAATCCCTCCATACGTGTATGGAGGATGCTTTCTATGCCCAACAGCTGGCATGGAAAATATCTGCAAAAATAGCAGAAAGGCTGCCGACCAGTTGAAGTGGTCGACCGACCACTCCTACTGGTCGACCGACCAGAAAAAGTGGTCTGCAAGGAGACCAACTGGTCTACAAGGGGGAGAGGTGGTTTGCACAAAGAAAGCAAGGTCGTGGCATGGCTGCCGACCACTTTAGGTGGTCCACAGACCACCAAGACCAGCTGGCTGACCAGAAAAATGGCTGGCAGGGGAGGAAAAGTGGTATACAGGGGGAGAAATTGGTCTACACCCCTTATTCCAACCTCTAAACAAGGAAAACAAGGTTTGTGCCAAAAATAAACCAAAAAGGATGCAAGACAAGAGTCCGTGGGACAAGGCACGCAGCCGGAAGCTTCGAAAACTAGTCTACGGGTACAAAAAGTGGTCTACAAGAGGGAAAGGTGGTCTACGGCCACAAAAAGTGGTACAGACCTTTGTTTCCCTCTAAGCAAGGTCAACAAGGCATGGTCCACAAACCAAGCCAAAACACAAAGAGTTCAGAGGCCTGGAGGCAAGGCACTAAGCCGAAAACTCTGAAAACTCGGAACGAGCACAAACATGCACGATTATCGAGCGCTCAATCGATGACGTCTGAGTCTTAAGGTCGGTCAAAAATGGGGTGTCTACAGTTGCCCTTTTTTGACAAAACTCGGAAGTCAAGAAGTGATGGGAGTGAATGTCAAAGCCCAGAGATGACCCATTTTTGACAAGGCCGAAGACTTAGACAAACGGGCAAGATAACAAAGAGATGCGCCCGCAGGCAGGGGCAAGATGCAAATGACATGCACGATGCGGAACATAACTTATGATTATGCAAAGAAAGCTATGATGAAGCATTCATGCAAAATAAATGCAACAGTTTAAGCGAATGAAATGTGAAGGAATACTACAGCAAACTCGTACATAAGCAAGTAAACACGAACCAAACTACATCTCATGCAGAAAGGATGTAAGAAAATTATACAATTCTCACTGCGTCTCACGCGGAGAAGGCTAAAAGTGACTATCGGTAACACCCAAAGTCTCAAACGAAGCACCTTCCAGCATATCAAACGCAAAAGGAGAAAGACTGTGCAAGAAAGCGCAGTCGTCTAAATGCGTGTCAAACGCGAGAAGAGAAAGGTACGTCCGAACGCATGCCAAACGCGAGTGGAGAAGGGTAACAGTCAAACTGAACCAGAACTTCTCTTGAATGAACCGTACATACAATATCATTCGGTTTCACCATCCTCAAATGAACCGTACATACAATATCGTGCCTGCACAAGAAAGAAACTCAACAGGTACAATATAGTAGAAACACATGTTCAACGCTATATCAAGATACAATTTCAATACAAGATAAACGCGTGCACATATGACGCCGATGGAAGGGTGCATAACAATGCAAGTGAAAAGTGCATGACAATGCAAGTAAAAAGTGCATAACAATGCAAGTAGAACGTGCGTGACAACGCAAGTGAAGTGTGCATAACAATGTAACTAGAACGTGCATAACAATACAAGTAAAAAGTGCGTGACAACGCAAGTGAAGAGGTGCATAACAACGCAGGTGGAACGTGCATAACAATACAAGTAGAACGTGCGTGACAACGCAAGTGAAGTGTGCATAACAATGCAACTGAGGCGCGCATAACAATGCGATTGAAAAGGTACATAACAATGCACGTAGAATGTGCGTGACAACGCAAGTAAAGTGTGCATAACAATGCAATTGAAAAGTGCGTGACAACGAAAGTAGCGGTGCATAACAATGCAAGTAAAAAGTGCGTGACAACGCAAGTAGCAGTGCATAACAATGCAACTAGAACGTGCATAACAATGCGGGTGAATGTGCGTGACAACGCAAGTAAAGAGGTGCATAACAATGCATGTAGGAGGGTACATAACAATGCACGTAGAACGTGCGTGACAATGCAAGTTGAGTGCATAACAATGCAAGTAAAACGTGCGTAACAATGCAAGTGGAGTGCATAACAATGCAACTGAATGTGCGTGATAACACAAGTAAAGAGGTGCATGACAATGCAACTAGAGTGTGCGTGACAACGCAAGTGAAGAGGTGCATAACAATGCAACTGAAGCGCGTATAACAATGCGATTGAAAAGGTGTGCATAACAATGCGAGAGAAGTGAGCATAACAATGCGATTGAAATGGTGTGCATAACAATGCGAATGAAATGGTGTGCATAACAATGCGAGGGAAGTGAGCATAACAATGCGATTGAAATGGTGTGCATGACAATGCAACGAGAGAGATGTGCAACTCCAAAAGTATGTTTGAGGCGAAATGCCGAATACGGAAATACAAGCCTTAATGAAACCAAATCAAACGCAACCTCTGTTTTACCTCTCGGAGGGGTCACAACGTACTTAAGAAGGATACACCTTGCTCTTGACGAGTGACGATGAGTCGAAGTTCCCGCGGGGACATTGTGAGCCGAAAATAGTGAACTTTTCTTGCACTTTCTCGAGAGCCAAGGACTCCAATCAGCAAAAAAACACACAGGGAGGACAATGGGACCCTGAAGACCACCCAGGAGGGCTACCGACCACCTAGACCAGCTGCAGACTAGTTGTAGACCACCTAAGTGGTCGGTCGACCAAAAAAACTGGCTGGCCGACCAGTTTAGCAAAATTGGGGCAGTTTGGTCTTTTGAGGTTCGGCCCTTTAAGTACACAACTCCAAATCACTTTTGGTCACACACCCATTGCCCAAAAACACTTCTCTTTGCTCCTAGGCACTTTTCTCTTTTAGATCCACACTTTATACGTGTATTCCAACGCCCCCGCGAAGTTGATTCGCGAAAAACGTTCGATTCTCTTCGTTTTGAACCGTTCAGAATTTGTTTTCGGAGCTTCTTTCTCCATTCTCACCACTTGACGTATGTTTCTCTTGAAGTTTAGCATCTTTTCCCCGGCTTTGACTTTCTTTGACTTTTTCTCTTCCCGAGAGTTGACTTTTGTTGACTTTTTGCAATTTTGGCTCATTTCGCTCATTTTTGCTCATTTTGCACCTTTTTTCAAATGGCTGACCACATCCCACACGATGGGGGTTCTCCGTGAGTAGAGGACGAGCTTGACATCATGCCATTGCCGCCGAGGATTCGGCCTTTCGACCCGGAGACGTACCTCCCTCAGGAGCACATCCTACCCCCGAGCACCTTTCATCATTTCACAGATTTCACGGGACGAGCACCCGCAGACTTGCTATTACGGGAGCCGGAGTCTCACTTGTCTCATCACGCGCGCGAGGTGCGTACTTCACTTTTACATTTTCTGCGATGTATTTTGTATTTCTTGCACATTTCATGCTTTCGATATGTATTATATCTGCTCGTTCTGAACACATTTACATACACAGGGCTTCTGCTTGTTCTGAACATAACTCACAACACAACATCCTGTTCATTTGGCACATAGCTCATACATAACACTCTGCTCACTTGGCACACAGCTCACAGCACAGCATTCTATTTATTTGGCACACAGCTCATACACAACACTCTGTTCATTTGGCACGCAGCTCTCAACACAACATTCTATTCATTTGGCACACAGCTCATACACAACACTCTATTCATCTGGCACGCAGCTCATAACACAGTATTCTGTTCATTTGGCACGCAACTCTCAACACAGTATTCTGTTCATTTGGCACGCAGCTCACAACACAACATTCTGTTCATTTGGCACGCAGCTCACAACACAGTATTCTGTTCATTTGGCATGCAACTCACAACACAGTATTCTGTTCATTTGGCACACAGCTCACAACACAACACTCTGTTCATTTGGCACGCAGCTCATAACACAGTATTCTGTTCATTTGGCACGCAGCTCACAACACAGTATTCTGTTCATTTGGCACGCAGCTCAAAACACAACACTCTGTTCATTCTGAAACTGAATACATCTTGTTCATTCTGCACACAGCTGACACACTAAATTTTTACTCATTCTGAACAAAACTCACACTGTATTTCTGCTCATTCTGAACGCAGGTGGCTTCTCATTTCACCCGGGGATATGGGTCGATCATCGCGAGGGAGTGGTATATGGAGCTTCGAGATGGTGTTCGACATATCGTTGATGAGGCAGGGTTTGGCCCATTTTTCATGGGGTTGTCACGTCTTCAGGCGAGAAGGACCCTTATGGGCGCATTAGTAGAGAGATGGTGGGACACCACCGACTCCTTCCATTTCTCTGCTACCGGGGACATAACGATGACCTCGTACGACTTTTCTATGCTGATGGGCCTTGACGTAGGAGGTCAGCCGATCCCATATGACTTCGATATGGGCGAGTGAGAGGCAGCTTGGACTTATCTACTCGGAGCCCATCCGCCGATCTACCGATCCTCATGCATGGTTAGATACACCTGGTTCACCGAGCAGTATAGATGGACTGTGCCCGTGACTGTCGAGGCCACAGAGCAGTATGCCTAGGGATTTCTGATGTTCCTTCTTGGGACCACACTGTTCTCCGACAGGGGGAACACAGTCGGGCTATATCTCCTGAGTGCTCTAGTTGACCTATCACAGGTCCGGCACTTTGATTGGGGCGGCGTTGGCCTCGCTACCCTTTATTGCTACATGAGCGCGACATCCCGCGGGCGGGGGAACATAGTAGGCGGCTACTGGAGAGCTTGGGAGGTACATTCCGCTCTCTTCATTTACATTTCTACTTTACATTACCTGTACACTGCACACTCCGCACATTGCACACATTACATTCTGTACTCAGCATTCTGCACTCAGCATTCTGCATTTTCTGTATATTCTGTATTCGCCTTCTGCACTCAGCATTCTGTATTTTCTATACATTCTGTATTCTGACTGCCACTGTCTTGCCTTTCACAGCTGTGGATATGCGCCTACTTCCCGACGCTCACCCCTGATCCAGAGGTCGAGGCACCACTCGAGGTGCCATATTCACGCAGATTTGAGGGTCGATGCCGGCCCAGACCCCGGGAGACATTACCGTATCTCATGCAGTACTTTGACACAGTACGGGTGACAGAGGTAAGCCAAAACTCTCAGTTCTTCATGCTTTCAGCATTGATTCATCTTGCATATTTATGACATCTAATCATTTTATGCACTTGCTATCCGCAGGTCACCTGGCAGCCTTGGATAGCCATGCTAGGGTATTCTCGGTTCCAATTCACTAGGGCATGGGGTGCCTCCCGATACAGGATTTTGTTTGAGGGATCAGTCGGCAGCGCCTGGTTTCTCGGGGAGCGCTTCATGCGCCAGACGATGGGCAATCCCGCTCAGGAGATCCCTTCATCGCCTCCCTTAGACATGCGGTCCACAGAGAGTCTCACTCCCCGGGAGGCTAGCGACCTTATGCTGGGTGCTGACGCAGTCCTTTTCCTGGAGGAGGGGGAGTACGCGATATACCTTCACACATACCTGATGCCTCCACTAATAGGTGTCCGTACCCCCATGAGGAGAGCTGCTGACATGCCTTCCTCGAGCCGCGCTCGAGTTGCAAACATCCCTTCGACTAGCAGGGCTAGCACATCGAGGGGTAGGACTAGAGAGATGCCCTCTACTTGGCAGTGTGCTGGGTGGCCAGATCCTTCGACTGAGCTGACAGGCTGGCGATATGGGACGCCTTACCAGATTCCGCTAGAGCCTCTATTGCCAGATCATCGATATGTCAGTGCCCTTGACTTAGCATCGGTATGCTCCACAGCTTTCATCTATCATTCAGATATTTAGACATTCATTCATTCACTGATGACTTGAACTTGCATCTACAGCCTCCCAGAGGATATGTTCAGGGGTTGCTCGAGGCGATGGCCTCACTTGAGTTTATGGTTTTGAGGAGAGAGACGATGCTGCACTCCTACGGCATCCTGGTACTTTCTAGTTTCCTTGCATTTATCATACTCTTGCTGATATATCAAAATTGAACATTCACTGCACTGATTCGCTGCATGTGTAGATCATATCCGACACATCACATTTACATACTATATTTGCATGCACTCACTCCATGCACTATACTTGCATCTGATATACATACCCTGGCTGATGTATTCAAGCTTGCCTTTTCAGGTCGCACCTGTACAACCCGGGCCACCCGGACCTTCTTGAGTAGCAGGGAGAGGGATCCTGACACGCGGTCAGGGGAGACGTCGAGTGCCTGCCAGACATGATGATGAGTCCAGTGAGGAGGAGGAGTTAGCACACCCTCAGTCAGAGACATCTGCGGGCAGAGGTGATGACACCGGTTCAGGCTTTGAGGGCGGAGACGACGCCGAGGAGGATTTCGAGGATGGCGGCTCCGGTTCAGACGGAGGTGCTGACGGTGGTGGTAGAGAGGCTGCTTAGTCGAAGAGGGTGAAAAGGGCCTCTCGATCTTGAGTCACATAGCACCGACACAGATGATTTGCTTATTTTTCTTTTTACTAGTAGTTATAGCACACTGTACAGCGTTAGGCAGTTTTATTTTCCTTAAAACTTGTACCTTGTTGTAAAAAGAAACCATAATGGAATGAAAACAACTTTTTGTTCAAAAAGTGTTGCATTTGTATTCTAAGCATCGCATCGCATCATTTTGCACAAAAATGAGATTGATGGAAATTGAACATCCGTGTATTGCCAAGTTAGGTAGTGAACCAACGCAACAAACAAAACAACTTAAAGAACAATTCGATAAACGAATTATAACAACTCGATAAGCAATGAGCAACAACTCGATAAATAAATCGCAACAACTCGATAATCAAAGAGCAACAACTCGATAAGCAAAACTTAACAACTTGATAAGAAAATGCATATTGGATAAACAAAAGAACAGGACGCATCCGAATCAAAAGTAAACTCAGACCTTCAGCACTCCTAGCACATAGGAAGGCTAGGGACTCTCTTCTGGAGACAAGAAATAGCTGCAGACCACATTTTTACTCACTGCCGACCACCAAAACAGGTTGCCGACCACCTTTGTGGTCTGCAGACTAGAAAATATGGCTGGTCGACCAGAAAAAGTGGCCGGCCGACCAGTTAGTCTGGGAACCTCCAGATTTTGGCCACCTGTCCTCTAAACAGTGCCTTATCTTCTGTAAGAGTTCCAGCTTCGTGGTTCCCTCATTCTAACTTAGTTTTGCACCTAATAGAGGCATTTATTGTCCAAAATCTCACAAATTGGATTGCTAACTTGGATGGCTCGGAAAAGCTGAATTTTTGGGGCTTCGAAATAAATGCACTATTCACGTTGAGCCGCACCCCGCTGCGTTTTCTGTTTCTCCATGCTACGGCAAGGTGTTGAAATCCGGTAACTCATGTCTTTAGCTTTGGTGGACAAGATATATGTCTCACCTTCAAAGACTTCCAAGCTTTAATGGAATTCAAGCGCGATGAAGAAATCTTACCCCAATTTCGCTTCGGCCACGTCCAAGCCTTAGGATGGATGTGCGGGCTCACTTTGCATGACGCTCGGTCATTGACTCGTGACGGAGTACTGGATATCCCCAGCTTGATTCGTCGGTTTTTTGCTGTCGGTGACCGTGACGATCATCATTGGCAGGGTTTTCGGCGACATGCACTTTGTTTGTGCATGTTGTCTCATTTTTTGCTTGCCCCAGGCTTCGGAGGATCTAGCATCCGTTTGATTGAGATTGCCCAAGGTTTGAAAGAGGGCAAGAGCTGCATTGCCATGACACTGGCTGAGACATTGATGGGCTTGGATGTTTTCCATCGCTGAGAGATGACTAGATTCGCGGGGAGTCCATTACTGCTACAGGTAATGTTTCCCATCCTATCTCACATATATTTCTCACATCACTCGGCCCTCAAGCTCGGTTTTTCTCTCAAAACCCTTTTTCTTACTTTTCTCTCAACATACACCTCTTTATTCTTTAATCTCTCATTTTTTATCCCTCCCCAGATATGGTTGATGGATAAGTTGAAGGT
The DNA here is from genome assembly GCF_055761805.1 of Camellia sinensis. Classification (NCBI taxonomy): domain Eukaryota; kingdom Viridiplantae; phylum Streptophyta; class Magnoliopsida; order Ericales; family Theaceae; genus Camellia; species Camellia sinensis. The sequence continues at coordinate 49,050,385 of NC_138965.1, forward strand.
TGTAGACTCATGCCCAGCATATTCAGCTCGCGACTATTTCTTCCGATGACGTCTAGGCGATGCCCCTGATGAGGGATGGTGGTGCGAATGGATGTGCAATCTATCCACTGCCAGTATTGCTTGGCGCTGCCCCTGGCTCAATTTACCGGCGATGAGCTACAGCATGACTCGCCAGCCTAGGATTCAGTTGATCGGCCTGACACACTATGTCCTTTATTTCCCATTTCGAATCCAGTGTCAATTTGGACATGATCAAACTTGCCCGGAAGATGGGGTAGAGTACCCTACTACATTTCCAGTCCGAGGCGCACAGCTAGCTCGGTATGCCACAACATGGATGACGAGAGAGTTTCTGGCCCCCACTCCCACTTTCAGTTGCACCCTCTCTGATGAGTGCATAGCTTAGCTTGATAAAGAGGCGCAAGTTGGGCCTACTTTGGCATCAGAGGCTTCCACAAGCTCTGGGAGGGGACGCAGGAACACCTGACTATGCCCCGAGTTTATTTGCTTTAATCAGTACTTTCAAGTTTTCTTTATGAATGTAATAAAAAGCAACTTCAATTTGTATTCAAGAGTAGGAGAACTCTGTACTGAAATCAATTTAATTGAAGGTTGTGGGTACTGAAAATTTTTCGTTTGGTCCAAAAATGGTCAAAGTCGTAAAAAGATTAATTTGAGCAAAATCAACTTTTATTAAAACTTTTCAAAACCATTTTCGATATGGATCACAACTGGACACGCCCGAGATCTATCATTGAGATGTACAACCTCGGACCCCAGCAACTGGAAAGTTGCCCCTAGTTTGAATAGTACTGCACTGGAGATCACAACCGAGCTTTTGAATGCAGAAAAGACAGAGATGGCCAACATGATCACACAGACAAAGTTGATTTGGAAGTGTTTATGGCTGGACTTCAGGATGAAGTTGCCTACGTATCCCAAAGATTAGAATCAAGCCTTACGTAGTTCAGTTCAGGTTCACTCGTGTATTAACCCTCTCATTTTGCGCTCTAACTTTTGCCAAGGCCACCCTTTCTGGGTTTTCAACCTGGCGAGCTCAGTTTTTATTATTTCAAATTTTTCATGCTCTAACTTTTGCGTAGGTCGCCCTTTTGGGTTTTCGACCTAGCGAGCCACTTAGGGATAGTATTTCTTCAACTTGTCCATGTTGATTGGCTGGGAGAACTCTAGGCCATCTAGGTCCATTAGAACGACAGCTCTGCCCGACCAGATAGACTTGATGATGTAGGGACCAGTCCAATTAGGTCTGAACTTGCCCCTAGGGTCGTGGATGAGAGCTTGGTTGTCTTTGAGCACTAGATCCCCCTCTTTCAAATTCCTAGACTTAACCTTCTTGTTGAAAGCCCTGGCAATTCTTCGTTGATAACCCTGGACGTGATACAGTGCTTTCGGCCTTCGTTTATCAAAGAGCATGAGTTCTTCAAACCTGCTTTGCTGCCAATCTGCCTCAGCTATCTGACACTCAGCTAATACTTGTAATGACGGAACCTCAACTTTGATAGGCAGAACAACCTCCATCCCGTAAACCAAGGAACACAGAGTTGCCCCAGTAGAAGTTCGAATTGAAGTCCGGTAGCCCCAAAGAGCAAATGACAGCTTGGCCAGTCCCTGTAGGTTTCCACCATCTTCTGCAGAACGTGCTTGATGTTCTTGTTAGCGGCCTCAACTGTTCCGTTGGTTTGCGGCCGATATGTGGATGACTTATGAAAAGCCACGTTGTACTTCTCCAATAAGCCAATCACCTCCTTCTTGAAGTGGGAACCATTATCCGAAATAATCTCATTCAGGACCCCGTAACGATAGATGATGTTGTTCCTGATGAACTTAGCGACATGCGACGCCTTCAACACAGCATAAGATTGGGCCTCAACCCACTTCGTGAAGTAGTCTATCGCTACCAGAATGTACTCATGCCCATTGGACCCCTTTGGAGTGACAACCCCAATTACATCAATCCCTCAAACTGAAAACGGCTATGGCGAAGTCATGTTGTACAGCTTCGACGGCGGAATGTTCATGTGATTTGCATGGATTTGACATTTGTGGCATCGTCGAACAAAACCAATACAATCCTCCTCCATGGTTGACCAGTAATAACCCTGTCTAAGGATCTTCCGGGCTAGCATCACCCCACTCATGTGCGCTCCGCACTTTCCTCCATGGATGGCCTCCATCAGGCGCTTGGATTCTTTAGCGTCAACACACAGTTTGTGCATCCCGAGATGACCCCTCTTGTACAGTTTACCCCCGCAGACGATGAACTGAGCAGCCATTCTTCGAATTGCCCTTTTATCTTTGGCATTTGCCCCTGGTGGATATGCCTCTTTTTCCAAGAAGTTCTAGACATCGTGATACCAAGGGTTTTGATCTTGTACCTCATCTATGGCAGCAATCAGCTCGTAGGCCGGCACGAATTTCTGTTCGATGATGATCTGACTCATCCGGACTCCGAAAGGAATGTCTATCATAGAAGATAGAGTTGCTAATGAATCAGCGAACTAGTTGTTCTCTCTTAACAGATGAGCGAAATTCAGTTTCTCAAACCGAGGAATCAGAATGTCCAAGGTCTGGTGACAGATTCTCATATTTTCTTCTTTAACTTTCCAATATCCTTTAGCTTGAGATACAACAAGGTTCGAGTCCCCGATGACATCCAACCATTTTGCCCCTAGTTCCAAGGCGGCTTCTAGTCCAACAATACATGCCTCATACTCTACCTCATTGTTTGACACTTTGAACCGGAGTTTGAATGCTAGAGGTATACGGGAATTGTCGGGTGCTATCAGTAACACCCCTATCCCATACCTGTATTGGTTTGACGCTCCGTCAAAGTACATCGTCCAAGTCCCTTCTTCGACATGTAGAATGGCTTCGTTTGGGAACAGATACTCAATTGTTTCATCCCCCTCCATTGGGTGATCAGCTAGGAACTCCGCTACCGCTCTCCCTTTCACTAACTTGCGCGTCATATACTTCAAATCAAATTCGGAAAGCAAAAGCAACCAATGAGCTAGCAGGGAGCCACAACAGCAAGGGATTGGTATCTGGAGCTCCCTACTGGCGTACGCTACATCATTGATGAGGCTGGCTTTGGCCTGTTCTGCACTGGGCTATCACGCTATATCACGAGCCGACCACTTCTTGGTGCACTGGTGAGCGGTGGTGGGATACCACCAACTCTTTCCACTTCTTCACCGCCGGGGAGATGACGATGACTCCCTATGACTTCTCCATGCTCACCGGCGTAGGAGTAGGGGGTGATCCGATCCCTTATGACATGGATATGGGCAAATAGGAGGCCGCCTGGCTACACTTGCTAGGAGCATGCCTACCTCTCTTTAGATCGGCCATGGTCCAATACAGCTGGTTCACTGAGCACTTCCACGGGAGAGAGCCACAGACCCTAGAGGAGATTGAGCATTATGCCCGGGGGCTTTTTGATGTTCCTCTTCGGTACCACCTTGTTTGCAAACAGGTGGAACACTATAGGGCTGTATCTACTGATCGCTCCGGTGATCCTACCTCAAGCCCGGCTCTATGACTGGGGAGAAGCTGGCCTCGCTACACTATATGGCTACATAAGCTCGACATCCCGCAGGAGGGGAGACAGGATTGGAGGCTATTGGAGAGCCTAGGAGGTATGTTTTACATTTCTGCTTTACATTTTCTATCTTCTATTTCTGTGCTTTCTGCTTTGCATTTTCTGTACACTGCATATTGCATTCTTTACATCTATACATTGCGCTTTCTGCATCACACATTCTGCATCCTTTGTATCTATACACTGTATTTATGTATTCTACACTCTGCTTTCTCGATGTCTGTACTTTTTATACGCTGTACTATACATTCTGCATTCTGCATTCTACATTCTGCATTCTCTGTATCTGTACTTTGTATACTCACTGTTGCTTTTTCCTTGCAGCTCTGGGTATATGCATATTTCTCGACCCTTGCTCCGGAGCCGGTGGAGGAGATTTCCCCCGTTGTATCGTACTCTCATCGGTATCATGGCAGATGCTTGCATAGGACCCGGGAGACCTTTTCATTCTTCCATCGGTACTTTGACACAGTGACTACGGAGGAGCTAACCCAAAACTCACAGTTATTCTTGCTTTATCAACAATTGACGATGACTAACAATCTGTATATTCCCTGTTTGCAGATCGCTTGGCAGCCTTGGGCAACGATGCCGGCTGGAGTTAGGGACCAGTATGCCGGAGCTTGGGGGGCCTCTTGTTTCCGGCTTCTGCTGGAGGGCCCAGTTTGCCGAGCATGGTTTCTAGGCGAGCAGTTCGTGCACTAAATTATGGGTTTGCTTGAGCCGGTAGTTCCCATGACACCCCTAGCATCTATGAGAACTACAGAGAGCCTCTCCTTCCAGGAAATGATTCAGTTCACTGGGGGCTTGGACGTTGAATACTTCCTCGAGGAGGGAGATTATTTGACATTCATCCAGACACATCTCATGCCTTCCTTGACGGGTGTTCGTGCAGACAGAGTAGCAGGTGTCCCCATGGTAGGTAGGACTTGAGCGATGAGGGCCAGGACTGGAGGGGTTCCTTCCGTTGGACAGGCTACCGGTTGGCTAGAGATCCCGACCATGCTAACATGCTGAAGGCCGATCAGAACATATTTGTTCCTTCCGGATACTGATCATTCCCAATACATTTACAGGCACCCCCGGAGTACACTGAGGGACTGTTTGAGCTACTAGCTTCGTTCGAGAGCATGATACTGAGGAGGGAGGCACTGCTCAGTCTCCACGGCATCCAGGTATTTTCCCTTATTTCTGCCCGCATTTCAGCATTTTCCATACTGTTGTGCACATTATTCTCACTGAAGCATTGATACTCATATCACGGCATGCATTTTGTCCCTTGTCACATCACACTGATATGCTGCACTGACACACTGTAGTGTATTTGTATTGTACCTGGCTCATTGCATTCCACCACTTTCATCATACTGCATCTATAACTATACATTGTATCTGATATGCCAATATTGTATCTTTTTAGGTTCCAGCCGTACCGAGAGCACCAGCGGCGACGACTGCGCCTACACCATCACCATCTCCTCCAGTAGGAGAGGGGAGGGAGAGACTGGCCCCAGCACGATGCTGAGACCAGTGGCTGCGGGGAGGCAGTTAGTCCGCAGTTTGAGTCCTCCGAGAGTGGAGATGATGGTGGCTCGAGATCTGGAGGTGATGCTGAGTTAGGCACTGGAGCAGAGAGCGGCGACGATTCCGGTTTCGGCTTGGCATCTAAGTCAGACAGCGCCACTGATGGAGACAGCTTTAAGTCTCCACTCAGGAAGAGGACGAAGAGGGCCTCTTGAACCTGAGATGACTGGCACTGGTTTATTTGTACTTTTGCTTAGTTTCTTTTTGTTAGTAGCATTAGCACATGTATAGCTTTAGGAAGTTCTGTTTTGATTTAAAACTTGTACTTCTCTTTTGTAAAAAGCCATGATCGGAATAAAATCGGCGTAGTTTTTTATGAAAAATGTCTTGTTTTTGCATCATGAGCGCCATATATGCATGAAACGGACAGGGAATTGAAACCAAGAGCGCTTGATTAAAATAAGATGCTTAATCCGGTAATGATCCGACCAACAACCAAAATACAAAATGCAATATACAAATCGATAAACAAAACAACCACAACTCGATAAACAAAACAACTTAAGTACAACTCGATACACAGAATAACAATAATTCGAATACAAATACAAACAAAGACTAAAGCAAAGGACAAAAGACTCAAAACAAGACCACCCAAAACACAAAAAAAAAAAAACGAGACAAAACACAAGCTACCCACACTTTCCAACGCACAGGTGGACAGTAGGCCAAAAGGGAGGCTGCCGGCCAGAGGAGAAAGGCTGCCGTCCATGAATAAGATCTGCTGGCCACTAATAGTGTCCCATCAGCAGTGGCCTGTCGGCCACCAATGTGTAGAACCTTCAGATTGTTGACAGTTGGCTTCCACTCACTGCCTTATCTTCTACAAAAGCTTCACCTTTGTCATTTCTTCTCCTGAACTCATTTTAGCTACTGTTTTTGCCACAAATGCAGCCATTTCTTGCCCAAAACCTCGCGGATTGGATTGCGACTTTGGACGACTCAGAAAAGATGAATTTTTGGGGTTTCGGCATAAATGCACTTTTTTCGTTAAGTCGGACTCTACTTTATTTTTCGTTCCTTCATGTCGCGGCTAGATGCTGGAATTTGATTACACACGTCTTTGGCTTTGGGGGACAAGAAATATGCCTCACAATTGAAGAATTTCAGGTGTTAATGGAATCCCGGCGTGATGAGGAGATCATGCCTTAGCCCCGTTTTGGCCACGCCCAAGCTTTGGGACAGGTGTGTGGGCTCACTATGCATGAGGCTCGATCTCTGGCCCACAACGGAGAGCTAGACATTCCCAGTTTGATTCGTTGATTTTTTGACCCCGGTGATCGCGGCGACTGTCTTTGGCAAGGTTTTCGACGACATGCGCTCTGCTTATGTATGCTAGCTCATTTCCTTCTTGCCCCTAGTTTTTCCAGATCTAGCATTCGCTTGATCGAAGTAGCGCCAGGCCTGAGAGAAGGAAAGAGTTACATTGGCTTGGCACTGGCCGAGACTTTGATGGGCTTAGGCGCCTTCCATCGACGGGAGACTACCAGATTCGCGGGAAGTCTACTACGTCTTCAGGTAATGTTTTCCACCTTTTCTAATATGTGTTTCTCACATCTCTCGGCACTCATGCTCTATTTTTCTCTAAAAGCCCTTTTCTCACTTTTCTCTCAACATACATCTCTCTATTCTTTAATCTCTCTTTTCTTTCATCCCTTCCCAGGTGTGACTTATGGATAAGTTGAAGGTAGTGGATTCTTGCCCTAAATACTCAGCTCGTGGCTATTTCTTCCACCACTAACTAGTGGATTTCTCGAATGAGGGGTGATGATGCAAATGGATGTGCAACAGGTCTGCTGCTGACATAGCCTGGCATTGCCTCTGGCTTAATCGGACTGAGATAAGCTACAACATGGCTCGATAGCCTAACATTCAGTTGATTGGCTTGACACACTGTGTATTTTACTTCCTGTTCCGGTTCAAACGTTAGTTTGGACATGATCTGACTCGCTCAGTGGAAGGGGTAGAGCACTCGATTTCATTCTCCATTCGAGGTTCACACTTGGCTAGGTACCTCACTGCTTGGAGGATGAGAGAACTTCTGGCCCCTGCCCCTAGTTTTAGTTCCGCCCTTTCTGGCGAGTGTTTGGCTTGGCTCGAGGATGAGGCATAAGCCAGGCCCACTTTGGCATCAGAAGCTTCTACAAGCAGGAGTGGAGGACGTAGGAGCACCTGACTCATCTATGCCTCTAGTTTATTGCTTTAACCTTTCTTTTCATGTTTTTTTTTTCAATGTAATAAAAGCTACTTTGATTTGTATCAGAGAGTTGGAGAACTTTATATTGAAATCAATGAAATTAGAGTTGTGAGCACTGGAAGTTTTCTTTTCGGTGCAAAAATGGTCTAAGTTGTAAAAGGTAAAATTTGAACAAAATCAACTTTTATTAAAACTTTTCAAAACCATTTTCGAGAGAGACCACCACTTGACACGCACAGAATCAATCCTCAAGACGTACAACTCCAAATCCAAAGATGGTAACTGCCCCTCGATTGAACACCACTGCTCAGCATTGTGACCAACTTTTCTCTCAGAGTAAAGATCACAACCGAACCCTCAGGTAAAGAACTGACAAAGATGACCCGATCAAACACATGGACAGGACAGTCGAGTTAGAGGTGTTTATGGCCGGACTTCAGGATGAAGTTGCCTACGTATCCTGAAGATGCGAATCAGGCCTCACGTAGTTTGGTTCAGGTTCACTCAAGTATTAACACTTTCCTTTTACGCTCTAACTTTTGCCAAGGCCACCTTTTAGGGTTTTCAACCTTGCGAGCTCAGTTTTTATTTATTTCTAATTTTTTTTTTGTGCTCTAACTTTTGCCTAGGTCGCCCTTTCGGGTTTTTAGCCTAGTGAACCTCTCAGGGATAGTATTTCTTCAACTTGTCCATGTTGATCGGATAGGAAAATTCTAGGCCATCCAAGTCCATAAGAATAACAGCTCCACCTGACTAGATAGTTTTGATGATGTAAGGACTAGTCCAATTGCGTCTGAACTTGCCCCTTGGGTCATGGATGGGAGCTTGGTTGTCTTTCAGCACCAAATCCCTTTCTTTGAGATTCCAGGACTTAACTTTCTTAGTAAAAGCCCTAGCAATCCTGCGTTGATAACCCTAAACATGGTACAATGCTTTCAGCATTCTCTCATCAAACAGCATCATTTCTTCAAACCTGCTCTGTTACCAGTCTGCCTCTGCTATTTGACACTCGGCCATAACTCACAGCGACGAGACTTCTATTTCAATTGGCAGAACAACTTCCATCCCATAGACCAGAGAGTAAGGAGTTGCCCCTGTAGACGTTCGAATTGAAGTTTTGTAGCCCCAGAGTGCAAATGGAAATTTATCTGGCCAGTCCCTATTGGTCTGAACCATCTTCAGCAGAATATGCTTGATGTTCTTGTTGGCGGCCTTAACAGCTCCGTTGGTTTGTGGCCAATATGTAGATGACTTATGGAAAGCCACGTTGTATTTCTCTAACAAGTCTATCACTTCTTTCTTGAAGTGGGAGCCGTTATCTGAAATGATCTCATTTGGGGCTCCATATCAGCAAATGATGTTGTTTCAGATGAACTTAGCCACATGCGCTGCTTTCAACACTGCATAGGACTGAGCTTCCACCTACTTTGTGAAGTAATCAATTACCACCAAAATGTATTCATGCCCATTCGACCCTTTTGGCGTGACTGCCCCAATGACGTCAATTCCCCAGACTGAGAAAAGGCTATGGTGAAGTCATGTTGTATACCTTTAACGGCGGGACGTTCATGCAATTAGCATGAATTTGGAATTTGTGGCATCATCGAACAAAACCAATACAATCCTCCTCCATAGTGGACCAGTAGTAGCCTTGCTTGGGAATCTTCCGGGCTAACATCACTCTATTCATGTGCACTCCGCACTCTCCCCTGTGGATAGCCTCCATTAGGCGCTTTGACTCCTCTTCTTCGACACACAACTTGTGCATTTCCAAATGACCTCTCTTGTATAGTTTACCTCCGCAAATGATAAATTGGATAGCCATCCACCATATTGCCCTTTTGTCTTTGGTATTTGCCCCTGGTAGATAAACCTCATTTTCCAATAAGTTCCAGATATCGTAGTACCAAGGGTTTTGATCTTGAGCTTAATTTATTGCAGCGATAGTTTCATAGGCCGGTGTGTATCTCTGCTCAATGATGATCGGACGCATCCGGACTCTAAGAGGGATGTCTATCATGGAAGATAGAGTTGATAAGGCGTCAGCAAACTGGTTGTTCTCTCTCAGTAGATGTGTGAAAGTCAACTTTTCAAACCTAGGAATCAGAATGTCCAGGGTCTGGTGATAGATCTTCATATTTTCTTTTCTGACTTTCCAGTCTCCATTTGCTTGAGAAACAACTAGGTTTGAGTCCCTGATAACATCCAACCTTTTTGCCCCTAGTTCTAGGGCTGCTTCCAAACCAGCGATACACGCCTCATATTCTGCTTTGTTGTTAGAGACCTTGAACCAGAGTTTGAAGGCTAAAGGTATATGGGAGTCGTCGGGTGCTATTAGCAACACACCTATCCCATAACCATATTGATTGGACGCTTCGTCAAAGTACATTGTCCAAGTCTCCTCCTCGACTTGCAGAATGGCTTCATCTGGGAACAGGTATTCAACCACTTCATCCCCTTCTACTAGGTGACTTGCCAGGAACTCCGCCACAGCTCTCCCATTGACCGAATTGCGAGTGACCTACTTCAGATCAAATTCGGAGAGAAGAAGCAACCAACAGGCTAGCCTACCCGTAAGTGCTGGTTTCTCAAAGAGATATTTGATGGGATCTAATTTCGAAACCAAAATTACAGAGTGAGCTAAGGCTACGTAAGCCTTCTCCTGTGGAGTGTAGCGGGTCTCATACTCTAACATTTTCTTGCTTAAATAGTTGATGGCTTTCTCCACCATATCCTCAGATTCCTGAGCAAGCATGCATCCCATTGTGGTGTCCGTTATTAACAGATACAGAATCAAAGGCCTCCCCAACTCTAGCGTCGACAACACAGGCGGATTCTGAAAGTATTTCTTAATCTGCTCAAAAGCGAATTGACATCGATCATCCCATCAAAATTTGTTTCCTTTCTTCAGGAGACCAAAAAGTGATTCACAAGTCAAGGTTAATTTTGAAATAAACTGTCTTATGAATTTCACTTTACCCAGAAAGCCTCGCACCTCCTTTTTAGTCCTTGGTGGTGGCATTTCTAGGATGGCCTTGATTTTGGAAGGATCTACCTCGATGCCCTTCTGTGTGATCAAGAAGCCTAGTATTTTCCCTGCTGTCACGCCGAAAGTACACTTTTGCAGGTTCAACCTAAGTCTGTATTCTCTGATCCATTGAAAGAATTTCTTCAAGGCGTTGTAGTGGCCCTCTCTTTCTTTGGACTTAACAATCATGTCGTCCACATACACCTCGACCTCTTTGTGGATCTTATCGTGTAGAATAGTGGTTGCAGCCCTTTGGTAGGTAGCCTTGGCATTCTTCAGCCCAAATGACATCACCCTATAGCAGCAGGTTCCCCACGGCATACTGAAGGCGATATTCTCTCTATCTTCGGGCTCCATCAGAATCTAGTTATACCCGGCAAATCCATCCATGAAGGAGAGCAATGCATGGCCCGCAGTGAAGTCTACCAATTCATCAATATGTTGCAGGGGAAAATCATCCTTCGGACTACCCTTATTCAGATCCTTGAAGTCAATACACATTCTGATTCTGCCATCCTTCTTCGGGATTGTAACAATGTTGGCCAATCACATTAACCCTGCCTCAATTTGTTTGGTAACTTCCTCCTTAATCTTTAGAGTCCAATCCGGATGTATTCTCTGTAACTTCTGCTTGACGGGTTGGACCTCGGGGTCGAGAGGGATCCGATGCTGTACGATCTCAGGATCGATTCCAGGCATATCTTCGGAGGACCATGCGAAAACATCTTTGAAATCTTTTAATAAAGCGACTAAGCGCTTGCGCTCCTCCGAAGACAATGTGGACCCGATCTGGACCAGACGCGGATCCTTCTTAGTACCCATATTAAAAGCAATAATTTCATTACCAAGGGGTTTTGCAAACCTCTCCTCCTCTCGATTAATCAAAATTTTCAAAACCAGAGGAATTCTTTCCTCTTCGTTTTCATTAAAATTTTGAAAATCCTGATCAATACAATAAACAAGCGACATAGAGAAATACTCAGAATCAGCAGTGGCATTCTCATTCATAAAGTCTAGCTCATCCAGCTCTTCGGTTATAGCCAACTGAAAAGCAAAAGAAAAGGACGATCTGGACAAGACCTTGGCATCCGGGTTATCACACCAGGAATACCGAACTTAGACTTAGAAGAACCAAAATTTGATTCCAACTCCATAGACTTTGTGGGATCAGATTCTAGCTCATTACCTAAGTCAAAACTAGAAAGGTAGCCCTCCTCCAGCTGTTAAATGAGAGATGGTGTGTCTGATGCATCCAAAATGCTGCTAGATAGGTTCACACTTGGCTGGTCCCCGATCATGGATATGGTCAGCTTATCCCCCAAGTTCTCTGAGTTGATCAGAGGATCTGAAAGGAGACATGCTAGTGCTGCTCCTACTCTAAGCTCGCTGTTGTCCGAGTTACTCTCTACGCCTTGTTCAGCTTCAGTACTGGATTCAGCCTTTTTCTTGGCATCACTGTCTTGTAACTGCAGGTTGAAGAAAATTTTGAAACCAGGAACACGCTGCTTCGCAGAATTCATCTAGGGCTCGGGAAAACCATAAAATGGGAAATCTTCTCGCTCCCGAACAAAGTGACCATTTAGCGTTCCCCAGATCGGCCTGTGATTAAGCTCATAGCATTTCCTAGCCTACTTGGCTCTAGCTCTGCCTGCCATCTCTCTGTTTTTCCTGGCCCAATCTTCTTTGGTGGGCATATAGCCAAGACCAAAGGCATGTGGATTATGCGGCACATCAGCCGATGCTGTGACACATTTCTGACCACTTTTTTCCAACTCCATTTTTGGCACATGTTGGAACTTGTTCATGAAATCGATTGATTGGGCACTGACATACAAGTCTTCATCAGCTGCCAAGATGTTCTATACTGCCTCGGCCTCAGCTAGAGTAAACCTTGAGAGGAACACATCCTCCTCGCCATGGTCGATTTCTAGCACTGGAGTAGTTACCTTTGGTGGAGGATGTATGGACGAATTCCCAAACACAATAGTCACTCCCTTCCCGTGAGGGTATTTCAACATTTGATAGAGGGTAGAAGAGACTGCTTTCACAAGGTGCAACCAGGGTCTTCCTAGTAGTAAGTTGAAAGTGGCCGATACATCCAAGACATGGAACTCGACATCCTGTTGTGCTGGGCCCACCTGAACTCAAATTTGTACTGTGTCCATCACCTCCATGCTGGTATTATCATATGCCCGATCACTTGGGCTATGTGCACAAAATTTGTTGGTTTCAGACCGATGGCATAAGTTGTATGAGACGGACAGACATTGATAGTTGATCCAGTATCAACCAACATCACTGGCACCCATTTTTCTCTGCATTCAACAGATATTGGCGAAGACTTATTGTGTGCTGAGCCTTCCAGTGGCAGTTCCTTGTCTGAGAAGGTTAACGTCGGCGCAGTGCCTCCTAGGAAAACTAATCCCACAAGCTGTTCAAGGGTAGTGTCAATGGACAGTTTGGCTTTGTCCATTGCTAATAGTACAGCCTGTCGATGCACGCGAGAAGCCATGAGCAGACCCCGGATTGAAATATTGGCTTGGATCTTTTTTAATAGTTTCAACACTACCTCTTCCTCTAACTGTTTCTCTTTCTGCTTCTCAACTTCTCTATCTTTCCCAGAGGCCTCAACTTGGTCTAAGTGTGGTGGCTTGAAATATCGCCCACTTCTAGTCATATGGTCTATCTTTTCAGCGTACCATGTGTTGTCTGGCAGGGACTCATCCCAGTCTTCATCAGTGTGGGCCAGATGTTGATCATCATCCTCCCACCATATACCTCCAACAATCGACAAACAATTGTTCGGTTCTGTTCTAATCATTCTTACATCAAAAACATCCCCCAATAGAGTGTTGGGCTTTTCCAGCCTCTTGTTTGTCTTGATCCCTTTCTTACACAAACTGCTTCAGCACAGTTTCTTGTTTGGTGTCCGCAGTACTCACAGTGCCCAATTCTTGAGCTAAATTCTCGATGCCGGTGCTCTCCGGTAGTTTTCCGTTTTCATCAGCCATTCCAACCACTGTAGTAATTCTCGTATCTTTTCTTCTGATTCAGTTCCCTCCTTCCTGTCAGGTTCATCACTCAACCACCTTGAGTTGTCCGTCAACCCATTTAAATCAAAGTAGTCAATCTGCACCTCCCTTTGATCTTGTTCGTCAAAGAATTATAGATTGTCTAAGTCTTTCTCCAGCTCCACCAATTCATCCAGACCTTGGCTCAGGCCATCCTCCCGAACCACATTGACCTTCACTACTGTTGGCAATACCACTTCAAGCTTGGCTTCATCAACTGGCACAATGTAGTGGCACGAATCATACTCTTCCTTAGGCAAATCCTCAGAGCACTCAGGTAGTGGACTCATACTTTCCTCTAAGGCTAACCTCTTTCTGCCTCTGTCACCACCATGGGTTTAGACGTGTCTATCATGCACAAGTCTGTGATTTTAGAAATGAACACCGTTGGTCTAGGTAGGTGGGAAGGGGTGATATCTACGCTGGGGTCGTAGGGGAGGGCCGAGAGAGGATTAGGTTTAGGTTTCGAGGTGGGGGGACTTGATTGTGGGCCAATAGAGGGTTGGTGGTTACATTTGGCTTTTGGGGTGGTGCGATCACCTTGTTATCGATGAGATCTTGAATCTCATGACACAGCCTGAAGCATTGGTCAGTGTCAGGACCGTGCTATTGGTGAAACACACAGTACTTGGCTAGATTGTGTTTCGGTAGGAGGATCAGGTAGTGGGCGAGGCTCTAATGGCTTGAGGTGCCCCGTTTTTGATTAGCACCCTTAGGGCTTGGGATAAAGGCATATAGAGCGGGGTAAAGGTCCTCTAGGATTAGGCCTGGTTGTTTGAAGTTTGCGTGGTTGTACTGGTGAAAGGATTGGCTGTCTTCGTTGTGGTGGTAACAACACTCACATCAGATGGCCGCGCAGTTATGCTTCTACTAGTGGTTGCGTTGGAACTGCGTATAAAAGGCCTCTTGGCCTCCTCTTTCTCATCAGTTATCAAGCCCTGTTTCATAGCATCCTCAATCTGAACTCCCGTCTCATGGAGCTCTGTGAATGTGAACAACGGTAGGACTATCATCTTCTGTAACAACTTTCCGTGCAGATTACGGACTGCCATTCTTATCTGATCTTTCTCTGAAGGTCATGTAGTCATCATTGAAGCCTTGGCCCTCCACCTTGTTACGAATTTTGAGAAGCCCTCCTTCTGCTCCTGGCGTGTTGCTTCGAGATCACGGGTTGTGACCTCGATTTGGGTGTTGTAGGAGTACTGTGCAATAAATGTGTCAGCCATTTCCTCTCAACTTTGCTTCACAAAATCCTCGGGCTTTGCATACCAGATAGTTGCTATTCCAGACAGGGTCCGATCGAAGAGAGACAACTTTTGAAGTCTGGTGAGGCCCATTAGCTGCAAGATATCGGAGAACAACCACAGATGAACCATGGGATCTCTAGAGCCATTGAACCGATCAATGTGTGGCATTTTGAATTGGTTTGGCAGGGTTACTGCAGAGTCAATATATCTATCTTTGATGTTAGGGATTGAGTTAACACCCTACACCCGCTTGAAAAGCTTCTCCAGCTTGTTAACCTTAAGTACAGTCAGGTCAACTTCAAATTCAAACGGAGCCTCGATTTGGTACACCGGTACCTTGGAGGCTTGTGGTGGGATGGGGTCTACTAGATTGCCTTGATTCTCAGCCTGGGCATTAGCAGTAATTCCGGGTGCTGGGATACCCATTGGAGGTGCATGAGATGCAGAAGCTGCTGCTTGCTGTGGTTGCTGTGGTTGTTGTTGCTGTAGCTTGTTTATTACTTCGACTTTATGGGCTATGACTTTAGCTTGGCGAGCAGCATCTTGCTGCATGGTTTCCACTATTTGCTAGAGATGATAGATCAAGTCCTCCATGCTAACCGGGGGATATTGTGCCATTGGAATTGGCGAGTAATTTCTTACTGGACTGGATGTAGAAGACTAAGCCTGACTAGATGCAGGTGAATTGAAAGGCGTCTGCTGAACTGGTGAATTGTGCCTAACTCTCCTCCATCTGGTAACCAGTGGGAGAGAAGCAAACACAGGTTGTCCCCTAACAAGATCTCCGGATCTGTAAAGCCTCCTGACGTGGGTTCAGAGCACTTGGGAGATATCCGAACTGTCCAAAGAAATTGTGATAAACTACCTATCAAAAAGAAATAAAGCAAAAGGAAAACAAAAATCAGAAATCGCACAACACCTTAGCTCAGATGTGAACAGCACAGAGATGTAATCAAAGCTGTAGGACTGCACTCAACACTGAATTTTGCCTCAAAAAATGATACCCAACTTGCAACTGATACATACGTTCCTGTACAGTTTCACTATAAAGCACATACCAGGTAAGTGAGATCCAAGACACCCCAATGAGGGGGTAGGGTTACCCTATTCTAGTTTCGTCAGGAACTAGGGTTCACTATTCAAACAATGCGGTTTCATGCAATCCTGCATTCGGGTAAGCATACTAACCTAGTTTGGATCAGTCTCTATGGATTTCGATATGTGTAGACACCCCATATTTGACAGTCCTCAAGACTTGGACGTCACCATTGGAACACTTGGTGATTACCCTTGTTTGTGTTCGTTTGGAGTTCCCGGAGGTCTCGGCTACGCGCCTTGCCTCAGGATCTTCGAACTTGACTGTTTAGTGTCTGGTTTCACACCAGACACCTGTGTTTTTCCTTGGAGGGGCAGGGAATGCCTTGTGAGGCATCCCCACACACCACCGGCAGTGGCTAGAGGCCACCGGCTGGTTTTTGCTTCCATCGGCAATCTTTTCTGCCGGTCGGCACATTTTGTTGCCGGTCGACACTCTTTTTTGTCAAAATGACATTTTTGGGCAGCCGACCACTGTTCATCTACTTTATGTAGATATTTTGTGCCAGCTGTGATAGCTGGCACCAACTCTGCTTCTCTCCATACACGTGTATGGAGGGATCTCCCTCTAAGCAAGCTTGTTGTATAAGCTTTGCAAGAGGGACTTCTATAAGAGGAGGAGCCTTCTCCTTGTTCTAGGTTAGAGACTTTGAAGGCAAAAACCAGAGTTTACATATATAGATACATTTCCTCTCTATATTTCTCTCTCTCTCCTCCCTTGTGTGTGTTTTTTGGCCTAAAAGTGTGATTTTACCTTACTTTTGCACCAATACACACACTATTACACCTTGCTCCGAGATTGAGGACTTTGAGGGTTGATTCTTGAGTTTTTGGACTGTTTTTGATCAAAAGAAGGGGGCTTCCTTGGCTGTTCTTGAAGTGTGCTTCAAGGGTGAGCATTTTACTTTAGTTTCCCCAAACTTGCACTAGTTTTTTACCTATCTTGCTTGCTGTTTTAGTTTTTGTGCATAACATAAAAAAGGCTTGTATTTTCATGCTTAAGAACTTTCATTAAGGGTCCTTTGTGGTTTGAGTTCAAACTCACCCTCTTAGGCCTTATTTGTCCTTTTTGTTGCCTCTTTGGTAAGGCTTTATTTGCTTAAGTATTTTGGTCTTCTCACCACTGAAAACCAGTGAATTTTCAGTGGTGAGGAAGGTGGTTTGAAGTCTTGCATAGGGGAGGGACACCCCTCTCCCTTCATTGTCTTGTTTCCTTGCATTTTGGCTTAAAAGGGTAACATGCATGCTTGATCATTTTTGGTCTCATTTCAGAAGTTTTTTGGATGTTTTGGGTCATATGTGATCTCTGTTTTTGGCCGGATTTGTACCCATTTGCATGCTTAATATACTTGCTTTACATCCTCCATTTGGCCTAGAATTGTATCTTGTGTTTAGGCCTTAATTCTTGCATGTGTTGGCTTGGTTCCATGAAGATGTTAGCATTATTTTACCATGTTTAAAGTCTGTTGGCCCTTCATTTCAGTCATGCTTGCCTTGTTTGATGTCATCTCTTTGTGTTTTGGCTTGTAAGCTTTGAGCATATTGACCTCTAGCATGTGTAGTTGTGACCATCCTCATGATTTGGAACCATTTAGGACCCTATTTCAGTCCAAAAATCATGCTTGTATGCTTGCATTTGTGACCTCTTCCATGCTCTTAGGGTGTACCCTTTTATGCCTAGAAATGAGTCTTGGTGGAAGCATTTCATGGGAGCCACCTAAGCTGTCATATTAGGAGGTTTTGGAGTCCCTTTTTGCATATTAAAATTCTGTTTTGGCTTGTCCAAGTCATGCCATGAGTGGTCATGTTGGTGGGAGTGAAGTGCCTTCCTTTTGTGCCTTAACCTTAGGACCATTAGTTTGCTTGTTGGCATGAGTATTGGTCCACCTTTTGGACATTTTTGGCCACTGTTTTGAGGTGGGTGAAGGTCTGCCCCTTTACCATTTTAAGCCACCATTGCATGCTTGTTTCATGTTTGTTGCACGGTTGTTTCATTAGGTGTTGTAGCATGATGATTCCATTGCTTAAATTGTCCATATTTGATGCCTAAACATTGCATGCTTGCCATATTAGTTGCATGACACTTGGTATGCCTTGTATCTTGATATCATGTTGCATTTTGAGCCATGTTTGCATAACATGCATTGCATTACTTGGTTTGGGGTGTCAAACCAAGTGTGAGGGTTAAGGGGCGTTCATACCATAAGTGATGCAACGTGCCTTAACTCTCGGTCACTGGGACCCTTGACTTCGGCATGATAGGGTCTTGGTCCTCATTTGTATGGTTGCATGCATCTTTACATCAAGTGGTGAACTTGATCCCTTGGGTTATCATGCATCATTAATGGCTCGGGGATCGAGGGCCATGCTTCCCTGAGTTCAAAGCATGATGGGAAGCATGACCATGCTCACATGTGCCTGAAAATCCCATGCCGTACACTGTCTGTTCCCTGTTGCTGTCAAAACTGTCTTCTGCAGGAAGCTTCTGCCGACCGGCAGAATTCAGTGCCGACCGGCAATCTTTGAATGGCCGGTAAATCCAAAAACAGCCGATGGAAATTCTGCACTGCCGGTGGGAATTTCCCCCAGCCGGTGGTACTCTGCAGCATGCAAGGAACCTGTCCTAGGGCTTTGGCATTTTTCAGAGAGACAGGGCAGTATAAACAGAGGTGGCAGAGGTATAGTACGGGTTTTCCAGGCGAGCCGGGTTTCGAGCACGCATCATTCGCGCATCCCGAGGCAGAGGCTGCGGCCATCCTCTTCTTTCTTTTGCATTCTTTCTATTAAATTAATTAGAAATTCTGTAATAATTTATTTGCTTATTATTCGGACTGTAATATTTATTTGGTCCCTCCGAGCGAGGGCAATTATGTAATAAGTGTGCGTGAGTGTGTGTATGTCTTCCAACCTCACGTCTTTCTTCCC
This sequence comes from Camellia sinensis, assembly GCF_055761805.1. Classification (NCBI taxonomy): domain Eukaryota; kingdom Viridiplantae; phylum Streptophyta; class Magnoliopsida; order Ericales; family Theaceae; genus Camellia; species Camellia sinensis. The sequence continues at coordinate 49,069,154 of NC_138965.1, forward strand.
TTTTATTTACCTGCTTATGATAGTAGGCTAGGGCATTTTAAAGATTAGCATACCTTATGCTATGCATGCGTGCATTCATGCATTCGTATTACATGCATCAGGCTCGGTACATCACGCTAACTGTATTTGTACTTCAATTCCAAATTAAATACGTGCATCAACTGATCGCATTTCATATGCCATGTTTAGGTTAGCCGAGCCTACTTTGATTGCACCCTGTATGTGTTGCATTAGGCAATTTAACATGAGCTAGGACATGCATGTTTGCTAACTAGTTTATTGTTTTGGCACGGAGTACGATGTAAGTGTTTTCGCTTTAGCATATTGCATGAGTGCGAATGCTATCATGACAGCATGCTTACCATGTGGCTAGATGCTTATATGAGATAAACTGTTTAAATGCCTGTAGGTGAAGGTTGGATTGCTTGAGTTGGAAAAACTCGTTGAAATCCGTGTTTTAGCCTACTTGCGAGTAGCAAAATCCAAAACATTTTCCAAAACAAACGGATATGCAATGCTTATTTCCAAATTAGGCAATCTAATCTATACTTGTTTGCTGTGCGCATAACGTAGTAATTCTAGGTTAATAATTGGAATAAGAACACATAACGTTTTCAAAAACGGATATCACGGTTAGTAGAGGCCGATCTTCGGATCGGGCGAGAGGGGGTGCTCATAGCTGACCTTCCCCAATCGTACCCTAGCTCCCGAGCCGAGACAACTCCGGTGATGACGGACATGTGGCCTTCGGCACCGAGTCAGGGTTTCCTAAATTTCCCCATTTAAAAAATATTTAGGTGGCGACTCTGTATCTGGCAAAGCAGTCCATGTTTGGCACTACTTTTCAAAAAATCAGTTTCTCAAAACGATTTGCCGGATTTGGACTCTTTGGTTCAGACTAAGAACCGTGACACAAACTCGAGAGTCCGAACTGTAGCGAGGGCCCCCCCACGCGGACTTGTTACAATATGCAACTAGGCCAAATGGTAAAAAAAAAGGTACCTCAGCAAGACTACCTAATATACCTCTCACTCCTAACATTGAAAAGTGAAAGGAGGATCAAACGGTACAGCAGTAGTCCAGATCCAAGGGTCGTGTTCCCATCGTGGCAGAGCCTGTGACCGGTCTGTCTTTTGGCAAGCTTTTCAGACAAGCCTCCGGCAAACCGTCCAGGAATAACAGATGGCAAACACAATGACTTAAAATGCACCAATACAAATGCAATGCAAAGAAACATATAAATGTAGATAAAACATCATATCATGAGTTCGAGTCACATTCTCTAATTCCCCAATGGAGTCACCAGAAACTGTAGCTCAACATTTTTGTGCCCCCTCTTGGAAGTTTGAAAGAAGCCCTACAGTTCGGACTCCCGCAGTTCTGAATCTAATCTCACAAGTGCAATGTGAAATTGATAAACACCAAAGAGTCCAAATTCGGCAAATCTTCAGGAAAATTGATTTTAAATCAAATTGTCAAAAATGGACTACCTTGCTAGATACAGAATCGCCACCTAAATATTTTGATTTTGAGAAATTTAGGAAACCCATGACTCGTGCCAAAGGCCACGTGTCCATCATCACCAAGATTGTCTCGGCTCGGGAACTTAGGTACGAGAGGGGAAGGTCATGAATTAAGCACCCCCGCTCGCCTGATCAAAGATCAGCCTCTGCTAATCATGATATGATTTTTATCAACATTATATGCTCTTATTTCGATTTATTTAGGCTAGCATTTACTGTGTGATGCGCACACACAAGGTATAGACTAGTTTGCCCGAATTGGAACAATTCAATTTCATGTTTGTTTTTCGAAAAGGGTTTGATTTTGCCACTTAACAAAGTGGGCTTAAAGTTTGTGAATTTTCCACTTGACAAAGTGGGCTTAAACGAACATTCATCGAATCATTCCAATTCGAGCAAAAAGCCTTCATCTGCAGGCACTCAAACAATTTAACAAGTAAGCACTTAGCCTCATGGCAAGCATGCTAGACATGGTAATCACTAACACTCATGCAAGTATGCTAAAGCACTAAAAACTCACCTAGTACTCCAAGCTAAGATAAAACAAAAAAGTTAGAAAAATATGCATGATACCTAACTATATAAGATGGCTAATGCAACGCATGCAATAATGCAACTAAAATAAGCTCAGCTACTTAACATGTTATTTGCACCAATTTCGTAGCATGCGTTTAAACACGTATTCAACGAGGTAATAAGTGACAATGCAAGTTTGAATGATGAACCGAGCCTCAATGTATACAAGATAAATGAATGAATGCAAACATGCGATATGCTAATTGAAACGTGATGCCCCTAATCTAATCATCAAAAGCGGATAAATAAAAAAGAGAAAGACGTGGGGTTGGAAGACATACACATTATTACAACATTGATGCTCTTGCGTAGGAGGGTCTGAATGAATAAACTAGTTAAGCTAAACTACTTAACTAATTATTACAAAAATTGAATAAATAAGGTAGCTATCTAAGCTAATTAATTAAGTACAATACGAAGCTAATTAGCTAACTATATTAACTAATTAATTATAAAGCAACGAATTAAACTAGTTAACTAATTAATTACAACATGAATTAATTGACTAAATAGCTAATCCGATTAAATAATTACAACACTTTAATTAGATACAACACAACTAACTAATCAATAACTAAACTAGTTAACTTGTCCCGAGAACGAGGGAGGCCCAATGCATGCTCGATTTCCACCCGAAGAACGTCCACTGTTTGCTCCCGAAAGTCTCTGTTCCACAACCCTTGCATTGGTTTTCCTCTTCCAGATCAACTCTGCTCTGCTTCACAAACATTCTGCTCAAAATTCACGGGTGGTCGGCAGGCCAGAAGTGGTAGCTGTCGTCCAACACTGATGGCCTGCCGGCCAGGAACAGTGGCTGGCCGGCCGGCCACTGATGATGCATCATTTCTTGCTGCAATAGAGAGCAAACAGAGCTAAGAGACGGTATTCTCACAGGTTATTTGTACTATGTATCCCTCCTTATCATCAAAATAAGCTCAAATGAGTGATACACTTGGTTCAAAGACCATCAATCAAGCAATTTCATTGCACGATGGCTAAAGAACCAAGGTGTACAAGTTTAATAAATGCGCAAACAAGACTCACAACCTTCACCCTATCATGCATGATCAAGGGCAATGGAGACTTAGGAAACTTGGCACATTTCATCACTTTGAGTATGAAATGCCCCAATTTTCCTTATGTTCAATTAACGTCCGATTGAACACAACAAAACACAATCAAATTCTAATCTTTGCACAATTTTAGTTTCCATTTTTGTTCACCCATGTTAACTTACCAACCATTCATTAACCAATTAAGTTCATTGGTGAGTTAAGTCCTCTAAAAGAGAAGGAAGTGTCAAACAAGGGGTAGTTTAAGGCAAGAGAGAGGTGTCATGTCGTTGATAATGAACCCCCAAAAGAGGATTAAACCATTAAGCATGGACCTCAATCTCAAGCTTAAACTATCCTAAGGTTGAAACAACCCTCAAAGCAAACAAAGTGTCAAGAAATGTGGGAGGTTGCAGAAATTATGCTTGCTGAAATTAGGTGAGAAAAGCACTAAAACAATGCACTCAACTCAAACAAATGGAGTCTAAAGGCCTAAAACACCAAGCTTGTAAGGACACTTACACTAGAAACATGCAAAACAAGACTCAAATGCAATAACCAGCCAAAATAGAGGCAAAATTGTCTAAAATAGAGCCTAAAACATGCTGAAATTAAGCTATAAAAGGCTAGAAAATTAAGCTAACACAGAGCTAACTAGGCTAGCAAACAAAACACAAGGAGGGGAGGCTAACCCTTCAAATTTAGACTTTAAAACATGATTTTCACCACTGAAATTACTCTAAAATTCAGTGTTCAAAAGCTCAAAAAAGATGGTTTGAAAGTGGTAAACAAAGGTGGAAATGTCTTACAAACAAGGAATAAAGAAGGGTGAGCCACCCCCTAACCTTAAATGGCCTAAAACCACCAATTTCAGTCTATAAAACAGAGTTTTTTATAGCCCCAAAACAGCCCAAAATCAGTGGGAAAAGATAGAAAAACAAGTACACAAAGCAACATAAAAGGGCAAGTGTTATACCTCTTGAAGAAAAGATCAATTCTAGGAAACAATTCAAGCCAAAACCGACTTCAAGAGCTCCAAGAAAGCTTCAAGGAACCTCAGTCCAAAGGTGATCAACTTTGATTAAGAAGGTGTAGGCAAAAGTGTAGTGTATGTAGGCTAATGTGCACAAATTTGCAAGAGAGAGAGAGAGATAATTTTTGCTCCAAAAATTCCAAGCCTCAAAAATGGGGGAGGAGACCCCCTATATATAGAAAAACATGCATTCGGCTGAGATATATCCCTCCATACACGTGTAGGGAGATGCAACCAATTGTGCCAACAGTTGGCACAACTGTCAACAAAATATCTGGAAAAAAAAAAAAAAAAACTGATGGCTGGCAGGCCACACCATTGGCCGGCAAGGCACAAGGGTGGCTGGAAACCCACTAGAGGTGGCCTACAGGTCCCAGGGTCTTGAGGTTTGAAGCACTAAGGTTTTGGTTCAAAACAAGGCATAATGGACAGGGTTTGAAGGCTCAAAGACAGGGCATTCCACCGAAGACTTCGGGCACTAAAACGAGCACATAATCATCAAGTGTACAAGCGATGATGTCCAAGTCTTGAGGATGGTCAAAAATGGGGTGTCTACAGGGGTTAAGTTTCTGGGATAATACTCGTCACCGGTGAACTTGCTTAGAGGTCTTATTGGAAACGCGCTTTATCAACGTGGTTTCTTATTATAATTCCTTGAGAATTCTAGGACACGTAGTTATTCTTGTGGACTTGATTCGATTATATGTGATTAACTGTTTAACTGTTAAAGTGACTTGAATTGGGTATTGATGCTAAGGTTGTCTTGTGGCTTAACTGTGTTACATATGTGCCTCAGGCAAGGCCGTTTCAGTTGTACACTAAGTTCGTTTTGGTTTTGGTTTTATAGGATGTCTTCAAGAGGGAGTAGAGGTTGTATGGGGAGTAGAAGTGTTGGTAGAGACACAACTATTCCATTTGTACTTTCCTTGCAGCATCAATTGTGGGTGAGGAAGTTGCTTGTGAGATTGTGAGAGCCGTAAGAGATGCTCTAGCTCGCAATGAGGGGGACCATGGGTATAACCTTAAGTTGACCAAAGAGTTTCTTCGCTCCAATCCACCTGTGTTTTTGGAGGAGCCTAAGCCATTGGAGGCTGATGACTAGTTAGAGCAGAGTGTCAAGACTCTTGATATGCTCAAAGTTGACGATAAGGAGTTGAGGGTTGTTTTGGCTAGTTTCTAACTAAAAGAAGACATTGGTTCTTGGTGGAAGACTGTGCGAGTTTCTGTGGGCACTACTTGGGTTACATTCATCGAGGTTTTTTGGGCTAAGTATTTTCCTCCTATCGCTTAGGAAAGATTGAGGAACCAGTTTGTTGAGTTGCACCAGGAGGATACTCCTTTGGCACAGCTTGAGGCAAGGTTTACCAATTTGTCGAGGTTCGCTCCGAAGTTGGTCGCAACAGAGGAGCAACGTTGTTTTGAGTTTGAGGGAAGATTGTGTGACTTTCTTTAAGGAAAGGTTGTCGGGGCAATCTATAGAGGTTATCACACCTTGGTGGAGGCTGCGGCTCATGTGTAAGCTGTTCATTGTAGTGTTGGTTAGGATGAGGATGAAGAGGCCAGATCGGCAAGTTCGACTATTCGGGGAGGTAGTAGACCTAGTAAGAATTGGAGACTGGCAAGAGCGCAAGCACAGGCACAGTTAATGCCTTAATCCACTTTTGGTTTTTCGGACTCATCCTTTGGAGGGTCCAGTCAAGCACATGCTTCATTGCGTCAGTCTCAGAATAGAGGACCACCTATCTGTTCTAGGTGTGGTTGGACGGGTCATGTTCGAAGTCGTTGCCCTCTGCGGGAGAGGAGCCAGTTTCAGTAGTCCACGTGGGGACAGTAGTGAGGTTGGAGATGTGGAGGAGTTTTGGTGCTTTGTAATGTGTATGCCTATGGATGTTGTTTATGCATGTGCGTATGAGGTCATAAACCCAAATGGTATCAATATATAATTAATTTTGCATTTATTATTGAAAGATGTTGTAAAGATTAGAAATCCTAGTTTTATTAAGCCATATTGATGTCTTAGGTTGGTTTTGTATTGCTTGCTGAGCAGTAAGGGTGTGTTTTGTATTGTGTTTAGTTTTGGGGTGGCAAGAATGAAGTGGTATAGTGGTAGCGTGTTGTTTTGGGCTGTTGCATTGTGAAAATAGAGAATTGGTGGGTTGGTTATATATTATTCGAAGTTGGTTGACACATAGTCACCTTGTAAATTGTTTTCGGTTTGAGCAAACGGTTATAAGGTTGAGGGGTATTTCTGGTTACACTGAGGGGTATTTCTGGTTACACTTGGGGGCATTGAGCCTCGCTTATGGGTGTGTGAATCCTCTCAAGTTAGGGTAACATGTTAGTGTGTAAAATTTGGGAGCGATTTTGCCCCATTGAATTATGCTAATTAATATTATTGGTGCTTGTGTTGGTTTGAAACGTCCAAAATTTGGGAAGTCGTGTGTGCTGTATTATCTCTTTTAGCCCTGTATTTCTTTCTATTCATTATTGTTATGGAAATGTGGTAGTGTTGTGATATCATCGAGTGCTTGATAGAGGTTGTTGGGTGATGGTTGAGATTCATTGGATGTTGTTAAGAAATGAATTAGAAAGTGAGTTTTGGTTTTGTGGCACCTTATGGCATTTCATTTCAACTGAAAACTTTGGGTTTGAAATTTTATAGGTTGCTTAGAGAAAATGTTTGCAAAATAATTGGTTTTACTTGGATTTTTGGAACAAAATTTGGTCGGAAAACGGTGTGAGGTTGGAGCAAGTTTTGGAAAATGTATCAATAAGGAAAGAGTTTTCAAGATGATAAGAAAACTGTTGCTTTAATCGACTTATGTGATTATTTTGTTTAACCTCTTAGGGGTGAATTGAGTTATGATTTGGTTTTAGTTATTAGTGATGTGTTATGGGTTTGAACGGGTTTCATGTTGGTTGTTTATGGTTGTGCTGGGGAGTTTTAGTTGTACCGGAGAATTGTCTCAGTAGACTATGGTTTGTAAGTGCAGTCCTCTTTTCAGTGAGAGTTGATTGAAGGTTTTTATTTATAAGTGTGGTTTTCCTTTAGTGTTCGAGTGTGGAGAGCTCGGTTTGTGCTTGGTTGGTTGTGGGCAATTAGAATGTGTTTGGCGTTTAGGAGTGAGTAGTTCGGTTGCTTGGGTTAGTCTTGTGGATCCCAGTGGGTTATGTGGATCACAGAGACGGTTGCGGTTTCTCTCTTGTTATGGGTTGCTTAGGAGTCTTTGGGGCATCGAGGTGTTGGCCCTAGATCCGGGAACGTATCCCGTATATGGATCTAGTTTTGGCTTGGTGGGTGTATACCTTTTTCCGTGGTGTGCCTGGTGTGTTGGGCGTTCTCTCTAATTTCGGGGATGAAATTTCCTAAGTGGGTGGAGCTTGTAGTGGCCCAGGTCTGGAGCCAATCCGTTTTATTTTCTCGAGTTGGGACACGGGGTTGTCTCAAGTGTTTTGTGGCCTTGTTGGTGTTGTTTAGGGCCTTGGTGTGTCTCGGGCTGGCTGTGGAATAGCATTCCAAACTTTCTATGTTGGGCTGGTCGTGCCTATGATGGGTTGTTTTGGGCGGCCGTGCCCTCGAGGGGCCGCGACCAGAGGTGATTCTTAGGTTCTTCGTTGGGGGAAAAGTGCATTGCCTACGGTGTTAGGCCGCGGATAGAAGGATTGCCACGGTGATGATAGTAGACGGTCGCGGCCACGATGAAGGAGGTCGCACCCGCAATCTGTTGAGGTTGCACGTCCGTACCCGCGATGGTTTAGATTGTGACCGCGATGAGACGACTATATAAGTCCGTCAGTGCGCTGCAAAGTCATTTTTCTAGTTCTCCCTCCTTCCGCCATTTTTGGGTTTCTTCGACCTAAAAGCTTGGGTTTCATCTAGTTATACCAATTTTCTATCCCTAGTCCAATACATCAAAACGTAGAGGATGGAAAGGATGTCATTTTAATCTGAGTGGATCGTGTTTTCATCACTGGTGGATTTTTGACTTTTCTCCTCTTTGCTTCAAGAGGCAAGGATTCTAGAGCTTCTTTTCAATACCTCGCCATAGATACACCTATGGTAATTTTATGGCATTTAAAAACATAGTTTTATAGTTGATTTTGTTAAAAAGCATATGGGTTGGTTTGGGTTTAAATTGGTGGGTTTGTGGGTTATGTTTATCATTGATTATGGGTTGTAAAAGCTTGTTTAGGATATGGAGTTGGAAGGGTTTGGTATTTCATTAATAAATTTTGGAATGTTAAAGGAAAAACTTAATGTTGAATGAAAATCGGATTATGTTGTGGTTGTTCAAGAATTTGGGGATTTGGATTGATGTTAGTGGATGTTGGCTATTGTTGTGTATGTTGAAATTTGGAGTTATGAGGTTTTGTTTTCAAAATAAAGTGTCTGATTATCTCTTTTATAAAACATAAGAGTTTGGGATGAACGGGGATATGGAAATACCTACGGGTGTATTTATTGTTGTGATTATGTAATTGGTGTCTAGAGTTTTGTCCTTGGCCATCGGTGGAGGATGATATTGATTGTTGCTAGATATATGCTATAATTACTATTGTAGGATGTGTTATGTAGAATGTTATGTTGTTAATTGTATATGGACATTGCGAATAGACAATTCCATTATTGAGTTATGGATTATATTGTTAGAAAGGAACTGGAATGCTTATGGATATGGTCATGTTATGAGACTATTATTGGATTGTTATGATTTTGGTGTTAGTAATTCATATTGTGTTTTGGAAAAGTTTTGAAAATTTAGGAAAAACTAGTTGTTGAACGGTGGTGCGTGGAGCACATTTTGAAAGAAGTGGGTTAATGTATTTAACTGTTAATAGTCGTGGTAGTGATAATTGAACTAGGTGTATGTATTACACCTGTGTATTCTTTATGTTGGTTAGCGTGTTATGCTTTTATTGTGATGCTGTTTGGGGGTCCGTTTCCCGTCGTATTGAGCCTGCAAAGCGTGGCGCCTTGACAGAGGTTTCCTCGTCCCTTCCGGTTTGCGCCTGGTAATGTGTGAAAGAGGGTCTGTTTCCCACCGTATCTGAGCCGGCAAAGCGTGGCGCCTTGTGATAGGTTCTTCATATCCTTTCGGCTTGTGCCCAATAAAGTATGACCTAAAGAACACCCCCTTCTAGGTGAGGTCGGTAAACTGTTATATGTTATATGTTATATGTATTGAGGAATCTGCCATCTGTTTTGTATGCTGGTGGAAAGAGACTTAATAGTATGTATTACTCTCAGATATTTATTTTTTTAATATATATATATGTGTTATTATTTTCGTGTCGCGATTGTTTTTTTCCCTTGTATAATGATTCTGCTTTAGACCCGACTCGTTTATTGTTTGGATTCGGGTGTCATTGTCTTTAATAGGTGTTGTTGTCTTTATTCTACTTATCCCTCATTAAGTTTTGTTATTGGGCTGCCTTGTTCGTGTTTGGAACAGGTTGGGAGTCCGTTTTTCAAAGAAATCATTGCCCAGATTTTTACCTGTTCACTCGAGAGTTCCTTTGGTCGCTCGAGCAGTCTTTGAGAACCTTTAGTATTTTTGCAGGTCTGCAGAGATACTGGGAGAGTAGCATTCTTCGCTTGAGCAGTGTTTCTTGCGCTCGAGTGGTCTTTCTTATGCTCGAGCGGTTGTCCTCTATTTGTAAAACTTCTGGGAGTATGGTATTCTTCGCTCGATCAGTCACTTTGTTCGCTCGAGCGGTCTCTCTTGTTGTGTCTAGTCGCTCAAGCAGTTTGCATGTATATCAGTTCGTAAAAATCACTTTGTGAGCCACGTTTTCATTTCTCTCTCTCTAAACATTTCAAAACCCTAAATCTACTCACCTTCTACACTCAAATACACCTAAATCCGTTGATCTTTACACCCTAGTCCCTTTGTTAAAAAGGTAGAGCTCACCTAGGCATTTGTTCTAATTGGAACAAAGTTGGTTTTCGGCGTCGTTGAGGTTTCCACACTCTCTCTCTTGCCTTCTAGCTTCGAGATAGGGATTTTTCCACACTTTTATACGATTTTAACTTATTTATTTGCTTTTCTTAAACAACATTGAGATATGGGGATTTTTGAACAAATCTAGGGTTTTGGTTTAAAAATCAAAAGAGGGGTTTTCAAATGGATTCTTGAAAATGGTTGAGGGATGGTAAATGTGGTTGAGTTATGATAAAATGGTGTATTTTCATCGTTGGAAATTGATTTATGAAGAAGGGGAATTTTTCCCTAAAATATGTACATTTGATTTTGTAAAGAGGAAATGGAATTGATGTTAATATTTGTGAGATTGAAATGATGTTGATGAGGATGGCGGGGTTGGATATGTATTATCACTCCCATCTTGAGATTTTGGAAAGTTTATCTTCATTGGAATTTATTTATCTATTTAGAGATATCTGTTTTGGGCTATCAGTGGAGGATAGCTACGATTGTTGTAGAAATTGCATGAGAATTAGGTGAATTGAAACTAATTTCTCATCCATTTGCATAGAGCATTGTTGCATATTTAACACAATGAAAATGTTTATTGTTTTGAGAAAAATGGGTGAATACCTTGGTGAATCTAGGTATGGGGTGTGATTGTTGTATTATGTTGTCCTGTGTGTCCTTGGTGAAAGTCCAGAAACCCGCGAGGTTAGGTGTCGAGCATTTTGGTAAATATTGGTAAAAATGATAGTTGGTAGTGCTTGTATAGCCTACTTGCAGACACGTACCTAAAGATTCACAGTGTTGTACTCACTGCCCTGTTTTCTGTTGTAAAGGAAATGATTTCTTGAATTGTGATATAAACCTAGTATAGCATGGTTTTGGAACGAGATGTAAAACATTTTTGGCACGAGCATTGCATATGCATTTACCTTATAGCTTTCTTAAGATTCATATACTGCGTTAGAGTATCTCTATTGGGCTTTGGCTCACTCTATGTGGGAAATCATTTTTAGGTGCTGATGATATGTTTCTGCCAAGGCAATAGCTCGGGAGGACTTGGAGCAAGAGTTTCATTTTTTTTTAATTGTTGTAATTATTTTTGTACAAGCCAAGGGCTTTAATTGAATTGAGCTAAGACTTACTTTTGTTGTAATGTCTTGGAAAGTTGTAACCATTAAGGCATAAAGTTATTTGTTTAATCCTTATATCATTTCTTTTGTTTACTACACATGCTATGGATTAAAGATTAGGACTTGTGAATGTATAATCGCATGTTTGCTTTTGTACAATTGAAATATATGAAATGGGAAAGAATACTTTATTCAGAAATGTATTGTTATTTAATAATTGTCGCGGGATGAGTTATTGTTATATTTTTGGGGTGTTACACCTTGGGCCTATGGCTAGGATAGATAGTAGATATATTGGTGCGTAGATACGTATAGTGTATTGAGATGTGGGGTTGGGTTATGACTTATATATGGGGTTGTGTTTTTAGAACAGATGTTTAAGTGAGATTCTTTTATGTTAATGTAGAAAGTTTTTATCTAGGGAAGAATGGGTTTTTGAAATGTGTTTGTTTGAAGCAAAACAAGAATTTTAAAAGGAAAGAAATTATTTTTATACTGGGTTATGTCAAGAGAAAATTTTTGGGAAAAACATATTGATACAAATGTACCTTTGGATATTAACTGTCACGTTACTTAATTATATGGTATATCGTGCTGCATGCATGATTATTTCTAGCTATATATTGTGATTAGTTAGGATCTTTGGGATCCCTACTGGGCTTAGTGCTCATCCCACGTATTGATACACTTTTCAAGTACAAGGCTAGAAGATTGTTCGGGACTTAAAGTCTTTTACTTTGTTGGCCATGAAGCCCTTTTTATTATTGGCCGAGTGCCATGTATTGTATAAGGGTAAATCCCTTTTATTTCTATTTATTGTTATTCAATGTAAACCTAAGAGTATTATAACATGTCATATTTATATATCATTATCATTGTCGTGAGAGAATGTTATTATTTATTCTTTGTTTATGTTCCTAGTGGATGGAATGACTTAAAATGGTAATATTATAAAGGATTTGGTAATGAACTTGGGTAATAAAAGTCGGGGTGTTATAAGCATAAAGCCTAGTAGAGAAAATATAAATAAAGTGCACGCCATTTAACAATATCATGAGGTGCAATGCATATGAGACACCAATTCCAAAAATCATAGTTTTTTTTTTTTTTTTTTTTTTTTCATTTTGAAATTCTCATGCAATGCGCTTGTTCGAAAATATAACAAATTCAATCATCCATTTAATAGAACAAATGGCGGTAAATACAACACTGGTAATCCCTCGATCGATGCCTGCAAGTAGGCATAACTAGAACTACCAATCTCCACTATACCGGCTCCTAACCGGAAGGCACGTGGTGTCTACTCGTGCTTGTTTTCAGTCTTTCACCCTGGACACTCAAGCCAACTTAAATAATACCAATCTACACCCGTATCCGAACTTATCAAACGTATTTACCCCATAACACAACACATTTCAAATATTCTCAATGAATCCATTTGAAAATCAATTTCTCAAATCCAATATGAGGATTAAATCATGAGATTATGCAATGTTCAATGTCATGCATGAATTTGCAAATACTTTAATTTACCTAATTCACATGCAATTTCTACAACAATCAGTACAACCCTCCACCAGTTGCCAAAACAATTATCTCTATACAGAATATAAATTTCAAGAGACAAATATAACTCATAATCTCATATTTTCAATAATTTCAACATAAGAGTAACGGTCACATGTTCAATCTCCTCTTTTCCAACTCAATCAAGAATCATAATATTTTTTCAAAAATTTCATCAATTTTCCCTTTTTATTCAAACTAAAGAATTTACCAAGAATTTTCATAATGCCCAAAAAACAACATATGTTTCTTTCAACTTTTCTCAATAATTCAACATGATAAATATTTTCATATTTCTCAAAAGTTCAATATTTTCAAATTACACAATTTTCAAAAAAACTCTCAATGGTTTTCAATATTCCCAACAACATTCTCATCAATCTCATCCCTTTGAACATCCACTTTCAAATTCTCATTGTTCAAATAAACATATATTTTTAACACTTACAAGCTTTTCACAAACTTAGCACAAAATCTAAATGACAACATTTTAAATTTCTAGGGTTTTACTAAAAGTTAGGAATTTCTTATTTTAAAAAAATACATTCCTCAAAATCAATGAGTTGTACTATAGCAATTCTGGTTTTGACCCGACCCATCTTGTATTATGGACTTGGGCTTTATGATTTCTGAATGTCGTTCATGTCTTTTCCTCCTTATTCTTGCTTGAGTTTGACTATTGGGTTGTAGTGGTCATGTTTGGAACAGGTTGGTTACTTGGTTTTCAAACCTTATGTTGCCCAGATTTTTCCTCTTTCGCTCGAACGAAAATTCTTGCGCAAGCGGGCTTTATGAACTCTCAGTATTTTTGCAGGTCTGCAAAACTACTAGGGGAGTGTATTCTATGCTTGAGCGGTGTTTCCTACGCTCGAGTGGGTGGGCGCTCGAGCGGCCCTTCTTACACTCGAGCGATTAGTCTATTGCTTGTAAAACTTTTGTGAGCGTGCATTCTACGCTCGAGCGTCACTTCTTGCGCTCGAGCAGAACAACTTATTCTATCTGACGCTTGAGCGTCAACTCTTGTGGTCGAGCAGACTATGCATATATCAGTTCGCAAAAATGACTTTTTACATCACTTTTTCACATCTCTTTCCCTCAAAACCCTAGATCGGAACTCTCTCTATCTAAAACTCACACACAGACTCTCTCTCTCTCTCTCTCTATTAGCCTAGATCCATTGGGTTTCTAGCCTAGTGCCTTTGAGAAAAGGTTAGAGCATTCCAAGAGCTCCGTTTTGATTCGATTGAAACTTTCTTTCAACATTGTTGAAGGTTCCACCTTGCTTTGATTTGGTCTTCTAACTTGAGGTAGGGATTTTCTACACTGTTATATGATTTTTATCTTAGTTATTTGTTGATGTATAAGAAACTTTGGAACTTGAGGTGATTTTGATCAAACCTAGGGTTTTGGTTTAAAATCAAAATAGGGATTTTCGAATGTGTGCGTTAAAAATGGTTATGGGAGTAAATGTGAAGTTGTGTTGTGGTAAATCTATTGATTTTTTTATCTGGGTGGATTTTAGAATAAAAGGGGGTTTTGTCCTAAAATGATTCAAATTGTTGCTTTGTATAAACTAATGAAATTGGTATTGGGAATATGAAATTAGATGAGGGTTTAAGTAAATAGTGGAGTTGAATTTGTATTATCAACCACCTACGGCAATTTGGATAATTTTTTCTGTTGAGGAGATTGTATATCTGTTTTGGGCTATCGGTGGAGGATAGCTATGATTGTTGTAGAAATTGCATGAGGATTAGGTGAATTGAAACTAATTTGTTATTGGTTGTCATTGAATATGACTGTATGTTTTAATACATTGTATATGTATGATGTTTGGGAGGAGAAAGGGGATGTATTCCATTGTTTGGGAGGAGAAAGGGAACAGACCCCATTGAAATTAAGTAGGGTGAAAGTTCCGCAAACATTGTGTATACATGGGTGCCGATTCCCGTGGATGAAATTTTTGTAAAATGGCAAATAGAAGTGTTTGTGTGATAACTAGATTGATTTTAGAATCTTTGAGTTGTATCCTCAGTTTGGTTGTTTGTAATAAATGGAGATAACTCACGAATTGAGGTAAAATGGAGATTAAGATAGCATGAATTGTGATATAAAACTTGGTACGACATGGTTGTAAAAGAGTTGTAAATGATTTTGTCACTGGCACTATATGTGCACATTATATTTATATCTTTGTACTGGGCTTTAGCTTACCCTATTTGGGAAAAACTATTTTCAGGTACTGGTGATATGCCTCTGCTAAAACAGTAGTTTGGGGAGATTTTGAGCAAGAGCTTCCTTTTGATTGTATTTACTTTATATTGCCAAGGGCTTAATTGTATTGAGCTAGACTCATTTTTGTTGTAACCAAGTAGTAACTTGGAAAGATGTAAGCCTTTAGGACAGATGAATATTTGTTTAGCTTTCATTATATTTCACTATTTGTTACACATCCTGTAGATTCAGGATGAACTATTTATGAATGTACACTGCATGTGTCACCTTTTGTATATTAATTCCAATTAATTAAAGCTTCTTATTTCACTTATATCACTTTGTATTAGATGTTTGAAGTTGAATTGTGTAACTAATTTGGGGGCGTTACACATACAAAAATCTCACTCAACTAACAAGAGATTTTCAAAAAATAAAAGTTGTTAACTTCCCCCTTTTTATGCATTAAATATACCATTACTAAAACCCTAGTCTTTTCAAATATTACACTATCAAAATAACACATAATAAAGCTATAACACATAATAAAGGTAAAACACATATACAATATTTAGAAAATCCCTAGAACGGTAGAATAATATGACAAAAATTACTAAAATGTGTAAGAATAGTTTGTAGAGTTCAATTTCTCTCCAGGTCTAAATTGAGGTCGAATACCAAACACTAGATGGTGTCATCAAAGGCCCAAACTCAACTACCACACAGAAATTTGGATAAATTTGGTTGTTTTTTATTTTATAAAAGAATTGATGTGACAATATTTAGTACTGGTACTAGACCTCTTTGATTTGGGTTTAAACTGAAGATTCTCTAGTATGTATAGATTGATTTATTGATAAAATTCCTTTATTTTATTTTATTTTAAATTGAGAATTATTTTAAAGGTAATATTTCATAAGTGAAGTACCAAATCAACACCATGTAACATTGATGTATGCATAGAATTGAATCAGGTCATGCATGATTGTTATATGAATAAAATAAGCCTAAAACATGTTTTTTTTTTTTATTAAAAGAAAGAGAGCATGTGAGAATATATGAAAAACAAGTTAAACTAAACATCCTACACGACGGAATGATGCACTAACACCCTAACTATGATTAATTGTTAAAAAGTAGACTAAAAGAAGTACTGAAGTAAAAAAAGAAAGAGAGATTACCTACTAGTTTGATTAAACCAAAGGCAACGGGGAGAAAAACACAATTAAAAGCCAAGTTCCGTACTAGTAAGCTTCCCTCAAGTTTAGGTTTTGAGATAGTTCAAAGCCTTCATGCCTTAGGATGATTTTCAGAAGTTTAGAGTTGCTATGGGTGAGAAAATTTCATAGCTAAGGAAAGGGAGGGAGAGAAAATAGGTGTTTTGCTCTCAAAACTACAAAATGGCTCAAAATTCTTAACTCCTTAAAAGGGAGGGGGAGAGGGTACTTATATAGGCACTAGGAGGCATGGGAAGGGGGGGGGGGGGGAGGGCAAGTTAGAGAACCCCCATCGCTTTTTCTTCCACTTCCAACCAGAAATGCATCAAGATTGAGTTACTAAAAATAACTGTCTCACTTGGATATGTGCATGCACAACTAATGTGTGCACTCACAACTAATGTGCGCACACACGTTATAAAATTCAAGGAATAATAACAACCAAGCCACAATTCCTTTTTACTATATCAATATCCACACTTTCCATCTCTCCCTTATTCACAATATTTCATGAGCTAAGAAAAATTCCATTCCATTTAGTGATTTCTACTCAATTTGGGAATTTAGGGTTTTACCTAATTTGGGGGTTTCTCTCATTTATCACCAATCTAGGTTTTAACAACATTTACATTCATGTTTTAAAGAAGGAGTTGAGAAATTTCAAACAAAATGTTAAGCAAAATGGTTTAGTTTTTGAAATAAGTGTTTAATCCAACAAAATCCTCAAATTAGTTCACAAATCACACAATACCATGAAATCCTTCAACAATGGTGAAATACTAGGGTAAAAGTATCCCTACCTCAACAATCAAGCAAAATTCAAGCTCCTACAAGAATCTTTCGCAAACCCACAATCTAATCAGTAGATAATGACAATCTTCAAGTGTTCTTCGCTCCTAACAAGAGATTGAGGTTGGATCTCAAGGATATGAGAGGTATTCTATGGTGGAAATTTAGGGTTTCATAGAGAGAGGAAGGGGAGATGGAGGATAGAAAAAGAGAGATGAGAAAATGATCTAGAATCATGGTATTTAAAAAGTTGATATCGAGACCCTCGCTTGAGCGTGACTTCCTACGCTCGAGTGACCAGACACAATCGAAAGGGCTCGCTCGAGTGATAACTCCTTCGCTCGAGCAAAGAAAGAAATTCCTCAGAAGTTTTGCAGCGTTGTAGCGAAACTACTGGAGACTAACATTTCACTCTCAAGCAAGACTTTCCTCGCTCGAGTGAGCATGCCTGCAACTCGGCAAGATACTGGGAGCAACAATTCTATGCTCGAGTGACAATTTCCTTGCTCGAGCGACCCTGAAAACAAAATGTCATAATCTCTCCCCCTTAAGAAATTTCACCCCCGAAATTGACCTCCGCCTCCCACCTGATATAACCTGTGACAACATCAATAAATATATATACATTTATTCTAGCTTTCTACCATCTTCATTATACCACTCATCAATCTTTAACAATTCTACCAGTAAACAACATACATATATACCTCCACTTGAACACAAGAACTAATAATGGGGAACAATAGAAAATTTGGCTTACTTCCAATACAACAACAATTCAAGGCAATACTAATACACTTGTAAACCCACCACAATATCCAATCTAAATATGATATCACCTCAAACTCAAGGTCAAAAATAAAAGAAACATTATGCAATTGTAGCTCATGTTTAATTGCATTAGATACTCAAGAAAAGCAAGGAAATTAATACATCACAAACTTGAGAATAATTCTGGATATTTCTCGCGGACTTCGGCTTCTCGTTCCCATGTCGCTTCCTCCACCCCATGATGATGCCACAACACCTTAACTAGAGGGATTGTTTTGCCTCTCAATACTTGTGCTCGTGTATCAAGGATTTGGATTGGTTTCTCTTCGTAAGATACATTATCGTTTACCTCAATTTCTGTCCAATCAAACACGTGAGTGGGGTCGGGTTCATATTTTCGGAGCATAGACACATGAAACACATTATGGACTCCTGAAAGCTGGGGCAGTAATGCAAGACGGTACGCCACCTCCCTAATCCGTTCGATGATATCAAAGGGACCAATAAATCTTGGCGACAACTTTCCACTTCAACCAAACCACATTAAGCCCTTCCTAGGGGAAATCTTCAAGAACACATGATCACCGATTGCGAAGGATAATGGTCGTCTTCTCCTGTCTACATAGCTCTTTTGCCGGCTTTGAGTAGTGACTAACCTTTTTCGAATGAGGGCTATTTTCTCGGTAGTTTCATGAACTAGATCTTGGCCTAACAAAGGTGAATCTCCTACTTCAGTCCAACACACCGGTGATCTGCATGGACACCCATACAAGGCCTCAAAAGGTGCCATCCCAATACTTGCTTGAAAGCTGTTATTATACGCAAATTCAACCAAGGGTAGATGCTTCTCCCATGACCCTTTAAAATCTAACGCACATGCCCTCAACATACCTTCTAAAATCTGGATAACACGTTCCGATTCCCTATCGGTTTGTGGGTGGTATGCAGTACTAAAGTTCAATTGAGTACCCAAGGCGCTTTGAAGACTCTGCCATAACCTGGCTGTAAAACGAGGGTCTCTGTCAGACACTATACTTACTGGTACTCCATGGAGGAAAACAATCTCACAAACATAAAGTTCAACTTAAAATTCTACGGAGTCCCCCATGCTCATAGCGAGGAAATGAGGCGATTTAGTGAGTCTGTCAATAATCACCCACACCGTATCGTTACCTCTTTGCGTCCGAGTGAGACCAGAAACAAAATCCACGTTGACGCATTCCCACTTCCATTCGGCAACTAGAAGGTGTTGCAATAATCCAGCCAGTCTTTGGTGCTCAGCCTTAACTTGTTGACATGTGAAACATTTGGACACAAAAGAGGCTACATCCTTATTCATACCCCTCTATCAAAATTGGCAGCTTAGGTCATCATACATTTTGGTGTCCCCCAGGGTGCACAGCGAGACGGGAATGATGGAAATCCCTCAAAACTTTATTTCTCATGGATTCAAGTACAAACAACCAGTCGAGGTAGCGAACACTAGAGTTTTTATAAATATTTAAACCCCTTTCTTCCTTCCCATGATGAATTCTCCCTTTAATGGCCTCTACTTACAGATCACCCAGTTGTGCTTTAATTACTCTTGTAACAAGGGTAAGTTGTGCGATGGTGGTAAAGAGGGTAGCTTGTCCCGGAGATTCACCGAGCTCTAGGGAAAATTCATTGGCACCCCCCAACATCTTCCATTCATTCATCGCTAAATTGGCCATTGTACTTATCGACTTTCTACTCAAGGTGTCCGCTACTACATTGGCTTTACCGGGGTGATAATGTATCTCAAAATCATAGTCCTCTAGGAACTCCATCCATCTCCATTGACGTAGGTTTAATTCTTTTTGGGAGAATAAGTACTTGAGGCTTTTGTGGTCAGAGAAGACTTCAAATTTTTCACCATAAAGGTAATGTCTACACAACTTCAAAGCGAAAACAACAGTGGCAAGTTCTAGGTCATGAGTCGGGTAGTTTCTTTCATGAGTTTTCAGTTGGCGCGAGCCATATGCTACCACCCTTCCCTCTTGCATTAGAAAACATCCCAATCCCTTTCTAGAGGCATCACAATACACCGTATAACCTAACCCTCGTTCCGGAATGATAAGGATTGGAGCGGTGCTCAATCTAAACTTTAATTCTTGGAAGGAATACTCACATGCTTCACTCCAAACAAACTTTATTCCCTTGCGGGTCAACCTAGTTAATGGCGATGCTAAGGAAGAGAAATTCTTTACAAATCGGCGATAGTAACCAACTAAGCCTAGAAAGCTACGAATTTCCAAAGCATTCTTAGGCTACTCCCAATTTAGCACCGCTTCTATTTTTTAAGAATCCACCATAACTCCGTCTCCCGAAACTACGTGACCCAAGAACTTTGCCTCTGTAAGCCAAAATTCACACTTCTCATATTTAGCGTATAACCAGTGCCCCCTAAGAAGTTGCAAGATAGTATGAAGATGCCCTTCATGGTCTTCTTCGGAAGGTGAATAGATAAGAATATCATCTACAAAGACAACCACAAATTTGTCAAGGAACTCCCGAAAGATCCTATTTATTAGATCCATGAATGTAGCTGGGGTGTTGGTTAACCTAAAAGGCATTACCAAGAACTCGTAATGACCATATCAGGTACGAAAGGCTGTTTTGGGGATGTCCTCTTCTCTAACTCGAATTTGGTGAAAAAACCACACCTTAAATCTATCTTAGAGAAACAGCGAGAGCCCTTAAGCTGATCAAGGAGATCATCTATTCTAGGCAAGGGGTATTTATTCTTAACTGTGGCTTGATTCAATTTACGATAATTTATGCACAATCTCAATGACCCATCATTCTTCTTTGCAAACAAGGCCGAGGCTCCCTAAGGTGACGTGCTAGGGCGTATAAAGCCCTTACTAAGTAACACTTGCAATTGTTCCTTCAGAACCACTAATTCAGCTAGGGCAAACCTATATGGCGCCAATGAGATAGGCACTACAACAAAACTAGGTTTTCACGGCACCACATCAACGACATGCAATAAATGCACACCGTGTTTCTCACTTTTACGATTTGTTTTTTTTGTACGTCGTAAATAATTTTCCAACCACGACGTGTCTATTGCGTAGGCTATGAATGGCAGTAACGATGATTTTTTTTTACGGCTTGCAATGTTTGCCGTAAATAATTAAACTTTCTATGACATGCATATAGCATGCTGTTAATACATTAACTATAAACGACACACCTATGCCAGCCGTGAAATATATTGCACTTTTCACCGCGCTCGCCGTTAAAAGTATTGCACTTTTGACGACACACACATTGTCTGTCGTTAAAAGTATTGTCTTTTTATGATGCATAATGCATGTCGTGAAAGGTACGACAAAAAAAAAATAGCACCAAAATGAAATTTTCTGGCGCCAATTCACCAAAAAAAAGAAAAAGAAAAGAAGATAATAATCAAAAGCCCCAACTCTCAGCCTTAACACACAAAATCAACCCTGAGACTAGTTCCCAACCTTCAAAACCCACTACGAAGCTCCACTTTCTTCATCATCATCCTCGTCATCGAGATTGGTTCCTAAGCCCGATCTCTCCTAAATCTTCTTCTTCCTCTCATATCGCGATTCCTGGCTTCACGTCCTCGAACAAAATCGCCGAGGGCAATCTTAAATACCCTCTCAAATCGGATTTCATCAAACTCGTCTTCACCTTCGACAAACTCCAAACCTCCGATTTTTACTTCTCCAAAAGCAGTCTCACCAATCCCAATCTATTAACTCTCCTCTTTGGCAATTACGTCCCCGATCTCGAAATCTCCATGAATGTTCAATCTGAAATGCACAACATCAACTCCAAATCCAATCGCAGCGACTACTCGTCCGCTTGTAAAACTAATCTCCCTTTGATTTACTTCTTCTTTTTCTTGATTTACACTTCTATGGATGGAATTTGGACTTACATTCTCTACACTAAGCGATTGTCTGCTTATGGTATCCATTTCTTCATGCTCTCTATCTTGATTTTGAAAGCTTTGAATCTCTTGTGAGAAACTGAGGAATTTGATGAATCTGTAATCTCCAAAACCTTAGTTCAACTTCGTTTTTTTTTTTTTTTAGATTATTAGTTGTTTCAATGTGAATTTTGATCTTATTGACAGGTTGAGAACTTGGAAGCTCTGCTTGAGGTTGAGGTAAGCTCTGCTTGTGTGTGCGTGTGCACATGCGTGCATGTGCATGAGAGGATTGAGATTTGTGGTGTTTGGTTTGTGAGCAAACTCAAATGTCTGCTTACGCAGTTTCAGACACAATCCAAACAAAGATAAATGCAGGAGTGAAGTTATTTGTAATCCATAAACACCCACATTGCTAGTGTGTTTGTTCATAGGGTTTTGTAGAAATTTTCTCATCTGTCACCTGGTGTCTGATCAGGACTCTGAGACTTTTCATTTTTGCTTCCACAAATTGCAGTCATAAATTTATTTTCTTTTTATCTTTTTATTTGTATTAGAAGTGATACTTCAGCTCTTTATAACATTTCCTCTTCTATATCTCAGATGTATTATTTATTTATTTATTTATTTGTGTAAATTGTTACTTTATTTTCAACTTATAATTAGTTGATTTAAATCTTATTGACATAAATAAATTGTACAGGTTCATTATCCTTTACAGGCTATTCAGAGTGCCCCCTTTTCTGAATCCAAAGTACAACTTCTTGAACCATAGGTTAGCTGTTTAAACAATCTTAACTTATTCTCTGTATTTTTCTTTTGTAATTTTTTCAATAATATATGCCTTCTTGAGGATTATTTTGATTCCTATGGTAAAGTGAAGCAAGTTTTGTATATGAGTATGTTAATGCATCAGCGTATTATGTGTGTATATCTGTTTGTACATATGAATATTTGCTTCATTAACAAACTTGATTGTTTTCGCAGAAGGATGAACTGAGGTGTCTTTCACCTAGAAGCTTGTTGGATCATGGTTTTTTTTCCATCATCCACACCACAGAAAGAAAGTAATGATAAATGCACCATTGATGATTTTGCAACTATAGTTGGTGTGGGTAGCACAAGATGCCTTCTTACGTAAAAAAACTTGTTTTCCCCGAAGATTTCTTAACTACCTTGAGTACAATAGCCAAGCAAGAAGATGAAATTTATCAAGTTTCATCATTGCTGCAAGAGATGTGCGTGGCTTCTTAAGCAGTACCTATTCCTATCTATGGTTGGATGTTTATGTTGTCTTCTGCTTTGTGTATTCAGTTGTGTCTCGGTAATTTCTTGTATTCAGTTGGTTGGATATGAACATTTTTTTGATAAAGGGGTTCTTATTAGTTACTTTTATAATTCATTTGCTTTAGTTATTTAATTTCTTTGTTGTTGAATCCTAATTGAATTTTCTATTTTTTCTTTGAAGCTTGTTGGTTCTAATGGAGAGAAGTAACCATCTGATGGAGAAGTTCGAGTTGCAATATGGGAGGCCTGTGGGCATTCTGGTGCCCTACAATTGCTCGTTAATCTTCCTAATATGAAGTAAACTCTGAAAACTAGTTCACTGATATTATTATTTTGCTTATAATTTAGCAACATTTATTATAAAACGTAAATTTCTCGATCTCCATGCCTCTTAGGACTCATTCTTTGGCACATTGGCTGTAGTAAGGGAAAAGTTTTTATGAATGTAGTTCTAAGCATTATTCTCTGATTTCTTTTGGGATGATTCAAGGATTGAAGTTGCAAATTTTATGAGAAACTAGCAAAATTTTCTTCTTGGCATGATTGAAGATTCAACAAGTTTGGTGTATGCACCTCTCTATTTTGATACTGAAGTTTTGCAATTTTAATCTCTTTTAAATCAAACAATAACAATCTTATTTGGAACTTAGCTATTGGGATTTTTCCTTGATGAGTTCATTCATATTAAGCTCAAAAAGACAAACCAAAATACCACACCAACACTAGAAAAGAAAAAAACCATAAACAAATAAATATGAAAAGGGTTAATTATGATGGAGGTATATCATACAAGGTCTGTGTTACATTGTATGGTATGGTGTCATCTTCATTTGGTTTTTAACGTGAAGGGTTAGTTCATGTACCTTGTATAAGGTTAGTTCATCTACTTTCCGACAACTGGCTTTATGATATTTTTCAAAGTTGTAAGTATTCTACATCTGCTTTAATAGCTGAGAAAGGCAAAGAATTTTTTGAAGATAAGTTATCTTCCAATGCATCAACTCTTGATAATTTGCACGACCAAATGAAGACGTTGTCTTTAAGATTTGAGTCTTCAGAGGAAACTGTTGGAAATTGTAAGTTATCCTTATTTCCTATATCATAAAAAGTTTTCAGATAATTTCCAACAATAAGAACTGTCGATGCTACCAAACAGAAGCTTATCATAAATTTGTGAGCAAAGAACCAGATATTTCCATTTGCTTCACTTCTTTTCAAAGTTGTGAAATGTGTTTGAATTCTAAATGGAGGCAAAAGAGAGTTGAAAGAACTCAGCATTGAAAAAGATGAGAGGGAGAAATATTTCAGAAATGAATAGTGCAAAACTACCAATGTCATTGAGGAAAAAGGTAGTGTCTTCATTGACTGCTTCTGTTTATGGTATGTTTCTAGACTGGCTACCCCATTAGGACTCAAATTACTCTGGTTCAAGACCAAGTCATTGAAATAATGTATTAATGAGTAGCAAATTAAAGATTGCCTCCTAAAAAAGCTGCTTGAAACACTTTGAGGTTAACATACCTAATGGTTCACATCTTGCCTAGAGTTTCCTTATTTGAGAAATTAATAGATTTGACCAAAATATGGGTTGTCATAATATCATTAACATTCGAAGACAATTTGAATAGTTGTTGTAACAATAAGGCGTGCTGAGTGAGTTGATTTGATCTCGGTTTCTATTACCAGTTTGTTGCTGCTGCCACCCCGCTCTTCCTATATTAGTGATAGTAATAATACCACACATTTAACTTAATGATTTATTTATTGAATTTTAATGCATTTGGAGTTTTAAATAAGCCATTCCAATTGGAAACAAAGGCATACTTCTATACTCATGTGCTTACAGAAGTGTTTTTGCATATGGCTTAGTGTCTAGGAGTTGTAAGTC
This sequence comes from Camellia sinensis, assembly GCF_055761805.1. Classification (NCBI taxonomy): domain Eukaryota; kingdom Viridiplantae; phylum Streptophyta; class Magnoliopsida; order Ericales; family Theaceae; genus Camellia; species Camellia sinensis. The sequence goes on from NC_138965.1 coordinate 49,094,058, forward strand.
TATCACATGATAACAGCAATTGGCTTCTGATCTAAATTTTTATTAATAGACTTGCTTCTTGTTTTTCACACAGATGCTATGATCAAGCATTTGGAAGCAACTGTATCTGCTACTAGATTGGATATAGAGAGCTTAAACTCAAAGATGGAAGAGTTGCATGTTGGTTTGAAATTTAAAGAGGACGACATTCAATGTTTGAGAATCTCAAAAGAGATCTTAGAGAAAGAAAATAGTGATCTTCTATCTAGTAACAAGAGATTTTCTAGCAAACTAGCTATGGCACTCCAACAGATAAAGAACCTTGAAGATTATAAGAATTATTAAATAATACAACTAATTTGTTCCTCTTGCTTTAATATAATGAATGGAATATATGATTGCAGGTTCAGGCATCACTGGCAGATGCAAAAATGTTCGCTCCTTGCCTTTCCAGTTGCTGATAAGTTTTCAATTAATAGTTTGCACCAGGAAGCTCATCAGGAGTGCACATTACATCTACAGATTCACGGATACAGGTCATTGATGGTGTTGATCTGGTTCACAAGTTTAAAGGTGAGACTAATACACAATATATATTTTCTTGAATGTGTAAAGCTGGTTACAATCTTTTTTATTTTTTTGGGTACATTAGGGTCAATAGCCTTGGGTAAGAAATCTGGTTAGTGTAACAAGCCCGCGGGGGACCTCGCTACAGCTCGGACTCGACTTTCGTAGTCACGGTTCTAAATCTGAACCAAAGAGTCCAAATCCGGCAAATCGTTTTAGGAAAACTGATTTTTTGAAAGAAGTGCCAAACATGGACTGCTTTGCCAGATACAGAGTCGCCACCTAAATATTTTATTTTGGGAAATTTAGGAAACCCTGACTCGGTGCCAAAAGGCCACGTGTCCGTCATCACCAAAGTTGCCTCGGCTCGGGAACTTGGGTACGATTGGGGAAGGTCACTTCGTGAGCACCCCCGCTCGCTCGGTCATAGACCGGCCTCTACTAACCATGATATCAATTTTTGAAAACATTGCGAGTTCTTATTCCGGTTTATTGGCCTAGGTTACTATGTGATGCGCACAGCATACAAGTATAGACTGGATCGCCTGAATTGGAACAAAACATTTCATGTTTGTTTGTTTGAAAATAGTTTTGCTACCCGCAGGTAGGCTTGAAACATCTGATGATTTATTCCAATCTAAATAACCCAACCTTCACCCACAGGCATTCAGGCAGTTATATCAGATAAGCACATAGCCTCATGGTAAACATGCTATCATGGCATTCACTCACACGCATGCAAGGATGCTAAAGCGTAAAACTTACCGAGTACTCCAAGCCAAAATAGACACTTATTAGAAATCATGCATGAATCCTAAGTATACAGAAATGTCTAATGCAACACATGCGAAATGCAACTATAGCAGGCTCGGCTATTCTAAGATGGTATATGAGATGCTACAACTACCATGTATTCAACTTGGAATTGGAAGTACGATGCAGTTAGTATGGTGCGCCGAGCCCGGTGCATGCAAAACAGATGAATGATGCAAACATGCTGTCATACTGTATGCTAATTTAAACATGCCCTAATATAACCATCATAAGCGGATAAATAAAAGGGAGAAAGACGTGGGGTTGGAAGACATACATCAAACTCACCCACACTTATTACAGTTGTGCCCTCGCGCAGAGGGTCCGAATAAATAATACAGTCCAAATATTACAGTCCCGAATGAAAGAATATTACAGTCCAAAATATTACAAAATCCTAATTAATTAACAAATTAACTAAGAAAGCAAATAAAACTGGTGTGCAAGCCAGGGACTGCCTTGCTTCTGATGGGTGATGCAAGTCCGGGTTGTCTTGCCCGGAAATCCACCGGAATGCCCCGATTAGCCTCTGTTTACACCTATTCTTGAAATGCGTGCCAAGCCCCGAAAGGTTGCTGATTCTTCGTTTTGCTGCAACAGAGAGCAGGAAAGGGGCATAGCAATGTATTTGCACAGATATATGCATGTCTCGATCCTCGTGCCACCAATCACGCATACCGAGGAATGATGGCCGAGGAGTCGAAATGCACAACTCAATATAGGATGAATGCACATGAAGCTACAGCTAAAACCTAACTCCATCATGGGTAATCCGGAGCGTCGGTGACTGGGGAATTGAGACACATTCCGTCACTCGGAGTACGACATGTACCTCGTTTCCCGTGCCCGGGCTAACTCCTATTCCGGACACGATGCAATATGCATGATATGCATGAAATGCAACTAAGACACAATCCTAATATATACAATGCTATGGAAATGAGATGCCTCGAAATGCGTGCTCACAGGCACGCAAACCGAGGCGATGACAGAATGCAATAAAAATGAGATGCCTCGAAGTGCGTGCACACGGGCACGCAAACCGAGGCGATGACAGAATGCAATGAAAATGAGATGCCTCGAAGTGCGTGCACACGGGCACGCAAACCGAGGCGATGGCAGAATGTAATGAAATGACATGAAAACATGATAAATGGGCTTATACCAACATGAGTGAGCCTCAGCCACACTCACATAGGATGCCAGCGGATAAAAATGAAGTGCCTCGAAATGCGTGCACACGGGCACGCAAACCGAGGCGGTGGCATAATGTAATTAAATGACATGGAAACATGATAAATGGGCTTATACCAACATGAGTGAGCCTCAGCCACACTCACATAGGATGCCAGCGGATAAAAATGAAGTGCCTCGAAATGCGTGCACACGGGCATGCAAACCGAGGCGGTGGCAGAATGTAATTAAATGACATGGAAACGTGATAAATGGGCTTATACCAACATGAGTGAGCCTCAGCCACACTCACATAGGATGCCAGCGGATAAAAATGAAGTGCCTCGAAATGCGTGCACACGGGCACGCAAACCGAGGCGGTGGCAGAATATAATTAAATGACATGGAAACATGATAAATGGGCTTATACCAACATGAGTGAGCCTCAGCCACACTCACATAGGATGCCAGCGGATAAAAATGAAGTGTCTCGAAATGCGTGCACACGGGCACGCAAACCGAGGCGGTGGCAGAATGTAATTAAATGACATGGAAACATGATAAATGGGCTTATACCAACATGAGTGAGCCTCAGCCACACTCACATAGGATGCCAGCAGATAAAAATGAAGTGCCTCGAAATGCGTGCACACGGGCACGCAAACCGAGGCGGTGGCAGAATGTAATTAAATGACATGGAAACATGATACGGGCTTATACCAACATGAGTGAGCCTCAGCCACACTCACATAGGATGCCGACGGGTAAAAATGAGGTGCCTCGAAATGCGTGCACACGGGCACGCAAACCGAGGCGGTGGCAGAATGTAATTAAATGACATGGAAACATGATACGGGCTTATACCAACATGAGTGAGCCTCAGCCACACTCACATAGGATGCCGACGGGTAAAAATGAGGTGCCTCGAAATGCGTGCACACGGGCACGCAAACCGAGGCAATGGCAAAATGCAATGAAATGACATGGAAATGGCATGCAATCATTCTAATGGAATTTCAGCAGTAAAATATGGGGGAAAACAGTCCCGAAATGAGGCGAAATGACACGAAATGCATGGAATTATCCCGAAATGCAACATTAGGCACCCGAAATGGCCTATAGCTATGCCAAACATGCACAACATGGACATGAAATGCAAAGACAGAAGCTAGACAGTCCCAAAAAAGGCACTTTCACAGTTATAAACATGGCCAAACAGCAAGCATAGGTATGGAAAAAATGGCATGCAAGAATAGGGGCCAAGAGAGGGGTAATGAAGCAAGTGATACAAGCAAAACCCAAACTGAAAAATTCCCTTCTACAACACTGAAGAGGGACCAAAAATATGAACATTTGCAGTATATGGCAGACCTCAAATCGGTATACAAACATGGTAGAAGTGTGATGCAAAATGAAGCTCAAAAGTGGCTAAAACATGAGGTATGCAAAATAATCACCAAACAGCCGAAGATCCTTAATAAAACATGTAGAATGGGCCAAAATAGGACTATTTCCAGAACTGTAAAATGGCCAAAAACAAAAGCATGGTAGGCTAACTAAACATGCAAGAATGGGGAATAAAAGAGAGATATAACATGAAGTGACCTATGGAGGTCCCAAACCATGAAAGGACCTAAATGAAACATGAAGTATGGACCAAAATAAGGACTTTTTCAGAACTGTAAAATGGCCAAAAACAAAAGCATGGTAGGCTGCCATTGCATGCAAGAATGGGGAAGAAAAGAGGAGTATAAAGGTAGGTACAACATGAAAGTCCCAAATGGTGTTGAGCCCTTCTTCAATGTTGAAGAGGGGCTCAAAATAAGCCTAATATCAGTTTACAACATGCTCAAAAACAGATTACTCACGGGCCAAAAATAGCATGCAAAATCATGACATATAAGAGGATCAATGAAACAAGTGTATTATGGAGGGCTCAAACAGGGTTGAGCCCTTGATGAAAAGTGAAGATGAACTCAAAAGAGGGCCCTTTTCAGTTGGGGCCGGAGCTTGAAACAAAAAGCAAGTGAGGCTTACAAATGAATCAAGAAAAAGGGTCAAAAGAGAAGAAGTGTTACTTACCGTTGAAGACTAAGGCTTTGGTTGCTTCTTGGACCAATTTGCAGCTTCCTTGGCCTTTGAGAAACCTTCCTTGTTGCTGGAAATGAGGTGGTGGTGGTAGAGCTTGGTGGTGTAGAAGAAATGATGGTTAGGGACTTAGGGTTTTTCAAAGAATTGAGAAGGATGAAGATGGAGTTGTGTATGGAGACTTGAAGAACAATTTTTCTAACCCCAAAATACTACAAGGCTTGCTTGTTATATAGGCCAAAGAAGGGGTGTAAAGGTGGGGGAAAAGGAGAGTAATATTCCCCCACGAAATATCCCCCAGATAAAGATCTTTTCTGGGGGATAAAGCCTCACAGCTGTAAAGGGAACAGTGCAAGGAATACGGCCGGCCTGGTACTTTTGTTGCAGGTGGCCGGCCGGCCACACCCCCTAGCCGGCCGGCTAGGGGTCAAAAGGTTCAATCATATTTTCTAGCCGGCCACCAACTGGTGGGGTACCCCTATGTGTGTACAACACAACCATGTGGTTAAAAGTCCAAGAAAGTGGGTCCAAGGGGTTCAACATTAGCTCGGAAAGAGGGGTTCAAAAGGGTCAATTTGAATTACTGGCCGGCCATGAACTTTTAGGGTCCTCCCATGTGTGTACATCACAAATATGTGGTTCAAAGTTCAGGAAAAAGGGTCCAAGGGGTTCAACATTAGCCCGGAAGGAGGGGGTCAAAAGGGTCAAGTTGAATTAATGGCCGGCCATGAACTTTTAGGGTCCTCCCATGTGTGTACATCACAAATATGTGGTTCAAAGTTCAGGAAAAAGGGTCCAAGGGGTTCAACATTAGCCCGGAAGTGCGAAAAACGGGCGCCGGAGCGCGTCGGAGGATGTATAACTGGTTGCTGCAACAATTGCTGGCCTCCCACCCTTCAGTGACCTCCCCGGTGATAAAACAGAGGTACCTGCCAAAAATGAACGAAAACCGTTGCAAAACGAATGCTCGGGGACCAAAACGCGCAGTTCGGGGTCCCGAAAATGGGCTGTTAAACACCGAAAGTGGTGTTCGGCCACGAAGTGGGTTTCTCAGACCCCAGTGTCCCTCAAAAGGGAGCAAATAGGAAGTATGCCAAAAATTAGAGCAATAGGAGATGGTTAAGCGGTCCCGAACCGAGGCACACGGCCTGACGGCTCCGAAAACCGGAAATCGGACTCCGAAATGGGAAAAAAGGCCTACGGCCACCAAATGTAGCCTACGGACATTGAGAGATGGTCTACGGGACCTCTCTCTTCCCTCAGGAAAAGAAACAAAGAAAACCGAGTCTGGTTCGCAAACCGAGACAAGGCACAGAAGAGGGTTCGGAAGTCCGGAGGCAGGGCTCACGGCCGCAACTTTGAAACTTCTGAACGAGCACATTATGCAACATCACCAAGCGCTCAATCGGTGACGTCTGAGTCTTAAGGTCGGTCAAAAATGGGGTGTCTACAGTTGCCCCTCTTTGACAGAACTCGGAAGTCACAAGTGACGGGAGTGAATGTCAAAGCCCAGAGACGACCCATTTTTGACAAGGCCGAAGACTTAGACAAACATACGGGATAGACAGAGATGTGCCCGCAGGCATGCCCGCAGGCAGGGGGCAAAATGCAAATGATATGCAAGAAGCCGAAGGTAACCCAATGATCATGCAAATGCAGCAAGCTGTAATGAAGCAAGTATTCGCAAATAGATGCAACAGTTTTAAGCAAGAATGCAAAGCAACAACTACATTTCATGCAGTTAAGAATGCGGAGGATTATTCAATTCCCGCCACGTCTCACACGGAGAAGATACGATACCTGCTCGATTCGTCTGGTTGCACCAGCCTCAATTGAACCGTATATACAATATCGTGCCTGCAAAAGAGAGAAATTGCAACAAGTACAACATGCTACCAACATATATTTAATGTGATTCCGAAAGTTCGACACACGCAGTGCCGGTAAGTGAATGCATCGCAATGCAAGAATGGAACATGCGTGACGACGTATGCTCAAACATAGAGGTATGCCAATATCAAGAAATGTGCATGTTAATGCAGGTATGCTCATGAGAATGCAAGATAATGTGACACGAGCATGAATCAGGGTGCCCGTTTGTTATGAAACAACGAGTACGGAAACGCGTGTTTCGGCGAAGGTAACTCAATCGTGACCCCCGATCCGCTTCCCGGAAAGGTCACAACTCATTCAAAAAGGATACACTTTGATTTCGATGAATGATGATGAGACACATGTCAGAACTTGAAACCGAAGTCTCGACGGAGCTATTTCGCGACCGGAAGTGTACTTTTCTTGAACTTTTTCAGGTCCCGGGAACTCCGATCTTCCTCAAAATTTGCAGAGAGCTAGGTGAGCAAGTGGGGGACATGGCCGGCCGTTCATCTTCCCAAGGGGAGGTGGCCAACCGGTTTCCAATAAAGCTAATGGCTGGCCGGCCATTTCTGCAAAAAGCAGATAGCTGGCCGGCTAGAAATAGGGGCCGGCCGGCCATGTGCTTTATCCGGGGGTATTTTGGTCTTTTTCGCCCCCTTTTTGCATGCCTCTTCAACCAAGACTTGAGGCTTATAAAAGGAAGCCGAGGCCCCTTCCTTTCTTGCCTTCTACAACACTTTCCTCTCCAGATTTGAGTTTCACGCGCGTTTTCCAACGCCCCGTGTAAATTGTTTCCGCAAAAACATTCAGTTTCAAGCACTTTGAAGCGATTAAATTCCGGCTTCGGAGCTTCTTTTTGCATTTTCACCACTTGAGGTAAGTTTATCTTAATATTTGGAAAATTTTCCCGGGAGTTGACTTTTGTTGACTTTTCATTTCCCGAGAGTTGACTTTTGTTGACTTTTTGCAATTTTGACCCATTTTGCTCATTTTTGCTCCCTTTTGCAGATTCTCCGAAAATGGCGGGCAATTCTCCCCACGGCGGAGGTTTTCCAGGTGCCGGAGATGATTTCGATCCCATGACTCTACCCCCGAGGACCCGACCTTTCATTCCCGGGAGGTACCGTCCGCCAGCACACGTCCTCCCTCGTGCTGTCTTCCGTCACTTTACCAGCTTTGACGAGCGAGCACCCGGGGATCTGCTTCTCAGAGAGCCGGAGCAGCATCTCTCTCACGAGGCCCGAGAGGTATTTACCTCATCTTCTGTATTTTACATAGATTTCGCACCTTTGCCATGCTTGAACACGCAGTCTAGCTTATGACACAGTACTTTGCTTGTATCCTGAACATGTAGTCTAAACATTCGAATTTCTGAATACTTGGCTCACTAATTAATTGTGAACGCACAGTACACATTAGTTGAGAAGTGAACACACGGCTCAAACACTGATTTGTCGAACGCACAGTTCGAATTCGAAAGTGAACACACAGCCCACACTTTACATTTTCTGAACACACAGCCCAGATAGATAGTGAACACGCAGCCCACAATTTAACTGAAAGTTGAACACGCAGCCCAAATTTCAAATTTTCTGAACACGCAGCCCAGGTAGATAGTGAACACGCAGCCCACAATTTAACTGAAAGTTGAACGCGCAACCCAAGTTTCAAATTTTCTAAACACGCAGCCCAGGTAGATAGTGAACACGCAGCCCACAATTTAACTAAAAGTTGAACACGCAGCCCAAATTTCAAATTTTTTGAACACGCAGCCCAGGTAGATAGTGAACACGCAGCCCACAATTTAACTGAAAGTTGAACACGCAGCCCAAATTTCAAATTTTCTGAACACGCAGCCCAGGTAGATAGTGAACACGCAGCCCACAATTTAACTGAAAGTTGAACACGCAGCCCAAATTTCAAATTTTCTGAACACGCAGCCCAGGTAGATAGTGAACACGCAGCCCACAATTTAACTGAAAGTTTGAACACGCAGTCCAAATTTCAAATTTTCTGAACACGCAGCCCAGGTAGATAGTGAACACGCAGCCCACAATTTAACTGAAAGTTGAACACGCAGCCCAAATTTCAAATTTTCTGAACACGCAGCCCAGGTAGATAGTGAACACGCAGCCCACAATTTAACTGAAAGTTGAACACGCAGCCCACAATTTAACTGAAAGTTGAACACGCAGCCCAAATTTCAAATTTTCTGAACACGCAGCCCAGGTAGATAGTGAACACGCAGCCCACAATTTAACTGAAAGTTGAACACGCAGCCCAAATTTCAAATTTTCTGAACACGCAGCCCAGGTAGATAGTGAACACGCAGCCCACAATTTAACTGAAAGTTTGAACACGCAGCCCAAATTTCAAATTTTCTGAACACGCAGCCCAGGTAGATAGTGAACACGCAGCCCACAATTTAACTGAAAGTTGAACACGCAGCCCAAATTTCAAATTTTCTGAACACGCAGCCCAGGTAGATAGTGAACACGCAGCCCACAATTTAACTGAAAGTTGAACACGCAGCCCAAATTTCAAATTTTCTGAACACGCAGCCCAGGTAGATAGTGAACACGCAACCCACAATTTAACTGAAAGTTGAACACGCAGCCCAAATTTCAAATTTTCTGAACACGCAGCCCAGGTAGATAGTGAACACGCAGCCCACAATTTAACTGAAAGTTGAACACGCAGCCCAAATTTCAAATTTTCTGAACACGCAGCCCAGGTTAGAATTTGCATGTAGCTTATTTTACTTCATCGGCACACAGCCCATTCATCTCATTGGCACACAGCCCATTTCATCTCATTGGCACACAGCCCATTTCATCTCATTGGCACACAGCCCATTTCATCTCATTGGCACACAGCCCATTTCATTGTACTGGCACACAGCCCATTTCATTTCATTATTGACACATGTATTCATTCTGAATGCAGGTTTGCTCCCGCAGTGTGCGGGGGTATGGTTCCACCATCGCGCGGGACTGGTATGCCGAGCTCCCGGAGGCCGTCCGAGACTTAGTGGACTTGGCAGGATTTGGACCCTTCTGCGTCGGGTTGTCACGTTGTCCTGCCAGGAGGACATTGATGGCAGCCTTGGTAGAGAGATGGTGGGACACCACCAACTCTTTTCATTTCTCTGCTACCGGGGACATGACTATGACCCCTTTTGACTTTGCTGTATTGATCGGTTTAGACGTCGGAGGTTGGTCCATCTCCTACGATTAGGATATGGGCGAGTGGGAGGCCGCCTGGATGTATTTATTGGGGGCTCGCCCACCTGTTGACAGGGTTTCAGGGAGAGTCCGATACACTTGGTTCTCGTCCCATTTCCGGCGGACGGAGATGGTGCCTGAGAGTCCCGAGGAGACGGAGCAGTACGCCCGTGGTTTCCTTATGTTCCTCTTCGGGACTACCCTGTTCGCCGACAGAGGGAACACCGTTGGGCTATATCTGCTGAGCGCTCTAGTCGACCTATCACAGGTCCATCGATATGACTGGGGTGGCGCCAGCCTGGCTACCCTTTATTTTTATATGAGCGCGACCTCCCGCGGGCGGGGCGATTTACTTGGCGGCTACTGGAGAGCTTGGGAGGTACTCTTTTGTCCCCTTGATTTACATTTCTGCTTCTCATTACTTGTACATTGCACACACAGCGCACTTTTACAGTCTGTATTTTGCTCTCAGCATTTTGTACTTACATTCTGCATTGCTTTTCTCAGCTATGGGTCTATGTATACTTCCCATCATTAGCCCCAGAGCTGGAGGTGGTAGGGATTCCCATGACCCCATATTCATTGATGTTCGAGGGCCCGCACCGGCCGAGACCTCGAGAGACCCTCCTTCGCCTGCGACAGTACTTTGACACTGTGCGACATTCAGAGGTACTTCAGAACTTTCAGTTCTTTTCATTTTCATCTTTGATTTGCTCTGTATATTCTCGATTTCTGATCGGTTTATGCATTTGTCATCCGCAGATCACATGGCAGCCCTGGGTGTGTTTGGGTGATGGTCTCCGACTTCAGTACACCGGAGCGTCAGACATCTCCCAATATAGGGTCCTGCTCGAAGGGCCGGTTGGCAGGGCCTGGTTCCTGGGGGAACGCTTTCTGCGCCAGGTATGGGGGTATCTTTCTCAGGATATTCCCGCAGTACCCCCAGCTAGTATGCGGACCGCTGACAGGCTCTCTTACTCGGAGGTAGTCGGCGCCATGCTGGGCAGTGATGCTTTGCTATATATTGAGGAGGGGGACTACGCCACTTACCGTCACATATATTTGATGCCTCCATTGACGGGAGCTCATATCCCGATGATGAGGCCTGCCGGTATGTCATCCTCGGGCCAGGCTCAGGCTCGGGCTGCAGACGCCCCTTCTTCCAGCAGGGCTGGTACATCTAGAGGTGGGAGTAGACCGGTTCCTCCGGCTCCGTCGGTTCATCCTCATCCCGGATGGCCAGATATGCCGACTGAGTTGATGGCGTGGCAGTATGGGGCTATCTCTCCGACCCCGATCCCGCTAGAGCCTCTGATGCCCAGTGATCGATACGCCATTGATCCGGACTCACCGCCGGTATGCTCCACTTTTCCATTCGTCATTCAGATGTTTAGACACTCTTTTGTTCACTGACGATTATGAGCTCATTTTTGCAGCCATCGCGAGGGTACATGGAGGAGGTGGTTGGACTGGTAGCCACACTCGAGGGCATGGTCCTGCGTAGGGAGGCACAGTTATCTGTTGCGGGCATTCAGGTACCCTTCAGCTTTCTGGCATTTATCATACTTCTGATGACATGCTGATTTCTACTGCATCGATAGACTATTTGTGTAGAGCACATCTGACACACACCCCACTTGTATACTGTATTTATATGCACCCACTTCATGTAGCCTTTGCTTGTATCTGCATCTGATGTACATATTTGGACTGATGTATTTGAATTGAACTCTTTGTTTTCAGATGCCTTCATGGTCCGGTCAGCCGCAGACCCGGCCACCTGGGCCTCCTTGGGGAGTTGGGCCATCTGGGCCTTTTCAGGGAGCGGGGTCATCTCGGCCTTCCCGAGGAGCCGGGCCATCTAGGCATTTTCGAGGAGCTCGAGGAGGGCCTGTCCGCAGACGCAGGGCTCACGTTGTGGAGGTGGAGCCTGATGAGGAGGAGGAGGATGTTGAGGAGGAGGAGGAGGCTACCGATCGTCAGTCAGAGACATCTGCTGAGGAGGGAGGCTCCGGTTTTGGCTCGGGGAATAGAGGTGAGGCTGAGGGGGATCCTGAGGATGACAGCTCCGACTCAGATGATGGTGCGGAGGTTGTCCCGCAAAAGAGGATGAGGCGTGCTTCTCGTTCCCGCTCCCGAGGACTTTGATGCTGCTATTTCCTGCTTTATTTTTCTTTTTTACTAGTAGTTTGTAGCACTTTGCACATTGTTAGGCAGTTTTATTTTTTGTAAAATGTGTACCTTTGTTTGTTGTAAAGTATGATGAAATGAAATAGCTTTTGAAAAGGTGTTTGTATTTTAAACCTTTAGCATCGTATCGCATCAATTTATTTCGCACAAGAATGAAATTGAATGGTAATGCGCATTGTGTAATCACCAAGTCAGGTAGTGAACCGACGCAACAAACTAAACAACTCGACTTACTAAGATATAACAGAATCTTTAGCAAGTTTACAACTCGATAAGCAAAATGCAACAACGCAAATAAAAAAGACTTTAACAAAAATTGCTTAAACAGAGAGCAATGACTCAAAAACACAAAACACGTCCGCTCGACGAACAACTCGATAAGCAAAATGCAACAACTCGATAAGCAAAACTCAACAACAACAAAGTGTACTTCTGACGACCTGGGCACCGGAACGCATCCGAAACGGAGGCCTTTGACTCTCCCGTTGCATGGAAATGCTTGGAACTTTCTTCAAAGAGTAAAACAGGGCCAAGGAGATACACTACAGCATTGCCAGCCACCTCTGGGAGCCGGCCGGCCATTTTTGTAAAAAGAGACAGCTGGCTGGCCAGTTTTGTAAAAAGTAAATGGCTGGCCAGCCAGAAAAGGTGGCCGGCCGGCCACTCAGTCCTGCAGCCTCCAGATTTTTGACACGTGTCCCCGTGAATAGTGTTTTTCCTTCTATAAAAGCCTCAACTTCGGGAACATTTGTTTCATCTTAGTTTTAGCCAAAGATGGAAGCGTTTCTCGCAGAAAATGTCACATCTTGGATCTCTTCTCTAGATGGCTCGGAAAAGCTGAATTTCCGGGGTTTCGGCTTGAATGCACTATTCACGCTGAGCCGTACTCCGCTACATCTCCCTTTTCTCCATGCCGCGACAAGGTTCTGGAATCCAGTGACACATGTTTTTAGCTTTGGCGGCCAAGAGATGTGTCCCACTTTCGAAGACTTTCAGGTTTTGATGGAGTCTGCATGTTCTGAAGTGATCTTGCCCCAGCTCCGTTTTGGCCATGCCCAGGCTTTAGGGCGGATGTGTGGGCTCACGGCGCATGACGCTCGATCTCTGATCTGCAGTGGGGAACTGGACATCCTTGGCTTGATCCATCATTTTTCCGACGCCGGTGACCGCAGCAACCGTTATTGGCAGGGTTTCCGGCAACACGCCCTCTGCTTATGTTTGTTGTCTCACTTTCTGTTTTCCTCGGGCTTCGGCGGGGCTAGCATTCGCCTGATTGAAGTCGCCCAAGGTTTGAGAGAAGGAAAGAGCTGTATTGCCATGACCTTGGCCGAGACATTGATGGGTTTAGATTCTGTCTATCGCCGGGAGGCGACTAGGTTCGCCGGGAGTCCACTGCTGCTGCAGGTAATGTTTCCCATCCTACCTTACATATATATTTGCTCACATCACTCGACCCTCAGGCTCGGTTTTCTCACAAAACCCTTGTCTTACTTTTCTCTCATCGTACATCTCTCTGTTCTTTATTCTCTCATTTTCCATCCCTCCCCTAGGTATGGTTAATGGACAAGTTGCAGGCTGTGGACTCTTGCCCAGCTTATTCAGCTCGAGGCTACTTCTTTCGGCAGCGCCTTGTCAATGCTCTTGACGAAAGGTGGTGGTTCGATTGGATGTGCAATTTGTCCGCAGACGGCATTGCTTGGCGTTGCCCTTGGCTCAACCTCCCGGCAATGAGTTATAGTATGTCTCGGCTGATTGGGATCCAATTGATTGGTCTAACCCACTGCGTATTCTATTTTCCGTTCCGGTTCCTGCGTCAGTTTGGTCATGATCAGACTTGTCCACCGGAGGGGATTGAGTATCCAGCCGCTTTCCCGGTCCGGGGTGCACAACTTGCCCGATATGCCACGGCATGGAGGACTAGAGAGCTCCTGGCCCCTGCTCCAACTTTCAGTTGCACTTTATCCGATGAGTGCTTGGATTGGCTTAATGAAGAGGCACAGGTTGGGCCTAGCTTGGCATCAGATGCTTCGTCCAGCTCTGGGAGGGGATGCAGAGATACTTGATTCAACTATGCCCCAAATTTATTGCTTATTTAGCATTTCCAAGTTTTCTTTATGAATGTACTAAAAAAAGCAACCTCGATTGTAATGCAAGAGCAGGAGAACTCTATTTTGAAATCAATGAAATTGAAAGTTATGGTACTGAAAATTTTCCACTTTTGGTCCAAAAATGGTCTTAGTTGTAAAAAGATTAAAAAGTCAGCTTTTGTTAAAACTTTTCAAAACTATTTTCGATGTGGATCAGAATTGGACACGCCGAAAATCTGTCACTGAGATGCACAACCCCAGATCCCTGCAACTGGAAAGTTGCCCCTAGTCTGAAGAACAAAGCGGCACTTCATAGCAACGGAAAGTTGCCCCTTGTCTGAGTAACTTTGCACCGTCACGGCAACGGAAAGTTGCCCCTAGTTTGAACAGCACTGTACCGGAGATCACGATAAATGCTGATGGATAAAGATGACTGAGATGATCAAAATGGACAGAGTTGATCGGGGAAAAGTTTATGGCTGAACTTCGAGATGAAGTTGCCTACGTATCCCAAAGATGGGAATCAAGCCTTACGTAGTTCAGGCTGAGGTTCACTCGAGTATTTTCACTCTCCTTTTGCGCTCTAACTTTTGCCAAGGCCGCCCGTTGCGGGTTTTCAACCTTGTGAGCTCAGTTTTTATATTTTCTAATTTTTTTGTGCTCTGACTTTTGCCTAGGTCGCCCTTTCGGGTTTTCGGCCTAGCGAGCCTCTCAAGGATAGTATTTCTTCAACTTGTCCATATTGATCGATTGTGAGAACTCCAAGCCATCTAGATCCATCAGAACCACAGCTCCACCTGACCAGATAGCTTTGATGATGTAAGGACCAGTCCAATTAGGTTTGAACTTGCCTCTTGGGTCGTGGATGGGAGCTCGGTTGTCTTTGAGCACCAAATCTCCTTCTTTCAGATTCCTGGACTTAACCTTCTTGTTGAAAGCCCGGGCGATTCTGCGTTGATAGCCTTGGATGTGGTACAGTGCTTTCAGTCTTCTTTCATCAAAGAGCATGAGTTCTTCGAATCTGCTTTGCTGCCAATCTGCTTCGGCTATCTGGCATTCAGCCAATACTCGTAACGACGGAACCTCAATCTCAATGGGTAGAACAGCCTCCATTCCATAGACCAATGAATATGGAGTTGCTCCAGTAGAAGTTCTGATTGAAGTCCTGTAGCCCCACAGAGCAAATGGCAGCTTGTCTGGCCAATCCCGATAGGTTCCCACCATCTTCTGTAGTATATGCTTGATATTCTTGTTGGCGGCCTCAACCGCTCCGTTGGTCTGCGGCCGGTATGTAGATGACTTATGGAAAGCTACATTGTATTTCTCCAACAAGTCTATCACTTCTTTCTTGAAGTGGGAACCATTATCTGAAATTATTTCGTTTGGCACCCCGTAGCGACAGATGATGTTGTTCCTGATGAACTTTGCGACATGCGACGCCTTCAACACCGCGTATGATTGGGCCTCGACCCACTTTGTGAAATAATCTATCGCTACTAGGATAAACTCATGCCCGTTGGACCCCTTCGGGGTAACAGCTCCGATCACATCAATTCCCCAGACTGAAAAAGGCCACGGCGAAGTCATGTTGTACAGTTTTGACGGCGGGATGTTCATGCGATTTGCATGAATTTGACACTTGTGGCATCGCCGAACAAAGCTAATACAATCCTCCTCCATGGTTGACCAGTAGTAGCCCTGTCTGAGGATCTTTCTGGCTAGCATTACTCCATTCATGTGTGCACCGCACTCTCCCCCATGGATGGCTTCCATCAGGCGTCTTGACTCTTCAGCTTCTACACAGAGCTTATGCATTCCCAGATGACCCCTTTTGTACAGCTTTCCTCCGCAGATAGAGCAGCCATTCTTCTGACAGCCCTCTTATCCTTGGCATTTGCCCCTAGTGGATATGCCTCATTTTCCAAGAAGTTCCAGATGTCGTAATACCAGGGGTTGCCGTCTTGAACCTCATCTATGGCGGAAATTGACTCGTATGCTGGCACGAACTTCTGATCAATAATGACTGGACGCATCCGGACTCCGAACGGGATGTCTATCATAGAAGATAGAGTTGCTAATGAATCTGCGAACCTGTTGTTCTCTCTCACGAGGTGGGTGAAATTTAGCTTCTCAAACCGGGGAATTAACAAATCCAAGGTTTGGTGGTAGATTATCATCCTTTCCTCCTTGACTTTCCAATCTCCTTTTGCTTAAGACACAACAAGGTTCGAGTCCCCAATGACGTCCAACCGTCTTGCCCCTAGTTCCAAGGCTGCTTCCAGGCCAGCAATACATGCCTCATACTCTGCTTCATTGTTGGAAACTTTGAACCGGAGCTTGAATGCTAAAGGGATACGGGAATCGTCAGGCGCTATCAGCAACACCCCTATCCCATACCCATACTGGTTTGACGCTCCGTCAAAGTACATCGTCCAAGTTTCATTTTCGACGTGCAGAATGGCTTCGTCTGGGAATAGATACTCAACCGCTTCATCCCCCTCAACCGGGTGGTCGGCAAGGAACTCCGCTACCGCTCTCCCTTTTACTGACTTGCGCGTTACATACTTCAAATCAAATTCGGAGAGCAACAGCAGCCAACGAGCTAGCCTACCCGTAAGTGCTGGTTTCTCGAAAAGATATTTGATGGGATCCAAACGCGAAACCAACATTACTGAGTCGGCTAACAGGTAGTGCCGCAGCTTCCTGGTTGCCCATACCAAGGCCAAACAAGCCTTCTCCAGCGGTGTATAGCGGGTCTCGTAATCCAGCATCTTTTTGCTCAGATAGTATATGGCCCTTTCCACTTTGTCTTCTGACTCCTGCGCGAGCATGCAGCCCATGGTAGTCTCAGTTACCGAAAGATACAATATCAACGGCCTCCCCGGCTCTGGTGGCGACAACACGGGTGGGTTCTGTAGATACTCTTTGATCTGCTCAAAAGCTGCTTGACATCGGCCGTCCCACTGGAATTTCTTTCCTTTCTTCAGGAGACCAAAAAGTGGTTCACAAGTCAAGGTTAATTTAGAAATAAACCGTCTTATGAATTGCACTTTACCTAGAAAGCCTCGCACCTCCTTTTCAGTCCTTGGTGGTGGCATTTCTAAGATGGCCTTGATTTTGGAAGGGTCGACCTCGATGCCCCTTTGTGTGATCAGAAACCCTAGCATCTTCCCTGCTGTAACACCAAACGTGCATTTCTGGGGATTCAGTCGCAGCCGAAACTCTTTGATCCTTTGAAAGAATTTTTGTAAGGCGGTGTAGTGGCCCTCTCTATCTTTGGACTTGACAATCATGTCGTCCACGTACACCTCGACCTCTTTATGGATCATATCATGCAATATTGTAGTCGCTGCCCGTTGATACGTAGCTCCAGCATTTTTCAACCTGAATGGCATCACTCTATAACAATATGTACCCCACGGGGTAGTGAACGCAGTCTTATCCTGGTCTTCGGGTGCCATCACTATCTGATTATAGCCTGAGAAACCATCCATAAACGAAAGCAAGGCGTGTCCTGCCGTGAAATCCACCAATTCGTCAATGTGCGGCAAGGGGAAGTCGTCCTTCGGACTGGCCCTGTTCAAATCTCTGAAGTCTACACAGACCCGAATTCTTCCGTCCTTCTTTGGCACCGGAACTATGTTGGCCAACCAAGTTGGATATTCAGATACCAGCAGGAACCCTGCGTCAATTTGCTTGGTGACCTCTTCCTTAATTTTGAGAGCCCAGTCCGGGCGAATCCTTCTGAGTTTCTGTTTGACAGGGCGGGCCTCGGGATCAAGAGGGATCCGGTGCTGTACAATCTCAGGATCGATTCCAGGCATGTCTTCGTAGGACCACGCGAAAACATCTTTGAAATCTTTTAATAAAGCGACTAAGCGCTCGCGCTCCTCTGAAGACAACGTGGACCCGATCTGGACCAGCCGCGGGTCCTTCTCAGTACCAACATTCACAGTAGTGATTTCATCCATTAAAGGTTTAACAAATCTTTCCTGCTCTTGATCAATTAATCGTTGCAAAACTGGGGGAATTTCTTCCTCGCTGTTTTCATCAAAATTTTGAAAATCTTGATTTAAGCAATAAATCAAAGGCACAGAAAAATACTCGGAAACCACATCCACATCATTCTCATTAAATACTTCCAAGCCGTCAGATTCCTCTGTTACAACAGACTCAAAAGAAAATGAAAAAGACGACCTAGACAGGACTGTGGCATCCGGGTTATCACCCCCAGGAATACCGGACTCAGACTCAGTCGAGCTGGAATCTGATTCCGACGCACAAGATTCGGTAGAATCAGATTCCGGCTCACTACCTGACCCGGAACTGCTAGATAAAAAGCCTTCTTCATATTGCCAGATGAGAGAAGGTGCGATAGATGCATCCAAGATCGGCGCTGGAAAGCCCGCAGCTATTTCATCTCCAATCACAGAAACCGAAGAGTTATCCCCCAAGCACTCTTGGTCGATCGGAGGATCTGATAGTAGACTCGCCAGTGTTACCCCCATTTCAAGCTCTGTGCTCTCAGGATCCACTGTTTCACACTGCTCAACCTCAGTTGGTGGGTCTGTCTGCGCTTCGGCAACGTCATCCCCAGATAATTGTATGTCGAAGAAGATTTCAAAACCAGGCACGTGCTTCCCCTCCGCGTTTAGCCATGGCTCCGGGAAGCCGCAGAATGGAAAATCTTCCCCCTCCCGGACGAAACGTCCGTTTAGGGTACCCCAGATGGGCCTATGTATTAACTCAAATGGCTTCCCGGCCTTCTTTGCTCTGGCCCTTCCGGCCATTTCCTTCCCTTTCCTTATCCAATCCTCCTTGGTGGGCAGATAACCCAGTCCAAAGGCGTGGGGGTTGTGTGGCACTTCGGCCAACACTGAGACGCCCTTCCGGCCGCTTCTCCCTAATCCCATCCTAGGGATATGTTTTAGCTTGTTCATGAGGTAGATAGATTGTGCACTAACATACATGCCTTCATTCACAGCCATGACATTCTGAACCACTTGAGCCTCGGCCAAAGTGAACCCCGACAAAAACACATCCTCCGTGCCGTGCTCAATCTCCAAGACAGGTGTAGACACTTCCGGCGGCGGATGGATTGATGAATTCCCGAAAACGATCGCTACCTCTTTCCCGTGAGGGTACTTTAGCATCTGATGTAGAGTGGAAGAGACTGCTTTGACCTGGTGCAACCACGGTCGCCCCAAAAGTAGGTTAAAGGTTGCGGGAACGTCCAAGATATGAAATTCGACACTGTGTTGTCCTGGACCAACCTTGGTTTGAATTTTAACAGTCCCCATCACTTCTCTGCTGGTATTGTCGTATGCTCTGATCACTTGGGTAGTTGGGACGAAGTCCACGGGTTTCAACCCGATTGCATATGCCGTTCTGGTCGGGCAGACATTAATTGCAGACCCGGTATCAACAAGTACCACCGGTATCCACTTATCTCTACATTCCACAGAAATATAGAGAGGTTTGTTATGGTTTGTGCCCTCAGGCGGTAGCTCCTTGTCCGAAAAGGTTAATGCCGGGGAACCTCCTTCCGGAAAAACCAACCCAACCAGCTGTTCAGGCGTGGTGTCTATGGAGAGTTTGGACTTGTCCATAGCAGATAGGACAGCTTCTCTGTGCACTCGTGATGCCATTAGCAGTCCCCAGATGGAGATGTCTGCTTGTATTTTCTTTAATTGTTTCAGCACAGCTTCATCTTCAATCTTCTTCTCCTTCTGTCTCTCCACTTCTCTATCCTTCCCGGATGCCTCGGGTTGGTCCAGGTGTGGGGGCTTGAAGTACCGCCCACTTCTTGTCATATGGTCCACTTCATCAAGATACCAAGTATCATCCGGCTGGCCACTTCCCCAGTCTTCATCGGTGTGGGCAAGACACAAGTCGTCATCTTCCCACCACATTCCGCTGGCAGCCAACAGACACCTGTCTGGCTCCGGTCCACTCGCACTCTCAGTGCTCTCTGTCCATATGCTCGCGGCATTGTCTGTCTTCGTGCACACAGCACTTTCAGTCCCCTCAGGGCCTTTAGCCTTTCTAATTCTCTCAGCCTCCTCAAACTTTCTTTGTTCCAGCTGCGTCAGTACAGCTGTTTGTTCAACAGTTCCCATATCCATAATGCCCATGTCCTGAGCGGAATTCTTAACACCGGCGCTCTCCAGCGGTACAAGTTGATTTTCGGCCGTTCCGGCCACAACTGATATTTCCGCCCCTGCCGGGCTCTGTTCTGGTTGGGCTTCCCCCACTGCATCCGGTTGATCCTCGAGCCATCCAGTGGCCTCCTCTGATCCCTCATAATCGTACCAATTGATTGACGCATCCCCCAGTTCCTGGTCGTCGAGAAATTGCAAGTTAGCAAAGTCCTCCTCCACGGCTGTCAGCTCATCTGCCCATAGCCCAGATCCATCCCCTCGGATCATGCATAGCTCTCCTGTCTCTGGCAATTCTACACTTAGCCCAATTCGGCTCGTTGATAGGATATGCTTGCTTGGATCATAGGCTCCCTCAGCAAAACTCCGTCCAGTCCCAGATTCAACAGACTCATTCTCTCCCAAAATCTGTCCTGCCCTGTCTTCGACGGTCATCACCATCGGTTCTGGTTGGGTTTTGGAGATGTCCACCATGCACAAGAAATCAGTGCAATCGGGGAGGAGCACCTCCGGCTTGGGTAGGTGGGTGGGCGTAATATAGATGCTAGGATCGTAAGATGCGACCCCAGTCTGGATGAAATTAATTCTTTTGGGAGGGGGAGCTTGGTTATGTGGTGGGAGAGGGTTGGTTGTGACATTGGGTTTATCAGGAGGTGCGATCACTTGTTTGTCAATAAGATCTTGGATCTCATGACGCAATCTGTAACAACGGTCGGTGTCATGACCGTGTTGTTGGTGATACGCACAGTATTTTGACGGGTCGTAAGAGGGGGGGAGTGGATTCGGTAATGGCTTTGGTTCCAGGGGTTTTAAATGATTTTTTCTGATCAATATTCCCAGAACCTTGGTCAGGGGCATATATAGTGGGGTAAAGGTTCTTTGGCCTCGCGGTTGGAATCGGTTGTTTTGTGTGTTGCTTCCGGACGCGCCGGAGAATGGTGTGGCAGTCATGGGCCTTGGAGGGGGAGGGGGAGTGGTGGTGACCATACTAACTTCCGAGGCTCTCGTATTTGCAGCGCCACTCGGGCCTGCATTGTTGTTGCGGTTAAAGGTCCTCCTCGGTTGTTCTCTGTCGTGGTCAAACAGACCTTGTTTCATTGCATCTTCGATTTGCACCCCCATATCATGTAAATCTGCGAAAGTAGGGAAGGGGACTACAATCATCCTCTGCATTAACTTCGGGTGGAGATTGCGCACAATCATCCGAATTTGATCTTTGTCAGTGGGCCTTAGAGTCATCGTCGACGCCTTTGCCCTCCATCGGATCACAAAGTCCGAGAAAGATTCCTTGGGCTCTTGCCTCGTCGTTTCAAGATCACGGGTTGTGATCTCGATCTGAGTGTTGTATGAATATTACGTGACAAAGGCCTCAGCCATCTCATCCCAATTCTTCTTCACTTCATCTTGTAATCTTGCGTACCAATGGGAGGCCACACCTGACAGGGTTCGGCCGAATAGTGAGAGCTTCTGTGGTCGTGTTAGGCCCATTGGCCGCAAGACATCCGCAAACAGTCGGATATGGACCATGGGGTCGCCGGTCCCGTCAAAACGGTCGATTTGTGGCATTTTGAACCTATCGGGGAGTGTTACGGCCTCCTCGGTATATCCATCTTCGATATCCGGCATAGCCTTGACCCCTTGGGATTTCTTGAAGAGCTTCTCCAGTTTGCTCAGTTTCAGAGCTGTATGATCAACCTCGACCTCGAAGGGAGAGTCCGGGTGATTGGATGTATGGACCTTGGACAGTTGTGGTGGAAGCGGGGGCGGAGCCGGCCCCGTTGGAAGACTCGTGTCCTCTTGTAAGTTTTGGACATTCGGCAGGGTATTCTGGGCATTTGGTGGGGCGTTCTGAACAGTAGGTGCCTGCTCAGGTAACGGAGCCCCTGCCGGAGGAGGGATTTGGTGTGAAGCAGATGCTGTATTCTGCTGTTGCAATCTGGTAATCAGCTCAGCCTGTTGGGCCATGACTGTGGCCTGCTGTTTGGAGAATTCCGCTTGACGGGCGGCATCGTCATGCATTTGCTTCATACTCTCCTGCATCTGGCGCATTAGAGCCTCCATCCCTGATGTATTCTGTTGCTCCATCTGTCTAACTGGTATGTCTATTTCTACAGCAGTAATTGAGACCTCAGTCCTATAGTCCTCTGATGAAGTAACCCACTGCTCCGACAACCTCTGTTCTGACACACTACGCCTTTTCGGCTTCCTTCTGGTAACAGGGGGTAGAGAATAGAACACTGGCTGTCCGTCGATTAGATCCTCAGATCGATGGAGTCGACGACCTCGTGTCCAATGTGCTTAGGGAATGCCTGCTGGGTTGGAAGCAATTGTGCTAAAACTGACCTAGCAAAAGATAAATAAAGCGAAAAGGAAATAAATAAACAGATAAACGGGCAGCATAACAGCTTAAAATAAAATGCAAGACACGCAGTCGGGCATAATCAACACACAGTCAATAAGCTGAATAACACACTGTCCTCAAACACTGATATTTATCCCTGTATCACTGTCTAAAACGGAATCTGATATCTGCAGATAACTAATCCTCAAATACTGGCTGATGCCCGCAGGTGATGCCAACGATACTGAACTGATGCCCGCAGGCTTGATACTCAAACTCATATACTGATCTGATGCCCGCAGGCCTGATACTGACAATACTGAACTGATGCCCGCAGGCCTGACGCCCAAACTCATATACTGATACATGCATTCCTGTAGAGACGCACTCTAAAGCACATAACAGATAAGTGAGAGCCAAAAACACCCCTATGTTGGGGTAGGGTATCCCTGTCCTATTGCGTCAGGAGCTAGGGTTTCACTACGCACGCAGTGGTTTCAAACAACCTATGAACGGGTAAGCAACCTGTCCTAATTTGGAATGGTCACTATGGATCCGAATATGCACTAGGTCGAATGGTCAAAGAGGGTGCCCCGGTAAAACCGGGGTTTGTGTTCCCATACTGGCAGAGCCCACAACCGGTCAGCCTTATGGTCATGCCTTGACAAGACAAGCCTCCGGCAAACCGTTCAGGAATAGCATATGGCAAACACGGTGTCCTAGGCGCACCAATGCAAATGCAATGCAAAGAATCACGCAAGTGTAGTCAAAAACAGATATCATGAGTTCGAGTCAAGCTCTCTAAATCCCCAGCAGAGTCGCCAGAAACTGTAACAAGCCCGCGGGGGACCTCGCTACAGCTCGGACTCGACTTTCGTAGTCACGGTTCTAAATCTGAACCAAAGAGTCCAAATCCGGCAAATCGTTTTAGGAAAACTAATTTTTTGAAAGAAGTGCCAAACATGGACTGCTTTGCCAGATACAGAGTCGCCACCTAAATATTTTATTTTGGGAAATTTAGGAAACCCTGACTCGGTGCCAAAAGGCCACGTGTCCGTCATCACCAAAGTTGCCTCGGCTCGGGAACTTGGGTACGATTGGGGAAGGTCACTTCGTGAGCACCCCCGCTCGCCCGGTCATAGACCGGCCTCTACTAACCATGATATCAATTTTTGAAAACATTGCGAGTTCTTATTCCGGTTTATTGGCCTAGGTTACTATGTGATGCGCACAGCATACAAGTATAGACTGGATCGCCTGAATTGGAACAAAACATTTCATGTTTGTTTGTTTGAAAATAGTTTTGCTACCCGCAGGTAGGCTTGAAACATCTGATGATTTATTCCAATCTAAATAACCCAACCTTCACCCACAGGCATTCAGGCAGTTATATCAGATAAGCACATAGCCTCATGGTAAACATGCTATCATGGCATTCACTCACACGCATGCAAGGATGCTAAAGCGTAAAACTTACCGAGTACTCCAAGCCAAAATAGACACTTATTAGAAATCATGCATGAATCCTAAGTATACAGAAATGTCTAATGCAACACATGCGAAATGCAACTATAGCAGGCTCGGCTATTCTAAGATGGTATATGAGATGCTACAACTACCATGTATTCAACTTGGAATTGGAAGTACGATGCAGTTAGTATGATGCGCCGAGCCCGGTGCATGCAAAACAGATGAATGATGCAAACATGCTATCATACTGTATGCTAATTTAAACATGCCCTAATCTAACCATCATAAGCGGATAAATAAAAGAGAGAAAGACGTGGGGTTGGAAGACATACATCAAACTCACCCACACTTATTACAGTTGTGCCCTCGCGCAGAGGGTCCGAATAAATAATACAGTCCAAATATTACAGTCCCGAATGAAAGAATATTACAGTCCAAAATATTACAAAATCCTAATTAATTAACAAATTAACTAAGAAAGCAAATAAAACTGGCGTGCAAGCCAGGGACTGCCTTGCTTCTGATGGGTGATGCATGTCCGGGTTGTCTTGCGCGGAAATCCACCGGAATGCCCCGATTAGCCTCTGTTTACACCTGTTCTTGAAATGCGTGCCAAGCCCCGAAAGGTTGCTGATTCTTCGTTTTGCTGCAACAGAGAGCAGAAAAGGGGCATAGCAATGTATTTGCACAGATATATGCATGTCTCGATCCTCGTGCCACCAATCACGCATACCGAGGCATGATGGCCGAGGAGTCGAAATGCACAACTCAATATAGGATGAATGCACATGAAGCTACAGCTAAAACCTAACTCCATCATGGGTAATCCGGAGCGTCGGTGACTGGGGAATTGAGACACATTCCGTCACTCGGAGTACGACATGTACCTCGTTTCCCGTGCCCGGGCTAACTCCTATTCCGGACACGATGCAATATGCACGATATGCATGAAATGCAACTAAGATACAATCCTAATATATACAATGCTATGGAAATGAGATGCCTCGAAATGCGTGCTCACAGGCACGCAAACCGAGGCGATGACAGAATGCAATAAAAATGAGATGCCTCGAAGTGCGTGCACACGGGCACGCAAACCGAGGCGATGACAGAATACAATGAAAATGAGATGCCTCGAAGTGCGTGCACACGGGCACGCAAACCGAGGCGATGGCAGAATGCAATGAAAATGAGATGCCTCGAAGTGCATGCACACAGGCACGCAAACCGAGGCGATGGCAGAATGCAATGAAATGACATGAAAACAAGATAAATGGGCTTATACCAACATGAGTGAGCCTCAGCCACACTCACATAGGATGCCAGCGGATAAAAATGAAGTGCCTCGAAATGCGTGCACACGGGCACGCAAACCGAGGCGGTGGCAGAATATAATTAAATGACATGGAAACATGATAAATGGGCTTATACCAACATGAGTGAGCCTCAGCCACACTCACATAGGATGCCAGCGGATAAAAATGAAGTGCCTCGAAATACGTGCACACGGGCACGCAAACCGAGACGGTGGCAGAATGTAATTAAATGACATGGAAACATGATAAATGGGTTTATACCAACATGAGTGAGCCTCAGCCACACTCACATAGGATGCCAACGGATAAAAATGAAGTGCCTCGAAATGCGTGCACACGGGCACGCAAACCGAGGCGGTGGCAGAATGTAATTAAATGACATGGAAACATGATACGGGCTTATACCAACATGAGTGAGCCTCAGCCACACTCACATAGGATGCCGACGGGTAAAAATGAGGTGCCTCGAAATGCGTGCACACGGGCACGCAAACCGAGGCGGTGGCAGAATGTAATTAAATGACATGGAAACATGATACGGGCTTATACCAACATGAGTGAGCCTCAGCCACACTCACATAGGATGCCGACGAGTAAAAATGAGGTGCCTCGAAATGCGTGCACACGGGCACGCAAACCGAGGCATTGGCAAAATGCAATGAAATGACATGGAAATGGCATGCAATCATTCTAATGGAATTTCAGCAGTAAAATATGGGGGAAAACAGTCCCGAAATGAGGCGAAATGACACGAAATGCATGGAATTATCCCGAAATGCAACATTAGGCACCCGAAATGGCCTATAGCTATGCCAAACATGCACAACATGGATATGAAATGCAAAGACAGAAGCTAGACAGTCCCAAAAAAGGCACTTTCACAGTTATAAACATGGCCAAACAGCAAGCATAGGTATGGAAAAAATGGCATGCAAGAATAGGGGCCAAGAGAGGGGTAATGAAGCAAGTGATACAAGCAAAACCCAAACTGAAAAATTCCCTTCTACAACACTGAAGAGGGACCAAAAATATGAACATTTACAGTATATGGCAGACCTCAAATCGGTATACAAACATGGTAGAAGTGTGATGCGAAATGAAGCTCAAAAGTGGCTAAAACATGAGGTATGCAAAATAATCACCAAACAGCCGAAGATCCTTAATAAAACATGTAGAATGAGCCAAAATAGGACTATTTCCAGAACTGTAAAATGGCCAAAAACAAAAGCATGGTAGGCTAACTAAACATGCAAGAATGGGGAATAAAAGAGAGATATAACATGAAGTGACCTATGGAGGTCCCAAACCATGAAAGGACCTAAATGAAACATGAAGTATGGACCAAAATAAGGACTTTTTCAGAACTGTAAAATGGCCAAAAACAAAAGCATGGTAGGCTGCCATTGCATGCAAGAATGGGGAAGAAAAGAGGAGTATAAAGGTAGGTACAACATGGAAGTCCCAAATGGTGTTGAGCCCTTCTTCAATGTTGAAGAGGGGCTCAAAATAAGCCTAATATCAGTTTACAACATGCTCAAAAACAGATTACTCACGGGCCAAAAATAGCATGCAAAATCATGACATATAAGAGGATCAATGAAGCAAGTGTATTATGGAGGGCTCAAACAGGGTTGAGCCCTTGATGAAAAGTGAAGATGAGCTCAAAAGAGGGCCCTTTTCAGTTGGGGCCGGAGCTTGAAACAAAAATCAAGTGAGGCTTACAAATGAATCAAGAAAAAGGGTCAAAAGAGAAGAAGTGTTACTTACCCTTGAAGACTAAGGCTTTGGTTGCTTCTTGGACCAATTTGCAGCTTCCTTGGCCTTTGAGAAACCTTCCTTGTTGCTGGAAATGAGGTGGTGGTGGTAGAGCTTGGTGGTGTAGAAGAAATGATGGTTAGGGACTTAGGGTTTTTCAAAGAATTGAGAAGGATGAAGATGGAGTTGTGTATGGAGACTTGAAGAACAATTTTTCTAACCCCAAAATACTACAAGGCTTGCTTGTTATATAGGCCAAAGAAGGGGTGTAAAGGTGGGGGAAAAGGAGAGTAATATTCCCCCACGAAATATCTCCCAGATAAAGATCTTTTCTGGGGGATAAAGCCTCACAGCTGTAAAGGGAACAGTGCAAGGAATACGGCCGGCCTGGTACTTTTGTTGCAGGTGGCCGGCCGGCCACACCCCCTAGCCGGTCGGCTAGGGGTCAAAAGGTTCAATCATATTTTCTGGCCGGCCACCAACTGGTGGGGTACCCCTATGTGTGTACAACACAACCATGTGGTTAAAAGTCCAAGAAAGTGGGTCCAAGGGGTTCAACATTAGCTCGGAAAGAGGGGTTCAAAAGGGTCAATTTGAATTACTGGCCGGCCATGAACTTTTAGGGTCCTCCCATGTGTGTACATCACAAATATGTGGTTCAAAGTTCAGGAAAAAGGGTCCAAGGGGTTCAACATTAGCCCGGAAGGAGGGGGTCAAAAGGGTCAAGTTGAATTAATGGCCGGCCATGAACTTTTAGGGTCCTCCCATGTGTGTACATCACAAATATGTGGTTCAAAGTTCAGGAAAAAGGGTCCAAGGGGTTCAACATTAGCCCGGAAGTGCGAAAAACGGGCGCCGGAGCGCGTCGGAGGATGTATAACTGGTTGCTGCAACAATTGCTGGCCTCCCACCCTTCAGTGACCTCCCCGGTGATAAAACAGAGGTACCTGCCAAAAATGAACGAAAACCGTTGCAAAACGAATGCTCGGGGACCAAAACGCGCAGTTCGGGGTCCCGAAAATGGGCTGTTAAACATCGAAAGTGGTGTTCGGCCACGAAGTGGGTTTCTCAGACCCCAGTGTCCCTCAAAAGGGAGCAAATAAGAAGTATGCCAAAAATTAGAGCAATAGGAGATGGTTAAGCGGTCCCGAACCGAGGCACACGGCCTGATGGCTCCGAAAACCGGAAACCGGACTCCGAAATGGGAAAAAAGGCCTACGGCCACCAAATGTAGCCTACGGACATTGAGAGATGGTCTACGGGACCTCTCTCTTCCCTCAGGAAAAGAAACAAAGAAAACCGAGTCTGGTTCGCAAACCGAGACAAGGCACAGAAGAGGGTTCGGAAGTCCGGAGGCAGGGCTCACGGCCGCAACTCTGAAACTTCTGAACGAGCACATTATGCAACATCACCAAGCGCTCAATCGGTGACGTCTGAGTCTTAAGGTCGGTCAAAAATGGGGTGTCTACAATTAGTCTTACAGAGTGCTATTTAGTGCATCAAATAGGTACTTCAGATATTGATACTTGAATGAATCAATCAACTCGGTAGTGCCAATTAAAATTGGTACCATTGTTTAGAACATCGTAAACCTTCTATGGAGTATAATCATGGTTACTTTGATAGTTTGGTTCTCTTGTCAACTCTATGAGAGAGTATGATACTGTGATGCTGATGCAATTAAGTTAATGTAGAACCCACAGAAGACGATAAATATTAAGTGATTAGTCTTGGTAGAGCCTTTAATTTAATCTTGCTGAATTTTCATTTTATTAAATCTTTTAGATGCTCAAGTGGTAGCCGGTTGATCTCAAGACGTCGCGATGGCAAATTCCAACCCAAGCCCAAGGTTCAAATTAAAAGAGAGAAACCTGGTGCTGACACTTCTCATCCAGATGCAGTTGAGTCCATTCCATGTCCACAACAAGCTCAATCAATTCCTTCTGAAACTGAATACATGAACGAGGGTTCAAACCTTGCATTCCCATCTAACAATATCATTGATTTCCCATCCTTAAGGAAATATCCAATATTTTTTTGGATGATTTAAAACATTTTGGACGGTTTAGAACTTAGGAATAGTTTTTTATGTTTAGAAACTTAGTTTTTAGATGGTTTGGAATGTATAGATAGTTTTTGGATATTTAGAACTTATGGATAGTTTTTTATGGATGTTTGAAATAATATTTTGGTATTTGATTAATGCTTATGTTTTCTTAAATTATACAGAACAGGTGAAATAAAATCTGCTGATTTTTTTTTTTTTTAAAAATATACATATTCTACGGCATGCAAAAAATGCTATGAAACTTAGGTTATCTACGGCAGGCAAAATAGGTCATTGTATTAAATATTCAACGACTAGTAATGAATGTCATGGTTTGTTGCTTGAATTAACGGCGTGCAAAAGTTGTTGTAGAAAAATAAAATACGACGCACAAGATCAACGACGCACAAAGTCTGCTATTAAATAGTTTTTAACGGCGTACTACAGCATGTCGTAGAAAAAGTAACGACGGCGTAAAAAATTTGCTGTTAAATAGTTTTTAACAGCGTACAAAGCATGTCGTTGAAAGTGAATGACTTTCCATGACTAATTATAATATGACGCACGCTGCACGTCGTAGAAGGGTTTTTACGACGTGCATTGCGCGCCATAAAAACCCTTTTTTGTTGTAGTGAGGTGTCGTACCCGGAAGCAAGTCTATGGTGAACTCTACCTCCCTATGAGGTGGCAACTCTGTAAGATCATCAAGAAAGACGTCGAGATATTCACACACTACCCTTGGGAATTCATCCTGAACTACATCACTCCCGTCATCCCAAAGGGTTGCTAAAAGGAAATTGAATTGACCTTGGCCACATGGGTAGTATGAGGAGGGTAAGGATCTATCATACCTATCCCCCAGGAATGTGAAACAATCACTATTTGTAGTGCACACCGTAACCTCTCCCGATGGTAATCTATTGTCGCCCGGTTTGTGAACGGCCAATCCATTCTGAGGATAACATCAAAACCCGACATTTCTATCAATACAAAATTAAATGTGAACTATCGACCTGCCACCTCAATTATACACCCCTGACACTCCTGAGTCAGAATGACACTTCTCCCTACTGGAGATTCTACTGTAAGCGAAGCCTACAATTGTTTACTCTCTAGCCCTAACAATGATGCAAATGATGTGGCAATAAATGAATACGATGCCCCAGTATCAATCAATACCTTAGCCCAAGTATTGAAGATGAGAAATGTACCTCTCACAACTGATGTCCCCGTAGCTTGCTCAGAAACGGTGACAGCATACACTCTTCCCTGCAACCTCTACTCCCCTACGTCACCTCTCTGAACATAAGCTTATTGTGTGGATTGAGTAGACGTGGCTCCTTGAACTGTCCTGGATGCTTGTCTTGATTCAGCCGGCTGATACAATTGACTTTACCCTTGACCCATCTGTAGACCTCCAGACTGCCTAGATCCTGCCACCTCCGGAGTTCCTACTTTCTGCGGACAAAACTTCTTCAAAAGTCCAGGTTGACCACATTGATAACAAGATTATGGCTGGCTCCTATTTTGAGGTTGACCCTGTGGACGTACAGGCTGGGACCGTACCCCACCTTTCTGTCCGCACTCCGCAACCTTGTGACCCATTTGGCCACATCTATAACAAGCACCAGTAACTCAAGTCATATTTCCCGAACTCCCGCCCGTCACATGACTAGAGGATTTGACTTGTTGTGAAGATGATTGCAAGGATGATGATGAACCCCTGGACCTCTTTGAAGAGCCTGTGTCACTCCTAAGATCTGACTATCCTGCTCTCTTCAATCTTTGCCTTGTCTCTTCATCCTCTACAGTAATCTCCGCATGAGCTGCTACTTCAACTAAATGGTTATAATCATGGATCGTATTGCCAACCACCTTTATCAAGATTTTCGGTCTCAACCTTTTCTCAAATTCAAGGCACTTTTGCCCTTCTGTAGCCACAAAGTCGGGTGCAAAACGAGATAAGCTAGTAAATTTAGCCTCAAACTCCGCCATCGGTGCATCTAATTACAATAACTGTTCAAACTGCTTCCTCAATCGCTCCCTAGTCGTGGGAGGGAGGAATTTGTTTTGGAAAACTTGCATGAATGCTTCCTAGGTATGTTCAACCCCATGCTTTATGGATTTCCACCACTGCCCGGCCTCCCCCTTCAATTGGTAGGCCGCTAATGCTACTTACAACTCATTTTCTCGGATGTCTAAGATCTCAAAAGACTTGACCACTTGCTCCAACCACTCGTCAGCTTTCATCGGATTGGGCTTGCCGCTATACTCGACAGGATTGGAACAAAGAACTTCTTTTTCAAAAAGGAAGCTCTCGTTTCCCCTTTAATAGTCCTAGCCGCTTGCTCGGCTCTCAACATTTCCATGGACTCCCATAGGGCCCCGCCATTTCCCTAGCCAAGACCCTCAAATCTTCTTGGGCCGGTGGAACGGGTCTGTCATTTTGACCCACTCTTTCCTCTTGCGGAGGGATCTCAAGTTGGGTTGGGATGTTCCGGCCTCCCTGATGGGGTCTGTCGTGAGCTCTAGCACGCTCGGACATCTATAAGAAATAAGGACAACGTTAAAGTCAATAATAACTTTCCGCACCTAAGTGCTCCATACTCAATCCTCACACTCACTCCCCTTGAAAACTTCATAAACTTTCATGTCAAATAATCCAAACAAATACACAAACATTCACACAGAAACACACATGAGTTATCCTCCCTAGATGTTAGCTAATTCCATGGCGATCAAGGACTCCAGGTGGAAAGAACATTGATCAAGTGCCTTTCCACTAGGATTTTGATGAATGCGACGGACAAAGCCACATCATAGGAGTCTAACCCCATATCCATATAGTCACATAGAGACACATACACACTAGGGATCCTAAGCATTCCATCTTGACCTAAGGACCTTACTGTGACACACGTCACTTCCCACGAGCCCAAAGTATTCTAGCCTATCGCTCTGATACCAATTTCTAACGTCCTGGAAATTCACACAATAATACACAATAATAACATGATCCTTTAATCCAAAATGCCATCTTTCTCATTGAACTAAGAGTTAAGTGATTACAATTTAATAAATACATTCCCCCAATATCCGAACTTCGTTTTCCAGTTCAATGAACTAGATGACCTAACAAAAACATAAGCCCCTTGGGCGGACAACATCACAAGATACATTCAGTAGTCCAGATACAAAAATCCCACTTTAAAACAACCAACACCCTCTCGACTTCTACCATCCCCAAAAAAAAAAGAGTTAGTGCTTGGACCAATCCATCAACGAGGTTGTCCTTCGTCAATTCCTGAAAAATAAATTAAGGTTGAGCTATATGCCCAGTAGGAACACATTTAACCAAGTATTTATTCCTTTGAAAAAGATTATGGCATCCATGTGACAAAACATTACAATGCAATTTGTTTTCACAGATAGTCTTTAACAAATCACAATGAACCATGATAATCTAACACAGACAATTACAATTCATGTCTTCATGTATAATAATTAAACATCCATAACCATGGAGAACATGCTGCACATCCATCCACAAGAGTTCAGTTGAGAACACCCGTTACTTTTATTTTAGAAACCGCCCCCACATTTACCAACTATTAAACGGCAGGAAGTGGGCACCCTAAGGAAAACCATTTGTTTTTCCACTTTCGCCAGCTATTATACGGTGGGACTGTGTGGACACCCCCAAAACATTTTCCCCACATTCGTCTAGCGATAAGCCTAAACAGGGCATTTGGGCACCTTTTTAAACTCCCCGCACGGGTACCAACACAACACCACATTTACCCAAAACTAACTCTCACTTGGACTCATGCACAATTAACAAATATATCACATTTCAATCCTGCCAACAAACATCTAACATCACCACAGATGAACACCACTTAAAATTCAAGGAATAATAACAACCAAGCCACTATTCCTTTTTACTATATCAATATCCACACTTTCCATCTTTCCATTATTCACAATATTTCATGAGCTAAGAGAAATTCTGTAATGACCCAGATTTTTATTTATTTTTAAATAGCCAATGCATAATTTAATTGAGCAAAATTTTTGAATTTGATTGCTATGTAAATTCTGTGCGAAAATAGTTTGGTTTTGTATTTTTTAAAAATAGTTCCCAATCTCAGAAAATTATGAAATTTTAACATGTTGTTCACATGCGAGTCTAGCACGTTGGGTAAACATTTCAGAATTTATTGATGAGTATTTATTGTATGAAAATTCGCGGACTGATCGGTGTTCGGTCTAGTGTACAACATAATTTGATAGAGTTTTGGGTGTTTAGGTCATGACTTGAGATTAAATTGTTGGGTCTATTTTGGTATATAATTGGACCATGTTTGACTTATGGGTGAGACCCATGATTTAGATTTAATTTAATTTGAGTTTGTTTAATGACCCATGTTTAACTGTTTGGTCATTTTTAATTATGTGATTGGTAATAACCACCTTGGAAGTTGTTATTATTTATTATAAAGGATTATAATAAATATTCGATAGTTGATTTTATGGTGGGTACATTATGGTGAAAAATTATATATATTTTTATAGTGAGCAAAAGATTATATTTTGTGGTGTATAAAAATGTTATATTTTGTGGTGAGAAAAATTATATCATTTTATGATTTATGTTACAAAATTTTGAAATGTTATTACAATGTATATATTGTACCAATTAATGGGTTGAATAATATAAAAATAAATAAATAAAATTTTGGGAAAAGTGTGTTGGGAGGTGCGTAGAGACAAATCCCATGTGGGTTGTCTCTTTCTTTTCTATCTTTTCCTCATCTCCATTACTTCCATCTTTCTTCATCCATTTTATTTATTTATTTTTTTAGTTGAGCAGAGTTTTTGCATCTCTTTTTCTCTTTCTTGAATACTCCATAGAAACTCAACCTTTGAGGTTTAAATGGGAGTCCATAGAGTGAGATTTTGCAAAAGTTTTGTACATGAAAGTCGGAGAGCTCGTCGTGATCTTCGCAATGGAGTCTCGGATTCATGATCTGGCAAGATTTGCCTTCCAGATATGCTTTTCTTTATTATTTGAGGTAGGGACTTTCTT
This sequence comes from Camellia sinensis, assembly GCF_055761805.1. Lineage (NCBI taxonomy): Eukaryota > Viridiplantae > Streptophyta > Magnoliopsida > Ericales > Theaceae > Camellia > Camellia sinensis. Next base: position 49,128,230 of record NC_138965.1, read on the forward strand.
CATATTCTTACATTAAAGTTATGTTAGGGTTATTTTAAGAAAATATGTCATTATAAGCGATATTGCATATATATATATATATTTATTTATTTTTAGATTTTTTTTGGGTAATTTTTGAAAGAAAAATTAGGTTGAAGTGTTAAGAATATTGTTATTTTGAAATTGATTTGGAAAAATCATCTTGTGTTGGAAATGCTTGTTAAAAATCTAAAAATAAAATAAAATTTATAGTTGTATGAGTTGTATCTACCTCATATTATGGTTAGATAATTTATTTTGAGAAAATAATGTTGAAATATTTATCTCATCTTTGAGTTTTGAAATTTATTTTTGAGAAGAAAAATAAATTGATGTTGATGAATATGGTGTAAATTGTTAAGTTGATATTATAGAGTTGTTTTGGGATTAAAAACTCTAAAAGTGTTATATTCATGAAATACGATTATGCTTGAAAGATGAGTTGGGTTAAGTTATGTTTGGTATTATTTCTTTTGGAAAAATGTGAATATAAGAAAATTACTAATTTAGTGGATTAAATTAGTTTGGTTAAAAGTTTATATCCTTTAAAGTTAAAAGTGTATTATTGAGATTATACAATAACTTTTAATATAGTAGGATGAAATGTTAATATTTCATAAGTATGAGATATTAGTGAAATTTATTTTGGTTATCTTGGTTGAAGTGGAACAAAATTTATTGAAAGTTTTGTATGAGTCAAGACAATTGAGAAATGGATTTTTGATTTTAATAGTTGGAGTATGCTAATATGTTGCTTTTGAACATCAAATTTATATATGTGACATTTGAATTGTAAATTGAGGGTTTGGTTAAATTGGGAGTTGATTACCTATAATCTTGCTATTTAATGTATTTTTGTATATAAAATTACGTACGGGTATTTGAAAGTGAGAGAGCTTTAATTTGTGAAAAATCCTAAATGCTAATGTTTTGGGAGTTGTTAGATTTTTTAGAAAAGATTTTGTTTGGTTTAAAAATTGAGGTTTTGATTCGGAAAACACTTATGAAACTATTAGAATATCAAGTATTTATTACTCCTTTGAAATGTTGAGTTTAATGGAAAGTCATATAAGTCTTGAAAGTTTGTCTTTAAAATGTGGAATATGGATTGTTTCTAAATGTTGGGAATCATGGGAGATTCCAAGTTATGGTTATAGGTTGGATTGTATATCCATGTTGTTATCTTTTAAATTAATACATTAGAGATAACTATTTTGACTATCGGTGGAAATTTACCGTATTTGCATTAATGAGGGATTTCTTGGAAGGATAAGAAATGTTAGAACTTTGAACGTTTGAGATATAGTATGCTATAGATTTGTCTTGAAATGACTAATTGGAAATGCTGATTAACATATGGAGACTACATGAATGTGGATATTGTTGGATTATCTCTTGGAATTGTATTATGATATTACATTGATAGAGATATGGAATTTGATCACAATGGAGCCTTGTGTGGTGGAATTGAAATTGGAACTAATCTAATGCATTGTTACATATTGCATTGCCATCCCATTTCATTGTTATCATGGATTTTGAATTGCAATTGAAGACTATTGTTTTGAGAACGGAATTGTTTTTGGGAACCAAAATTATTTGGATTTGATTTGGATAAATATGTTGGTAAGTCCGGCTAGGAGGTGTAGTTTGATATTGGTTAAGTTGGCCAGAGTGTCCATGGTGAAAGACTAGAAATCCACGCGGATAAGTGTCGAGCCTTCTAGTTAATACTGGTAAAAATGACAGATTACAGGTGTTGAGCCTTCCAGTTAATACTAGTAAAAATGACAATTTGGTAGTACTTGTATAGTCTACTTGCAGACACCAGCCTAGGGATTACCTGAGTCGTATTTACCATCTTGGAATTTTATTGAAATTGTTGGATTAATGTGTTTTCGAATTGGCATTATGCATAAGATTTTCAAAAGATGAGAAAAATATTTTGAGCATGACATGGTGTAGACACCCCATTTTTGACTGACCTTAAGACTAAGACGTCATCGATTGAGCGCTTGGTGATTGCGCATGTTGTGCTTGTTTCGAGGTTTCGGAGTTTTCGGCTGAGTGCCTTGCCTCCGGGCCTCTAAACTCTTTGTGCTTTGGCTCGGTTTATGGACCAAGCCTTGTTTCTCTCCCCTGGAGGGAGGGAGTGGTCTTGTAGACCATCTCTTTGTGGTCGTAGACCACTTTTCCCGTTTGGAGACTAGTTTCTAGTTTTCGAAGCCTTCGGCTGCGCGCCTTGACTCGAGACCACTTAACGTTCTCCGTTTGGTGTGGTTTTTGAACCACACCTTGTTTCCTCTACCTAGAGGGACACTGTGGTCCGGGAGACCACTTTTGTGGTTGTAAACCACTTTTGGTGCTCGTGGATTAGTTTTCGGGTCTCTCGGCTGCGCGCTTTGCCTCCCGATCTCTCGTCTTGCATCCGTTTTGGTTTGTTTTTGGTACAAACCTTGTTTTCCTTGTTTGGAAGGTGGTACAAGGGTGGGAGACCAGTATTTCCCATTGGAGACCATTTTTCTTCCCGCCAGCCAGTTTTCTGGTCAGACAACTGGTTTTCTTGGTCTTTGGGCCACCTTTTCTGGTCGACCACCCCACCCCTGGCTTGTTTTCAGTGTGCTGATCATCTCCCACCATGGCCGACCACTTGTTGTCTTGGGAGACCACTTGTGGTGGTCGGTCGACCACTTCAAGTAGTTGGCCGACCACTTCAAGTGGTCGGCTGCTTTTTGTCACATTTTTTGAGATATTTTCCTCCAACTGGCACAGCTGGAGCGTGTATGGAGGGATGGCCTTGAACCTTAGCTTCTTCAAGAAGCTTGAGCTTTTGGTTCTCTATAAAAGAGAACCACCTCCTCCCTTCTCTAGGTTCAGAATTTGGAGGTTTGAGATATACATACACTCTTGTATTTATATCTCCTTGTTTGTTCTTATTTTGTGCCTTAAAGTGTAGTTTTGTCTTACTTTAACACACAAACACCATTCCTTTGTTGCTGAGGTGCTTAGGAGCTGGTTTTGGAGTTTTTGGTTTGGTTTGAGCTTGAAAAACATGCTGGAGTTGTGGTTTTGAAGAGGGTCTTCAAGGGTGAGCCTCTAACTCCTTAAACCCCCTTTCTTGCTTAAGATTTTACCCTTACTTGCATATTGTTTTAAGGTTAACTCTTAACTACAAAAATTTCTATTTTTGTGTGCTTAAGATCTTTGTTTAAGGTCACTTTTGTGTTTGGGGTTGTTTACCCCCTCTTAGGCCTCGTTTGGCCTTGCTTTTGTGCCTTCTTTTTAAGCCTTTGGGACCACCTTATTTTGGCCTTCTCACCACTGAAACTCAGAGGAATTTCAATGGTGGGAAGGGTGTTTTGAGGTCCAAAAAGGGAGAGGGTCATCCCCTCTCCTTGTGTCTTCAATACTTGCTTCATATGCCCCATGTTTGAGCATGTTTGTTAAGCTTATGTTGGCCATATTTTAGCTTGTATTTGGGGTTATTTTGTTGTGGCATACCTTTGTTTTTACTTGGTTTTGTCACTTCATGCATGCATAATACACTTTTAGTGTAAATCACCCAAACTAGTCTTGTATGCTTCATGAAGTAGCATGTCATTCTAGCTTGTTTTGTCTCCATTTCAGTAGGTTTTTGGTGTTGTTTTAGCATTCCATGACTCTGTTTTGGGTGGGTTTGATGGCCCCTTGCATGCTCCATACACTTGTAGTGTAATTCCATGAATTAGCCTAGCGTGTCTCATGCTTTAACATGTCATTCTAGCACGCTTTAGGCTTAACTTCAAGAAGCTTTTGTCCATGTTTTAGCATGCTTTAGCTCTGATTTTGGTTGTTTTGGTCATGCATGCCTTGCTTTGTATAGCTATAGTGCATTCTAGCTTGTTAGCTTTGTGTATCAAGTCCACTAGCATGCATTACTTGGACTATTTGAATGATTTGGCATCATTTGTTATCTGATTTCAGTCCATGTTTCGTGGTCATGCACTTGCATTTATCACTCATTTAATGCGTTGGAGGGTTTGCCCCTATATGCCTTACCATGAACCATTGCGTATGCCTTCATGCCTAAGCTTGCGAGCTATCATTTCAATGTGTTTTGGGGGTTATTTTGCCATGATATAACTCTGATTTTTGTTGGTTAAGTCATCCCATGCTTGGTCCTAATAGGTGTAGTGTAATCCACCTTATTTACCTTGTATGCATCATGCCTTATGCCCCTCATGCTAGCTTGTTTTGGCTTCCTTCCATGCATGTTTTAGTATCATTTTAACATGTTCTAGGACTATTTTGGGTTGCCTTTGCCATATGCTTCATGCTTTGTATAGCTGTAGTGCAATTGGCCTTGCTAGCTTTGTGTTTTAATGATTCATGCATGCTATCGTTGAGCTATTTAGATGATTTGGCATCATTTAATACAACATTTCAGAGCATATAGCATGGCTATATTCCCACTTCATTCATTCTTTAAATGCCTTTGAGTGTTGTGCATTGTTGCCTAGTTTGTGGCCTAGCATGTATGCCATCTTGCCTAGGTACTTGAGTCTTCATCTTAGCATGTTTTGGTCATTGTCTTGACCTATTTTAGCTCTGTCCATGGTTGGTTCATGCATATTTTCCATGTATTGCATGCCTCCTTTGTAGTCCTCTTTATTAGCTTTCATGCTTTAGGACCTTTTCATGTTATACTTACGTTTGATTGAATGATTTGGCATCATTTCTTACTTAAGTTCAGTGCATTTAGTGTTGCTACACTTCCACTTTTGTCACTCTTTGAGCACTCTTGAGAGTTGTGCTCTTAAGCCTAATTGGTGAGCCAATTGGCATGCATGCTTATATATGCTTTTGGTGCCTTCATTTTGGTGTTAATGGCCACTGATTTGGGCATGGCTGAGGTCTGTCCATTTTGGTTTAAGTCCATTGAGTATGTTTGATTGCGTGTTGTTTGCATGCTTATATTACATCGCATTGTGTATGCCATGTTCATCGCATGGTGTATGCCTTATACTTTGCATTGTGTATGCTTAGGTTACATCATTGCGTTGTGCATGCTAACTGATATTTGCATTGTGTATGCTAGTTGTTGCATGCATTAGCATTGTGCATGCCATTAGCCTTGTTAGGTTGTTCATATTGCATGGCATGTTTGCATGCTTAAGTCATATTGCATGTTTGCATGCTCTAGTTGCATTACATGTTGCATGCTTGAGTCGCATTGTGTATGCCATGCTTGTGTTGCATTGTTGTTTGGAATAGGTGTTAGTCCAAACACGAGAAACGAGGGACATTTCATACTTAAAGTGATGAAACGTACCTCAATTCTCGGTCGCCGACGCTCTTGATCATACATGATAGAGTTTTAGGCTTTATGTGTTTACTTGTGCATTCATTTTATATTGAATTGTGCAATTTGGCTTCTCGGCCATCATGCATTGAAATGTGTGATTGGTGACCCGAGGGTCGAGAACCATACTCTCTTTAGCTCATGAAATGATAGGGAGGGTGGTTGTGCACACATACCTTGCAAATACATTGTCATGCCCTTTCTTGCTCTCTGTTGCAGCAAATTGCAATTTGGCAGCAACAAGTGGTCGGTCGACCAGCATTACTAGCTGGCCAACGACTTTTTCTGGTTTTTTAGCACAGAAAGTGGTCGGCAGGTGGTCTCCAATGCCAACAACTGGTCGGCAGCCCTCCCACAGGTCTCCAAGGTGAGTTTGAAGCTTTCTGGAGCTTGGTACAAGGTTCTGAGGACAATTGCAAACAGAGGCAAATTGGGGCATCGTGACGGATTTCCGAATGAGGCGACCGGGCATGTATGCATTCTTCTCCCTCTGAAGCTCCTATTTTATTGCTTTCCTTAGCTGCCATGCTTAGGTTAGCTAATTTATGCTTTGGTTTGTACTTTAATAGTTAATGCGTTTAGCTATTTCAATTTGTTTTGTAATAATTAGTTTAATTAGCTTAGATTAGCTAGTCAGCTTCTTATTCGGACTCTCCCTCGAGAGAGCCAACTGTTGTAATAAGCGTGCGTGTGTGTGATGCATGTCTTGCAACCCCCATTTCTTTCTCCCTTTTACTTAACCGCTTACGATGATTAGTTTTAGGACATATTTCAATTAGCATAACTTATGCTCGCATGCGTACATCCATTCATCTGTATTGCATGCACCGGGTTCGGCGCATCATACTAATTGCATTGTACTTTCAATACATTACTTGAATACGTGTTCAACATCATGTTATCAAGTTGCATTTCACACGACATCTTAGAATAGCCGAGCCTATCTGAGTTGCATTTTTGCATGTGTTGCATTAGTCATCTTAACATGAACTAGGATCATACATGATTTCTAACTAGTTCTCTGTTTTGGCTCGGAGTACACTGTGAGTGTTTACGCTTTAGCATATTGCATGTATGTTATTTATTGCCATGGAAGCATGCTTGCCATGAGGCTAACTGCTTATGTGCTTAACTGCCTGAATGCTTGTAGATGAAGGTTAGATTGCTTGAATTGGAACAATTCATTGAAATCCCGGTTTTAGCCTACTTACGAGTAGCAAACTTCAAACCATTTTCACAAACCAACATGCAACGTTTTGTTCCAACATAGGCGATCTAGTCTATACTTGTATGTTGTGCGCATTACATAGTAATTCTAGGTTAATAACCAGAATAAGAACGCATGTGTTTTCAAAAACAACATATCATGTTAGTAAAGGCCGATCTTTGATCGGGCGAGCGGGGGTGCTCATTGCATGACCTTTCCCTCTCATACTCAAGTTCCCAAGCTGAGGCAACTTTGGTGATGACGAACACGTGGCCTTAGGCATGAGTCAGGGTTTCCTAAATTCTCTCCAAAATAAAATATTTAGGTGGTGACTCTGTATCTGGCAAAGCAGTCCATGTTTGGCACTTCTTTATAAAAATCAGTTTTCCAAAACGATTTGCCGGATTTGGACTTGACTCGAACTCATGATATTGAGTCCGAACTGTAGTAGCTAGAGAGCAAACCGAAATTTCGCCCCCTCGCAGCGCGGAGCATCAGAGAGTTCTCACGGGGCATGTCTACAGTTTCTGGCGACTCTGTTGGGGAATTAGAGAACTTGACTCGAACTCATAATATCTTGTTTTGACTACTCTTATGTGTTTCTTTGCATTGCATTTGCATTGGTGCGCCTAGGACACCGTGTTCGCCATCTACTATTCCTGAACGATCTACCTAAGGCTGTATGCCATAAGGTTGACCGGTTACAGGCTCTGCCACGATAGGAACACAAACCCCGGTTGTTACCGGGGCACCCTTTTGACCAATCGACCTAGTGCATAGCAGAATCCATAGTAACTATTCCAAACTAGGACAGGTTGCTTACCCGATCATAGGTTGTTTGAAACCGCTGTGTGCGTAGTGAAACCCTAGCTCCTGACAAATAGGACAGGGAAACCCTACCCCAACATAGGGGTGTTTTTGGCTCTCATTTGCTTGCTATGTGCTTTTAGAGTGTGCCTCTGCAGGGATGCACGTATCAGTTTGCAAGTTTGGGTATCAGGCCTGAGGGCATCAGTATATGAAGAATCAGCTTTACCTGAGGGTATCAGATTTGAGGCAGATTTTTTAGACAGAATTTAGTAGGGAGCACAGTCATTCAACTATGCTCGTGTCTGTTCCAGCGAAATTGGGCTGAGATGCTGCCTATTTTCTCTTTTGCTAGTTGGTCTTGGAACTATAGCTTCAGAAGGCTCCACTATCCCCCGAGTACACCGGAGTTGTGCTGATAGACTTTGTTAGGTCAGAGATTCTGTTCAGAGCAGCCAGTATTTTCCTTCGCTGAGGCAAGGCAGAGAAAGACCAGTCAAGGCTCACCGGTTCATCTGATCCATTAGTCACCAGTCACATCACCTCTGTTTGATTCAATAGACTCATGATGATGCAGAGTTCAGAAGAAATTGTGGTCATGACAGCGGCATTAAACCAGGGAATCACTGTGTGGGGTGAGACCGATGCTGAAATACAACGCCCATCTGGGGCACCTACCGCATATCCAGTCTTTGAACCCCAATCATTTCAAACTTGTGAGCCCACTACTTTTGAGCTAATGGGAATGATCGGCGATCTTCAGAGAACTGTGGCTGATCTAGCCTTCGGAATGTCGACTCCGCCATCGACCATATCACATGCCGAAAATTTCACACCAGAAGAGCCCCCACTATTAGGGCGAATTGTAATTGAACTCAGCCAACCTAAAGCCATCCCAAGTTCGGGCAATGACATGTCGACAACAAAAGGGCTTCACAATGATGTAGCAACCCAAACCTTCGACCAAACTGAGGTGAGTGGTAAGAATAAGGTGGGGGCAAACACTGATCCCTATGAACAACTTCTGCAGGCTGTTGAGGCTTTGAAAGCCGGGAGACTGAACAAACAGCAAGTGCTCGCAGTTGTTGTAAGAACTGTGGATGACATTTTCACCACTCCGAATGAGAGCAGTTCAAAGCAAGGGGAGAACCGGGAGAAGGGCAGTCGTACCAAAAACGATCCCAAACAGGCGCAAACAGCATCCCAAAAGTCCAATCCCATACCCATTTAGTCACATAAGCATGTTATCACAGTCACAAAATGCATAACACTTCCTAAGCATGTTAAATGAACCCATTGTGGTTAAATAACCAATTCCCACGAGCTCCAAGTATTCAAACCCAGTAGCTCTGATACCAAGTTGTAACGCCCCAAATTTCTAACCCAAATGATAATACAACAATCATGGCTCTTTCAAGGAAAATCGAATATAAATCTCCAAACTTACATTACATGGTACAATAGTTCTTCATGCAACAATACATTAATCTAACAAGAAGTAAATAAACAAATAAATACCCCAAGGGTTTACAAGTTTCCAAGGCATGAGCCTGGTTACACAAACGGTTATTCAAACCCACACACATATAGCCCTTGGCTTACACACAGAGTCACAGTAAAATGAGAGTCTCGTACTCTCAACACACATTTTCTCATCTTTAGTTAGGCGGCATGACCACATCTTTTCCTGCACAAAAATCCCGTAGGGTGAGCATAAAGCCCAGTAGGAAATCCTTAACAAAGTATATACATTTTATACAAGTCTTAAGAGATGAAATGCACATGCCATGCTATGCCCTTTTTGAAAATAAATCACATTTTTACTTTTTGAAAACCATCATGCTCAATGATGTCATGCAATTTCAATTGTTCAAAACTTAACAATTTATTTCAAGGGCGGTAAATACGACTCTGGTAATCCCTAGGTCGGTGTCTACAAGTAGACTATATAAGTACTACCAAATTTTCATTTTTATCGGTATTAACCGGAAGGCTCGACACCTATCCGCGCGGGTTTTCGGTCTTTCACCCCGGACTCTCAGGCCAACTTATTCAATATCATCTACACCACCTATCAAGACTTACCAACGTATTTATCCCAAAATCATACCGTGAAAACTTGTTTCTCAACATTCTTTTCTCAATGCAAGTTTTCAAATCAACTTTCAAAGTTTAATGTAATCAAATGAATTGATATACCAATAACACAAGATGAATATAAATACTTTTATTCCACTTTATCATCCAAGGAATAAAACAATTCCCTCTTCTCAAGTATCCTCAACAATTAGTCATTTCAAGACTATTTCAATGTTTTGAACAATAATTTTCAAAATGAACAACAATTCTCATATTCCCTCAAATTCATCATTTATATAAATATAAATAAGAAATTTTCCAAACATCCATTTATTTTGACACACAAAATAAATATAACAATATCATTCATGGATTTTCAGTCTCTTTTAAAAAAAATCCCCAAATTCTGGGTTTTCTCACCAAAACTACACAACTCAAATCTTTTGAAAGAAAACTTTCCAAAATCATCTTTTCTTTAATCAACGAAGATCAAAACCCATAAGATCATTTTAAAAGAACGAGAGACAAACCCACTTTCAAAATCGCTCAACTTCTTGAATCAACAATCAATTTTCAAAGCTATCGAAAGATGGTTTTGAAAATCATATAGATCTTGCAAATATATATATATATATATATAACCCTAAGAAAATCCCTACCTCAAGTTCTGAAGAAGAAATGAGATGAAACCCCCAAAATCAACGGTGTCGAAACTCGATCTTCACCGCACACAACGAAACCCTCGAGAAGTTAACCAACTTTGATGAAGAACCTATGACAAAACTCTAATGGATCTTGAGAAATCAAGATTTTGATCCAATTTGGCGTAGAGAAATGTAGAGAGAAGGGAGATGAAATGTTTTTAGAGAGAGAGAGATATATACAAAAGTGATCTGAAATATCAGATTCACGAATTGATATAATACATGGTCCACTCGAGCGTGGAAAGCCCCGCTCGAGTGTCGAATGCACCTTCCCAATACTTTTGCAGACAGGTCAAACTTCTGGAACCAAACATTCTCCGCTCAAGCGCATAAACGACCGCTCGAGCGGACAAGCAACTTCTAATGTATATTGCATTTTTGTTTTGGGGGCGCTGTCCCTCAACCCCGCTAGGGCGCTGCCCAAGGACCCGCCAAGGGGTGCTGCCCCCTGGACCCCCGCGAGCTGACCGGGCAGCTCGATCCTCGACATACTCAGCGAAGTGGCAAAATTGGGATCGCTACAGACAAACTGTGATAGGATGAATTATAATTACGAATTTCGTTGATAATGTAATTATGCTTGACCAAAAGTATATTTTCATAATTTTGGAAAATTTATTTGTTTTCATTTTACCAATTGAATTATTATATATCTATTTATTATATAATACTTAGGACAAAACATTAATATCAACAAAAAATAAATAAAATAAAACTTATGTAATCATGTCATGTTTGGGATGTTATATTTTTTATTAAAAAATCAAGAAACTAAAAAGTGCTCAAATGTGTTTAGCATGTATAAAAAAAAGTTCAAAAATATTTATACCAGTTTAAAAAAGACCAAACAATTGTTGTGAGCGAGTCCATAGGTGTTTACAACTTTAGAAGGGTAAAATGAAAATTTTAAGTAACAAACAAAAATATTTGCATTTTGCCCATACAATTAAAAAACTCATTCCTAAATACATTTTTTTTTTCTCTTAAAAAATCCAAAAAGTCACTTAAAAAGCTAATTTCAAACACTCTTTTTTAAAAAAAAAAAAATTAAAACTTACTTAATGTTATTTATTTTTTGTATTTTTTAAAATTATTTTTAATTAATTTCACAATAAATATATCAATCATTGTTTAATCCCGTGCATAGCACGGGTGATATACTAGTACTACCTAAGGTGATGGGTTTGTCAAGCCCTCTTTCATTTTGATTCTTACAATTTTTTTATTAGCAGTTGATCCGTGCAATGCACGAATTAATTTTTTTAAACAATATTTTATAAAATTAAGTTAAAATATTTATATATGTTTATATATAAATTATTTTTAGAAATATTTTACAATCTATGATTTATAAAAGAATAATATTAATTTTATCACAATATAAAATATAACATTAATAAATACATATAATAATTTTACTTGAATTATTTATGTATATATCTATGTGTACATATGTATAAAACTATTTAAAAAATATATTACGAAATATGCAGTGTATTTTCGCTCGGTTGAACTATGAAACTGTATTACATATATATATATATATATATGATAATAAAATAAATATTAATTCTAATATTAAAAATAGTGATTAAATTAGTGGAAAAAAAAGTCATTTAAAATAAAAATATGATTTTAATTGTTTATTTTGATAATTTTAGCCATATCGTTCTATAAAAGTGTTATTTAAATGTGTATATATATATATATATATGATTTTATTTTAATTATTTATATGTATTTTAATAATGTTAGCCCTATTGTGTTATATAACTGAAATATATATATATATATATAATGATTTTATATGATATTAAATTATAACATAATAAAATAAACACTCATTTTAACATTAATAATAATAGTTAAATTGGAAGAAAAAATAATAATATAAAATTAAAAGTAATTCTAATTTTTAATTTTTTTTATTCATTTGGAAATAAAAATATGTAGAAATAAAAATTATATCAAATTTATTTTAAAAAATTAAATATAAGTACGTTGTGGTTGGATTAAGAAAAAACAAATAAATTAATTAAGTATGTTGAGTATTAAATTTTTATTTAATATCCTTTTTATAATGTTTCTACATATTGTATATGATTATATATATAGTTATATAAAATTTAAATTAAATATAAATCCTTCCTAATAAACAACTTCATGCTAAATAGGAAACTCAATTGTAACACCCCCAAAATATTATCCCAGGGAAACTCATAAATATCCAACATTAAGATCATAATCCAACATAATATCTTCCATTACCATAATTGTACATGGAGTGAATATAATGCCTCATCAATAACATTAACATTAAATCTCTAAGTTTTGTATTCATTACATTCCGAAGATTTAGAAAAGTCTTCCAAATGCAATTATACAATCGACATTTCTAGAACATGAAATTTATAGCATGTGGCTTCACCAGTTGAATACAATTAAAAGCCCTCATAGGCTACAAGTTCCAAGGTTTATGCCCAGTTACACAAAATGGTTATCTGAACCCATACAAATAAAGTCCTTGACTTGTCAAAATAACAACAAAATATAAGGAGCCACATGCCCTCAAAACACGTTCCACGCCCTTAACTTGGCAGAACCACCACATTTGTTCTTGCACAAAGTCCGCTAGGGGTGAGCACAAACCCAGTAGAAACATCATAACAAAGTATATACATTTTATACAATCTCCTCAGATGAATGCATATGCGTAGACACCCTATTTTTGACCGCCTTTAAGACTTGGGCGCCTCAAGTTGAACACTCGATGATGAAAAGTTACGTTGTACAATCGTTCAAATTCTTCAGCAAAAGGCTTCGATTTTTGAACTTCTGATCCCAACCTTACACCCCATTTTGACCAAAACTATTTTAGACCTTAAACCCTTCTTTTTCAAAATTTTGTTTTCAAATGTTTCTACGATTTTTCGAGGCTCGCATTTCGTTTAAAATATTGCACTTTTCGGTAAACCGAATAAAGACAAAGTGGAAATAAGTGGAAGGGAGGTGAACTCTTTGAAAAATATTTAATATCTTATTTATAGGCTTGGAGTTGAAGGAAATAGGAGGGGTTAGAAGAAAACTAGTTAAAGGAAAGGTTGGGCATCAAACCGTTAAGAAAGAAATAAGCAGCCTTCACTAAATTAGTCGTATCTCTTTGTACACTGAAAATTTAGATGTGAGGCCATCACCATTGGAAAGTATACTTCTTGGGCTTCAATTTGGAATCAAGAAGCATCTAAAACCAAGTTTGGTTGAAGGAGATATGGCCGTTTGAAGTTGGACATCAATCCGTTAAGAAAGAAATAAGCAGCCTTCCCTAAATTAGGCATATCACTTTGTACACTTAAAATTTAGATGTGAGGCTAATATCATTGGAAATTAGACTTATGGGGCTTCAATTTGGACTCAAGAATCATCTAAAACCGAGTACAGATGAGGAAAATATGGTCGTTTGAAGTTGGGCATCAATCCGTTAAGAAAGAAATGAGCAGCCTTTACTAAATTAGGCATATCTCTTTGTACACTTAGAATTTAGATGTGAGGCCACCACCATAGGAAATTATACTTTTGGGGCTTCAATTTAGACTCAAGAATCACCTAAAACCGAGTCCAGATGATGGAGATATGCCCATTTGAAATTAGGTTTGAGAGCAATTTTTTGTGGTTGGCCGACTGGCCAGTTGTCCCAACAGGCAGATATTTTGCTGCCAGCTGTCCCCCCCATGTGCATGCCTTGCACCAGCTATCTTTATACAGATATTTTCGACTGGAGAAGCTGTTTTCTATAAATACAAGCCCACCCCTCTTGATTTTGGGTTGAAAAAATTTGTGAAGGCTCCAAAACTTGCTAAGCACCCTTCCTCTCTATTTTGCAATATACATACACTTCCTAAACTGAAAATTTGAGTCTCCTTGCTCAGGTTCTTGAGCTAAAATCTCAGCCCTTGAGAGTGAAAGCCTTGTGGTTTGTGAACAAAAGAGTTACTCCTCTTCAAGAGGTATAACTTTGACTATCTTTTCATTACTTCTTCCTTCTCTTTTCTTGCTATTTTTATACTATTTTTAAACTATTTTTATGGGCTGAAACTTGTGGGTTAAAGCTATCAAAGGTGGAGGGGTTAACCACCCTTCTTTGAACCTTGTTCTCTAAACTTTTGCCCTTGTGTTTCCCACTTCTTTCTCAACTTTTTTCCAAATTTTTACCATTGTTTTTCAGAGTTTTTCAGAGGCTAAAAATGTGATTTTGAAGTCCCAAAAAGGGAGGGGTTAGCCACCCCTTCTTAGGCTTGCTTACTAGCTTCATTTCTCTATTATTTTAGTTGACTCTTTCTAGCTTTTTCATGCTAATTTTAGCACTGTTTTGTGAGTTTTAGGACTATTTTAGTGTGTTTACTTCATTCATGCTTTGTATAGTATGCCTTATAGTGTTATAGTCCTCATAGGTTTGGTGGTTTAGGCCTTAGATACCAACTTATTTGAGTTGATGGCTGATACAAGGTGCACAAAATAGTGCGATACAAAGTGAATGCACAAAACAGTGCGATACAAGGTGAATGCACAAAACAGTGCGATACAAGATGAATGCACAAAACAATGCGATGCAAGTTGAATGCACAAAATAGTGCGATACAGGTGCAGACCAAAGTGCGATGCAAGGGTAATGAGCAGTACGTAAAGTAGCGCATCATGTACTTCATGAAATGAGTGTGAGGCATTGAAATGTAATTGAAAAACACTGCGAAAGGTAACTCAACGAAACTCTGTTAAGTACAGAACAAAGTCAAGAGTAAAAGCAACCCATCAGGTAATTCAAAGCAACCAGAGTGTGGGGAGGACAGAGTAGAGTGTGGGGAAAAACACAGGCAGTGCCATTTTCATGGCAGAACAAAGCAGAAGCTGGGGAGAAAATAGTTTAATTTTCTAACTGCAGAACAGAACAGCTCTAGCAGCAAAATAGAGAAGTTTTCGGGTGGAAATTCATGTTCATACATATGCACTTCTTTGCTATCTGTGGGTTTTAAAATTAGTACTTTCATAGTAGTGTGTTGTAATTAATTACTTAGATTCCGATGAACTTGTAATAATTAGTTAATCTAGCTTATGCATTCATTTGGATTTTTAATAGTTAGTTTAATTCAGACATTTATTCAGACCCTCCTACGCAAGGGCAAATGTGTAATAATATGTGTATGTCTTCTAACCGCCATTTCTTTCTCCTTTTTATTTACTCGCTTATAATGGTAGCATCATGTTTTACATTTTCATGTCATTTCCATGACTTATATCCATGTTTGCACGCATAAGGTTCGACTCATCATACTAATCAAACGTCAATTTCAACTTCCTTAATCGAATATGTGCTTTTATCGCATGCCTTGAATTGACTCACATGCCATACTAGTAGTCAAGCCTATTAATTGCATGCCATATATGTTGCATTAATCATGTTGCATTGTTTAGGATCATGCATTTTTCTAACTATTTTCTTTTTTTGGGCTCACCTCGGATATTTGGGGTAAGCATTTTTCGCTTTAGCATATTGTATGAATGTGATTGTTGCCATATTAAGCATGTTTACCATGAGGCTAAGTGCTTAGTTGATATACCTCTTGAATGCCAGTGGGTGAAGGCTTTTTCACTTAAATTGGGATAATTAGATTAAATGTACATATGTGATCACTTTTTCGAGTGGTACATATTCAAAAACTTTTCAAACAAATATGAAATTGAAGTGTTCCAACTTTTGTGAATTAGTCTATACTTGTTTTCACAACACATAGTAAAGATATCAAAATAATCAGAACAAGAGCATATAATGTAAATAAGAATCACATCATGATTAGTAGAGGCTGATCTTTGATTGGGTGAGTGGGGTGCTCAATTCATGATATTCCCCTCTCATACCTAAGTTCCCGAGCTAAGACACTTTGGTGATGACGGACACGTGGCCTTTGGCATGAGTCATGGGTTTCGTAAATTTCTCAAAAATATTTACGTGACGACTCTGAAATCTGGCAATGCAGTCCATTTTTGGCATTTTTTGATTCAAAATTGATTTTCCAAAAGATTTACCAAATTTGAACTATTTTGTGTTTATCCGTTTCACATTGCACTTGTGAAACCAGATTCAGAACCATGGAAGTCCGAACTGTAAGGCTATCGTATCCAAGGAGACTAAACCCCTCCGAGGAGCACGAAAAGCAAGCTACAATGTGCCATGTCATGCTCAAAATGTATTTTCTCATCTTTTGGAAATCTTGTGCACAATGCCAATTTGAAAATACAATGATCCAACAATTTCAATATAATTTTCACGAGATGGCAAATACGACTCAGAAAATTCCCTAAGGCTTGTGTCTTCAAGTAGGATTATCAGGCACTACCAAATCCTACCTTACCAGCTACTAACCGGAGGGCTTAGGCACCCACATACACAAGTTTCTAGTCATACACCAAGGACACACATGGCCAACTTAGTTCTCAAACTACACCTCCTAATAGGACTTCTCACCGTATTTACCTCAAAAAAATTTAATATGATCTTGTTTTCACAAAACAACCCCTTTACAGTTGTAATAGTTTTCAAATTTGCAATTTGCAATCATAATAACCAAATGAAATGAAATTCTAATGACTCATGTATCAATGCATTATGAAAAATTCTAATTTCAATTCATCCACACAATTCTCAATTGTGATCAAACCACAAAATTCTCAATTGTGATCAAAGTTTCCAATTTCAATTCATCCACACAATTCTCAATTGTGATCAAACCACACAATTCTCAATCGTGACAAAAGTTTTTATACTTCCTCACTAGGTGATTTCATAATAAATCTCTTGAGAAGTAATTAACATCATCATATTACATGCATTTCCTCACATGTTAATCAACAATGCAATTTAGTCATTTCAAGTCAAATTAACAACATGCTATATAACAAACTTCATTTAACCATTTCTCAAAATCAAACCCAAGATTTATATCCATGTGATATAGGATACATTTTTATGTTCACAATCATTATTCATTTTCAACAACAACATTTCTCTATCTCATGGATATCTCCATTTAACACAAACACATATGAAAGTTCATCATTTCAACAATTCATCGTTTTAAAATCTCCAACCTTTCAAGATAAGTATAAAAATATTCATTTTACTATTATCTTAACAAGAATTCCTTGCTTACAAGGGACTTTAACAATATGGATAAATATAGCAATTTCTTCTTCATCTCTCAAAATGATTTTCAACACTTCATGATTTCACAAAATCCCAACTTTTCCCCAAATTTCCAAAACTCTAGGTTTTTGCACAAAAGGAAAGACAAGAGTTTCTCTTTAGAAAGCTTTAACACTTCTCATTACAACAAAACTAAATTTTTACGACACCATATCAACGGCATACAATAAATGCACGCCGTAGTTTCTCACTTTTACGACTTGCTTTTTTTGCACGTTGTAGTGTCTAGAAATCTCAACTATCTCACAACTCATAATTATTTTACAATACAACATTTTCCAATAGAAAATCCCTAACTTCTAGGGTTTTCCAACAAGCTAGACTTTTTCATTTTTGAAAGAATTTTTCCAAAAAACAACACTCTTGCATATCAACATAGCTCATATTCTCAATACTTTCAAAAAGAGAGTTCATCTTTCAAATATAACATCTAGAGTTTAAGAAACACACAATCATGGTTCAAAACTACAAGATAGGTTCCAAAACCACAAAAACTTACAAAAACATATATATGACTCAAAGAATACCCCTGCCTCAAGCTTGGAAGAGGGAGAGAAGATGAACCCTAATTCTCATCATTGGCAAAAACTCAATTCAATCGAAGAGGATGTAGCCTCGTCGCCCTCTTCGATTTGGTTTAAAAAGCCCTATAAAATTCTTACTAATCTATGCAAGATCTTAGAGAGAAGTTTGATATTTGGTAGGTTGTAGAGATAAGGGATAGCAAAAATGAATATAGAGAGAGAGAGTTGAGAAAAAAATGGCCAAAACACCTTTTTGGCATCAGTTTTGAGGAGAATAGCTGAAGCAACCCTCACTTTATCCTAGTCATGCTTACATACATTTTTGTATGATCCTTGCATTGATTAAGCTTGCATCTTTGCAGATTTTGATTAGTTTCATTTAAGTGTTGTTTGCATGTTTTGTTCCTTGTTTGGTGTGTGTTTAGTCGAGGTCATCTTTAGCCTAGGTCACACCTCTGAATCTCTTATACCTAGGACCATCTTGGAACCACTTTGGTTGACCTCCACCTTCGCCCTGGCATATTGGCCGAGATATCGTCATCTAGGCCGAGGTGTTCATCACCTAGGCCGAGATGTGTATCATCTAGGCCGAGATGTTATCCTTTAGGTATTAGAGATCTTTGATCCCTGCACCTGGTGATCTTGTTCCTAGACTGGTATGACCTAGACCGAGGTGTGGCACATCTAGGCCGAGGTGTGGCACAGCTAGGCCAAGTGTTGTCCTTCCTAGCCGACATCATTGAGACCCTACTTGCCGAAGCTTTGTCCTAGCCGAGATCATTACCCGCCGAAGTGCCCATGTCACCTTACTTGTTACTTACACTTTGTCATGCTCTTGTCTTATCAATCTATCACCTTTTTGAGGAGATCCAACCAGTCGTTGCCACGTGTCCCAGCAGAGGGTTTAGTCAGCCGGCAGAGTTAGAAATATATCATTTTGTGTCATACCTCTTACATGGTAGAGAGAGAAGCTCTAGGAAGAGGAGAGGAAGTTGGAGTGAGAGAGCTAGATCCCAAGCTTGATCTTTAGAGTTTGAGCCGTTTAATCCGTGTTTTGAGGTTAGAATCTTGATTTTACTCTTGTTATTCTTTATGTTGATCCGATTGCATTGCATGATCAAGCATGATTCATGAGCCATGCATTGATTTAAAGTTGTTTTAGAAAGAGAAAATGGTGTTCTTGTGTTCTTGAAGAAAAACCATGTTTTGATCCGAAAGTTTGTATCAAGATCCATGTTTTTGTGTTTGTTTTCTTAGGATCTCCAAGTATGGGTACCAAGGTCCATGTTTTTGAACTCATAGCATGAAATCTCAGATTTTGAATAAAGAAGTTATGATTTGAGCATTTCATGTTCTTCACGTTCTTGTCCTTCATGTTCTTCAAAGGGAAACCCAGGTTTTTCCGACTTCATTTCCTTGAATGTGGTCGTCGGGAACACACCTCGGCCAAGAGGTGTGGGACCTCGGCCTAGACCTGGTTAGTACCCAGCATATTTTCCCAAGATGAAAAGGCAATGTTGTAACTCCCAGCATGTTTTGCTTTGTTTTGACTTGATTTTGAAAGAAATGTCGGGATCCTTTCCTGTCATGTAAAGCTTGTTTTAAGGATGCATTTCATATCCATCTTTGAGCATCTCACCTTGTCTTATTGAAATGCATTCAATGGAATTTATTATGTGCTTGTAGGCCTTGGATCCTTGCTTGTAATTCCCTCACCCGAAGAGCTATGTGAGTGGTATTTTTAATAAAGCTATGTTATAATGTTTTGATGAAAGCCTTGTTTTGCTTTGTTTTGGAAAAGTATTTGATCAAGCATGAATGATTGTCCCTATTTTGGTATCTAGTATTATATTTGTTTTGATGACATTCTGGGAAAGTCCTTAGTGTCAGGGGACTATAATGCAACTGCACCCTTGTTTTGAAAGTCCTTAGTGTCAAGGGACTATAATGCAACTGCACCCTTGTTTTGAAAGTCCTTAGTGCCAGGGGACTATAATGCAACTGCACCCTTGTTTTGCCACTGACGGTTTTCCGCGTGGGTTTGTTTGTCCGAAATGTCATCCCTTGTATTATATTGATGCTAGTAAGCATCCCTTGAAGATTTGAAAGACTTGATTGATGGACTTGGTTCATCCCTTGATTTTGTATAAGTTATGCTATGTATTGTTTAGAAAAGAGATCTTGAATATCATTCATGCAAAACCTTTATTACTGGTATCATTCACTGAGTATCCAAGCTCACCCTCTCCTTATATATATGTAGGTGATGAGCAAGAAGGCGGCGACGCCTAGATGATTAATTGCAACTTGTTTTGGATTCGCATTTTGTAGCATCTTGAAGATCATGCTTCTTGGCTTGTAGTTTACTTCTTTTGTTTGTGTCGGCTTGAGAAGCCTTTTGATCAAGATGTATTATGTACGTATTTCATTTGTATTTAAGTTGTAAGACCTTGATAAGATGTATGTCATTCCATTTAATCTATGCACAGCTCTTATGGACTAATTAGATTTAAATTTATTGCTTTCGCACATATAGGCCCCATATGTATACTCTGATTGTGTGTGAATCCTTGCAAGTTGGCCTTTAGTAATCTCGGATTACTGGCCATCACGGCACCATTCTACTAGGGGCGGAGTGGGGTCGTGACAATAGCACAGAAAATGAGACTGATGTGCTGAAATCGGCACATGCGGTTTGAATTCTGCACGAGCGAAATTCCAAATCCCCACAAGCAGATTTTCTGTCCAGAAAATCCTCTCCTTTGAATGAATCCGCATGAGCAGTTTTGCCAGCCAAAGCCAAAATTTAATTTCACCCCCGAAACAAGTTCTAACACTTCAAACTCCAAAATTTAAACCCAAAAACATTAAAAGAGGTTAAATAAGAGTAGAATAGAATCTCAAGGACTCAACACGCTAATTCAAGACACCGAAAGCAAATCAAACTAATTAAAAATGCAAAACCGGTCAAGTCAAAGACCCGGGACATCACAACTCAATATAAATTCATAATAAAATATGAATAATGTAGATGAAAAAATAAGAAATATATTTAATTTTAATATAAAATTTGAAGACTTGAATAAAAGTGAGAAAAATATAAGAGAATTAAAGTATTTTTTTTTTTTGTACATATAATTATATTAACTTTTATTTATGGGTAGTTTAGATTAATTAGAAGTCTTTTAAATATTAGATTTTAGAAATAATTAGTATAAGGGTATTTAAATATAAATCTTTCCTAATAAACAACTTAATTATAGCGATTCTAGTTTAGACCCGACCCGTTTATTGTTTTGGATTCGGGATTCCTTGTCTTGAATAGTTGTTCGTGTCTTTATTCATCTTATTCTTGATTGAGTTTGGTTGTTTGGATGTCATTATTGCGTTTGGAATAGGTTGGAAGTTAGTTTTTCAATGGTGTTGTTACCCAAATTTTGGCCAGTTCCCTCGAGCAATCTTCTGGTTGCTCGAGCGGTCTTTGAGATCTTCTAGCATTTTTGCAAGTTTGCAAAAATACTGGGGGCATGGTGTTATTCGCTCAAGCGGTGTTTCTTGTGCTCGAGCAGTCTTGGCTCAAGTAGTCCTTCTTGCACTCGAGCGATTAGCCTTTGTCTGCAAAACTTTTAGGAGGATGTCATTGTGCGCTCGAGCAGTAACTTTGTTCACTCGAGTAGTCTCGCTTATTGTGTCTGATCATTCGAGCGGTGTTTTGGTCGCTCGAGCAGTCTACACATATATCAATCCGTAAAAGTCACTTTTTCATCTCCCTCTCTCTCTAAACATTCCAAAACTTTAGATCTTCACTCTCTCTCTTCTAGAAACTGTCATGCCCCGGATTTACGAGGTCCGACCCACATGAATAAACCACCCAATAATAAACATAGATAACAACACTCATGTAGATATAAATGATATAGTCACACAGTACATGTGTTTATCCAATTTACATACATTTCTAAATACAACATCTAAGTCGAATGGGTATTTTGTAACTAAAACATGCAAAGATGTTATACATTAAATTGAAACGCCCAAAGGCTTACATCAAATACAAGGGTGTAACCCTTACAAGAATGGCACACGGTCAATAAATAACATAAATGGCCCATGGCCTACAAGTAAAAGAGCCACCCTACACGGTTCCAAACACAACTTCAATGTCTCAGTCCATATCCACATAAGTACACCTGAAAACATTTTCAGCCACGTAGGGTGAGCATAAAGCCCAGTAGGAAATATGTTAAATACTAAATATGCTCCAACAGCATAAATGATCATGATGCAATACATGTATATATATAATATGCCCAAATGCATTTCAAAATCCACTTGTTTTTTCAATAAAAATCCTTTCTTTCCAATTTCCAAAACCTTTCATTTATTCAAAATGTTTCCCGAGTTTCACAACATTTGTTTAAAACAAAAAGAAATACATCTCCAAATGAATACAAGTATCTCAATACCAATGGGCAAATACATTGCCAAATCAATTATGAATACATCGTTATACAACCGCAATTACATTCCTGAAACAGTTTTCAAAACATTCTTTTCCAAAACCAAGATCATAATAAATAAAATGGGTAAATCTCCAAGACTAGTGTTCATATGAGCAACTATACAAGTCACAAAGTCATTTTTACTGGTATTACCCGGAAGGCTCGACACCTACTGCGCGGGTTTTAGGTCTTACACCATGGACACACAAGCCAACTTAATCCTGCTAACACTCCCTACCCAGCTTTACCACTTTATTTACTCTTTTCCAATAGCACAATACGTGTGATTCAAAATATTATTTTCCAAAAACAATGCAAATGTTCCAAAACAAAATAGGAGAATTTCCAAAACCTCTTTCCAAACATATGATTTCAAATTCCAAAAAAAAATCCATTACGTGCTCCATGATATGAATGATTTATAAACAGTCCAGTTTGCTTAGTCCACATGCAATTTCTAAAACACGACAATGTTATCCTCCACAGATAGCCAAAACAATTATCTCTAAAACAATAGATAAATATAACAATCCAAAATATACAAATCCAAAAATATTAAAGTCATGATTCCAAAGCATTTTCTAAAAAGAGTATCCAACACTCAATATTTTCCAAATCTCATAACACTTTTCCAATCAAACCCTCATTTAATTTAGTAATCCAACAATTTTCCAAAAGATTAACATTTATGGTTTTTCTCAAATTGGGAATTTTTACTTTTAGAAACTCACATGCGTCATTGTAAATGGAAAATAGACTTTTTATAACCAAACCATAGCTCAATAACTCCATTTGGAACAAACCCTCAATTTATAAAACAAATTTTCAAAATCAACCTAAAAACAACGAAATCTTTATATTTAAAATACACCACAAATACACTACCGAACTCACATTGAGTTTAAAAAATAGATCCTACCTCTTAAAGCAAGAAGGAAACAAGTCGGAAAAACCACTGGCAACGAAAAAATGATCTGCTCAGATTAAATGGAAGCCCTCGCCGAGCTCTACGTTTTGGTATATGGGACTAGGGGTCAAAGATGTGTAGAAATAAATGAAATCAAGGCTAAAACGCTTAAAAACTCAAAAATGGCGGAAGGGGATAGAGAAGGAAGTGTTAAGTGAAGAGGTTTGATCCAAAAAGTGACTTTTAAAGATCTGATTCTGGACAGTTCGCTCAAATGATGAAAGTTGCGCTCGAGCGCACTATGCTCACAGCACAGATTCACAAATTTCAAGCAAAAATAACTCTCTCATCTGAACTCCATTTAGGGTTGTTCTTAAATCCTAATTGAAGCCCCGGAAGTAAGCTTTCCAATGCTTATAGCCTCATATCAAGATTCAAAGTGTGGAGAGAGAAAATGATAAAAGAGTAAAAACTAATCAATAACAACTATTCAAATTTGGAGTTTTTCATTCCATGTCGCTCATCCACTATGGTAACACCTCAATCAAGGCTCAAATATCGACTAAAAAGGTTATCAATCATGATAATCAAATAGTCAAATATAATTCCATTATAACAGGATGTACAAAGTGCTACAGAAACCATCTTTAAACCTCAAATACACCATAATCTATTGATCTCTCAACCCTCATCCTTTGGTGGAAAAGATAGAACACGTCGAGGGCTTCGCTCTAATCGGAGCAAAGTCCATTTTTGACTCCGCTCAACTCCAGCTTTTGCTCTCCCTTGTCTTGGTCTTTGAGGTAAGGATTCTTAGACCGTTTGCATGGTTTTTAACTTAGTTATTTGCTTTTCTAGACAATGTTGTGATTTGGGAATTTTGAACAAAATCTAGGGTTTTGGTTTTGAAATCAAAAGAGAGGTTTTCAATTGGGTTCTTGAAATTTATTGAGGGGTTGCAAATATAATTGAGCTATGTTCAAATGGTGGTTTTTTATACTTGGAATTGATTTTAAACAAAAAGGGGTTTTGCCCTAAGATTTTGGATATTTGATTTTGTGAAAAGGAAATGGAAATGAAGTTAGGTTTTGTGAAATAGAACAATGATGATGACGATGATGGTGGTGGTAGAGTTGGATATATATTATCACTCCCATCCAAATATTGTGAAAGCATATTTTTATTGGAAATTATCTATTTGATTAGAGATATCTGTTTTGGGCTATCGGTGGAGAATAGCTATAATTGTTGTAGAAATTGCATGAGGATTAGGTGAATTGAAACTAATTTCTCATCCATTTTCATTGAGCATTGTTGTATACTTAACACATTGAAAATGTACATTATTTTCAGAAAAATTGGTGAATACCTTGGTGAATCTGGGTAGGGGGTGTGGTTGTGGTATTATGTTGGCCTGTGTGTCCTTAGTGAAAGTCCAGAAACCCGTGCAGTTAGGTGCCGATCCTTCTGATTAGTACTGGTAAAATGGCTTTGGTAGTGCTTTTATAGCCTACTAGTAGACACATACCTAGAGATTCCTAGTGCTTGTAATCACTGCCCTGTTTTCTATTATAAAGGAAATATTTTCATGAATTGAATTATAACCTAGCATTACATGTTTTTTTTTTTTTGGAAAGAGATGTAAAGTGTTTTGGTACATGCATTGCACATGCATTCACCTCATAGTTTTGTTAACATTCATATACTGTGTTAGAGTATCTCTATTGCGCTTTGGCTCACCTTATGTAGAAAACAACTTTCAAGTACTGATGATATGCCTCTGCCAAAGACGTAGCTTGGGAGGACTTGGAGCCAAGAGCTTCCTTTTTATTATTTGTTTTAAATATTTTGTACAAGCCTAGGGCTTTAACTGTATTGAATTTAAACTCACTTTTGTTGTAACCAAGCATCATCTTGGAAAGTTGTAGCCATTAGGACATTACTGTATTTGTTTAACTTTTATTTCATTTCATTAACAAGTGGCATATGCTATAGATTCAGGGTTAGGCTTGTGAATGTATATCCTCATATGTCGCTCTTTCGTACAAGTAACTAGGACTAATGGAAAATAATTATTTTGGCATGTAGTGGCCCAGGTCAGGAACCGACTCGTTTTCTTCTTTCAGTCAGGGCACGGGGTTGTCCTAGTTGTTTTTGACTTTGTTAAAGTGGTTTGGGCCTTGGTTAGGCTTTGGGTTGACTATGGAGCAATAGCCTAAGTTAGTTGTGGAGGACTGGTTGCGCCCGTAACCAAGGAGGTCGCGCCCGCGATGTATTGGTCTGGAGGTCACGCATACGGTGGGCCATGACAGGCCGCGACCAAAACTGGGGTTCAAGTCCGTGTATAGGGGGTTAGTGCGTTACCTGCGAGGGACCGCAGTGCTAGGCCGCAATTAGAAGGGTCGCACCTACGACGGTGGTGATTGGGCGGTCGTGCCCGCAGTGTAAGAGGTCGGGCCCGCAACCTAATGAGGTGGCAAGTTTGCGCCCACAATGGTGTGGCCTGCGGTCGTGATGAGTCATATATTTAAGTCTGTAGTGTGCTGAAAAAAGTCACTTTTCTACTTTTCTCTCTCTCTCTCTCTCTCTCTCTCTCTCTTTCTGTCTCTCCTCTCCTCCATTTTAGGGTTTTTTGGACCTAAAGGCTTGGGTTTCATCTAGTTACACCCATTTTCTACCCCTAGTCCTATAGATCAAAATGTAGAGGGTGGCGAGGGCGTCGTTTTAATCTGAGTAGATCGTGTTTTCATCGCCGGTGAATTTTTGACATTTCTTCTCTTCGCTTCAAGATGTATGGATTCTAGAGCTTTTTTCCAATACCTTGTTATAGATAGACTTGTGGTAATTTTTATGGCATTTGAAACCATGACTTGTAGTTGATTTTGTTAAAAAGCATATGGGTTGGTTGGGTGTAAATTGGTGGGTTTGTGGATTATGTTTATAATTAATTATGGGTTGCAAAAGCATGTTTAGAATACGGTGTTGGAAGGGTTTGGTATTTCATTCGTAAATTTTGGAATATTGAAGAAAAAGCTTAACGTTGAATGGAAATTGGGTTATGTTGTGGTTATTTACAAATTTGGGGTTTTGGATTAATGTTAATGGATGTTAACGATTGTTGTGCATGTTGGGATTTGGAGTAGTGAGGATTGTTTTCAAAACAAAGTGTAATTAATTACCTCTTTCATAAAACATAAGAGTTTGGAACAAACTGGAGTATGGAAATATCTACGGGTGTATTTATTGTTTTGATTACGTAATTGGTGTCTAGAGTTTTGTATTGTTGCTACATATAGGCTATGGGTAATATTGTAAGATGTAATATAGGATGATATGTTGTTGATTGTAAATGGACATTGTGAATAGGCATATTCATTGTTGAATTATGGATTATGTTGTCAGAAAGAACTAGAATGGTTGTGGATGTAGTCATGTTATGAGACTGTTGTTAGATTGTTATGGTTTTGGTGTTTAGTAATTCATATTGTGTTTTGGAAACGTTTTGAAAATGTAAGAAAAACTCATTGTTGAACGGTGGTGCATGGACCACATTTTGAAAGAAGTGGGTTAATGCATTTAACTATTAATAGTCATAATTGTGATAATTGGTCTAGTTGTATGTATTACACCCGTGTACTATTTTTGTTGGTTAGCGTGTTATGCTTTTAATTGTATGTTATTTGGGAGGTCCGTTTCTCTCCGGATGAGGCCGGTAAAGCGTAACGCATTGATAGAGGCTTCTTTTCCCTACCAATTTGCGCCCGGTGAAGTGTGAAATGAGGTCCGTTTCTCTCCTGGTGAGGTCAGTAAAGCATGACACATTGACATAGGTTTCCTCTCACTTACGGTTTGCGCCCGGAAAAGTGTGACCTAAGGGGCACCCTCGTATGGGTGAGGCCAATAAAGTGTTATAGATTATTTGTGTTGTAGGATCTACCATCCATGTTGTAGGCCGATGGAGATGAAATTGGAAGTATATATTACTTCAGTTATTTCTTTTGAATGTATTCGTGTTGTGGATGTCCCTTGCCCTTAGGCCTATGGCCAAGGAAGATAATAGAGGTATTGGTGTGTAGATGCATATAGTGTATTGAGATATGGGGCTAGGTTATGACTTGCATGCGGAGTTGTGTTTTCAGAACAGGTGTTTAAGTGAGATTATTTTATTTTAACATTGAAGGTTTTATCAAAAAAGGAATGAGGTTTTGAAATGTGTTTTGGAAGCAAAACGAGGGTTTAAAAGGGAAGAAATGGTTTTTATGCTGTGTTGAGTAAAGCGGAACTTTTTGGAAAAAACTTATTTATATGAGTATACTTTCGGATATTAATTGTCACATTACTTATATGGTATATCATGGTGCATGTATGATCATCTCTAGCTATATGTTGTGATTAGTTAAGATTTTTGGGATCTCTGCTGGGCTTAGTGGCCATCCTACGTGTTAATAAACTTTTCAGGTACAAGGCTAGAAAATTGTTCAGGACTTGAAGTCTTTTACTTTGTTGGCCACGAGGCACTTTTTATTGTTGGCCGAGTGCCATGTATTGTATGAGGGTAAGTCCATTTTGTTTCTATTTATTGTTATTCAATGTGAGCCTAAGGACATTATACAATGTCTTATTTATATATCATCATTATTATTGTGAGAGAATGTTATTAATTATTCTTTGTTCATGTTCTCAAATGGATGGAATGATTTAAAATGATATTATTATAAAGGAATTGGTAATGAACTCAGGTAAGAAATGAATACATACTCAACTGAAGAATTTAAATGATAAATGAAAAATTTGATAAACATAAACATTAATTTATAGCTAGATTGTAGAAATCACAATCTTATTTTAAACAATAAACAATAAGAAGGTCCTTTAAATATATAGTATTACATGCATTACACAAATTTTTTTCTATCAACTTTTCACTTCAGTTTTCTATAATATGTACCTGTAATACAATCGAATGTATGAAATTAATTGCACAATTACATAATTTTGTTTAATAGTTCATCTCATAATACAAATACATTGAACCCAGTATTGCATATTATTTGTATATTATTGGTGTAAGAATACATTAATATCCATATGTAATATATTTTTATACATCAAGAGTAGTTGAGTCTTGTTTCTTGTGCCATGAATATCTTGCATGATAAAAAATATAACATTAGTCATTAGTATATTTTTATACATCAAAAATGTGGAATAATTTTTTTAGAAAATAGAATGATATTGTAACTTAATATTTTGATTGATATAGGAATTTCATAATTATTTGCACAATAGTTATAGATCCATACTTATAAGTGTTTGCAAGGTCACTTTCATGAAACTATCAAGTTATATAATTTATTATGGCATCTATAAGTAATCAGCATATAACGAAAAATGATCGAAACTTTTATTTGATGTACTTACTTTCTATATCATTGAGTTGCTGCAATAATATTTGGGCATCATTTGATTTTTTTTTTTTCTTTGTAATTTAACTAAAATGTGTGCATGATGTACATTGTTGTTTTTCTTGAATTTCACAATAGATGGGACAATTCTTGCTTTAACTCGTCTAACTTTACTTGGAGAGCATGTTGCAATAGATTTTCTGTAGTTTTTGTTTCACCATCTTCTTGTTTTCTTTCTTGCTCACCATTATAACTCATTGTAATAAAAATATTTTGACGAGTAAGAGTTTGAGGTGATATCATATTGTTATGAATTTCAAATTTTATTTTTCCTCAATAATTTGATTTTTTTCTAAAGGAAAAAAAGTACAATTATTGTCGTAATAGAGGTGTATTACAAAGTCTTGCTTTTTTATTGAAAGTGTTGTGCACACTTGTTTGTATGACATGTATTTATATATGTATTAAACACAAGTTGATAGGAGAATAATATACAATTTCACAATTTTTTCCTAATAAATATAACTATATTACTAAAGCGATACATGTTAGAAAATTAAAGTATCCGATGATAATATAGCATTACAGATTGACAATATATGAATACAGTAACATATATAAATTTACATTTATATTTTTTTTTTATATATTTATATATGTAAACATTGACATATATAAGATATCACAAAAGTAATATGTGAAATCTTTTGTAACAATATAATACAAGTAACAATGAGAAGCTAAGGTAGCGTTTGGTAACGTTTACGTTTTTTGTTTATGTTTACAAAAATTTTATAAACTGGTTTTTATTTATTTTTAGAAAAACATAAATTATAAACGCGTTTGGTTTGAAAAAAATGTTTAAAAATTTTTTAAAATATAAACTAAAAAATATGTTTGTTCAGGCCTAAAATATTTATATTTATTTTTATTATTTCTGACAATGGGATCATACACATTATAATTGAAAAAAATTAATTAAAAAAATAATTGAAAAAAAATTTAATTGGAAAAAAAATTATTTGAAAAAAAAATAATTGGAAAAAAATTAATTGAAAAAAATAATTGAAAAAAAAAATTATTTGAAAAAATAATTAATTGGAAAAAAAATTAATTGAAAAAAAAATTGAAAACTGAAAACGTGAACTCATTTTTTGAGTTTACGTTTTTTCCTCAAATTTATAAACTGAGACAACCATTTATAAACCAAAAAAATTATCAAATAAGTTTTTATGACAATTTTTTAAATTTTTGTAAATATAAACTGAAAACTGAAAAGGGAATGGTTACCAAACAGACCCTAATTATTCATAATTAAATAGTTGGTCATAATGTAAATGTTTTGTAACGCCTCAAAAATATA
The DNA here is from genome assembly GCF_055761805.1 of Camellia sinensis. Lineage (NCBI taxonomy): Eukaryota > Viridiplantae > Streptophyta > Magnoliopsida > Ericales > Theaceae > Camellia > Camellia sinensis. The sequence continues at coordinate 49,158,342 of NC_138965.1, forward strand.
TTAATATTCCGAGACATTAGATTAAATAAAGAAAATGCATTCCCAAAGTGAATATTCTTTCTGTTCATATATAATTTGAATTATACAAAAGATAACATATACATTTATACATTCATAAGCTCTAACCCTGAATCTATAGCATGTATTACAACAAGAGATATGATAATAAGGTAAAACATATAATGAATGCCTTAATGGCTTACAACTTTCCAAGACGATGCTTGGTTACAACAAAAGTGGATTTAATTCCAATACAACTAAAGCCATCAGCTTGTACAAAATAAATACAACAAAACCCAAAAAAAGCCTTGAGCTCCAAATCCTCCCGAGCTACTGCCTTTGTGGAGGCATATCATCAACATTTGAAAATGATTTTTTTCAAGTAGGGTGAGCCAAAACCCAGTAGAAATTGTCACGCCCCCAAATTTTAATTACTCGGAACATTACCAAAAGCCTTTAATTTAGGTCCTCTTTTTTTTTTTTTAAACAAATATCTATTACCCTTGAGTAATAGAAACATAATAATACATGTTCTCTCCCTCAATGAATACAACAGTAACAATAATACAAGCCAAGCTTCCACTGCGAAGCTACAAATAAATAATTACAAACATCAACGTACAATATTCATTTCTTTCACATTTATGATGAAATTACACTTAAAAGGCACATAGACTTCTTAACTCTCCAACTAATGAATCCGAATTCTCTTCCTGTACCAAAAAAAAAAAAAAAAAAAAAAGGGATGAGCACAATTGCACAATAGAAATCTTATAGTTCTAAAACAATAACTAACACATAGATAAAAATGATCATGCTTGCAAGGTGATACCATATAGTAGTGTGACATTTGTAGGTTCAAAATATTATACGTAGAGTATTCTTAACTCAAAATTTATTTGAACATTTAAAGAAAACTTTCAGTCGCAAAAATTATCTCTCATCATCAGAAAAATTATAAATTCTCTTAGAAAGCAAACATGCTTAAGGAACAACATCATTTTAAATTTTTCAACCTAATTCCAAAATATTTCTCATTTCATTTCCATTTCCCCTTTTTCTATTCATGATTATTATAACTCCATAACCTCAAAGTTCAAGTTCCATTAATATTCAAAAATAATCCTCATACATTCCATTCCCACTTGTCTATCTATTATTACTATAACTCCATAACGTAAAAATCCAAATTTCCTGTTTATTCAAAAACAATTCTCCTACACTCAACTCCTACTTGTCTAACAACTACATCACATCAATATTTGCATTCTCATATTATAATTCAACATAACATAGGATTAATAAACCCTTTCAATTCAATTTCTCAATTATTTACAAAATGAAACTCATAATCTTCCTTTATAGTCACAACCAATCCAATGAGTTCATCATCACTAACCCTTAATCCAATTACCATTCCATTTTCCATTCTCTTCAATTAATTTCTATTTCCATTTTCCTTTCATACCAAATTACACATCAAATTGTAACTTCACGAGTTCATCACATGTCACACATATTATTACTGACTCAACACATTTCTTAACACATTCCACCTTTAGTCGACTTGATACGGCGAGATAGCGGGCACCCAATTTCATAACACCTTCCACTTTTTGCCGACTTGATATGGCGGGAAGTGGACTCTCAAATCACCTTTTTATTTTGAAAACCATCCCCCACATTTACCGACTCCAGAAACGGCGGGGCGGTAGGCACACAAAACATCATAACCTTCCACATTTGCCGGCTCTATAAATGGCGGGGACGTGGACATCCAAAACCATCCGTTTTTCCACATTTGTCAACTCCATAAACGGCAGGCTCGTGGACACCCCAAAACATTTTCCCACATTCCTCCGACGGCATGCGCAGATAGGGTAATTGCACACCTTGACTCCCCGCGCCGGTACCAATGACATAACACAACCCAACTCGATTCAACACCACTCGACACAACTCTCCCCAACTCAACATAACCCAACTCAACTCAACACAACTCAACTCAACATAACACAATTCAACTCAAAAGAACACCATTTAACATAACCCATTGCAATTCAATATAACACAATAAAATTCTTAAATATTCACTTCATCATTTGATTACAAATCTCGTATCATCCATACCATTAACAATTCATTTACCCAAATTTGGTTTCATATTATAACGTAATTTTAAAAAAAATCAACAATAAGAGTTCATTCGCAGCTTTTACACAAATTTCCAAACACTTTCAAAATTCAATTAAACTTGTATATGTGCAATTTAACACCTCAATTTCATAATACTACTTTCAATTTAAGCAAAACCATCATCTATCTTAATAAACCAAACTATGGTTTTTAAGAGAATTAAAGCTTTTTACAAAAACACTTTTTATTCCAACTCTTCTATTGCTTATACACCCAAATTCATAACCTAAAATCATAACCCAACAAGTGAACCCCAACACTTTAAACCCTAAACCCCTAATCTCATGATTTATCACCACATGCTTAAAAATATAAATTTTGTATTTGTATAAGAAAAATACCACAAATCTATCTATAAATGAGAGTATTGAAGAAGAACTAGAAATCCTTACCTCAAGATTCAAAGCTAAAGATGAAGACCCAACTAGAAACTCCAATAAAATCGCAAAACAATCGGTAGATATCTTGATCTATGCTTGCACTTCAACCTTCTTGAAAGATTTGGGGTGAATCTTGGGTAAAAAAAAGAGAAATCAAGAGTTTGGAAGGTTAGGGCTTCAGGTTTGGAGGATGGGAGGAGAAGAGAGGGAGTAAAATAAAGTTTTTGGACCAAAAAGTTACTTTATAATGTCTATTAGCGACTTGGTCGCTCGAGCGAAGGAAGCTTGGCTCAAGCGTAGAAAAGAAGCTCCCAGAATCTTTGAAAATCGCGCAGTTTGTGCGAACGAAGAAAAGCTCGCTCGAGCGAGCATGTTTCCAATACAAAAACTCAAAATTCAATCAGGTATAATTCTTTCGTTCAGACTTCATTTTAGGTCGTTCTTGTGTCCAAATCGAAGCCCAGAAATGAGCTTTCCAATGGTTCCAACCTCACAATCAAATTCAAAGTACAGAAGGAGAAAAGGGCAAGAGAGTGAAGGTTGGTCAAAAACAAAAACTCAAATTTGGGGCTTATAATCTAATCTTGCCTATATACCTTGTTAAGGCTTCAATCAAGGTTCCAAACATCACCCAAGGGCCCTTAATGATAACATTTAAGGTTCACTTTGCCAACCCATCAATACCAAGAGTCCAACAACCATACAAGTTTTAAGGTGATGGGCACCAATTTACACTAATCCGATACATACTATAATCCGAGTTATTACATAAATAATCCAACACATTTTATAAATCTTAACAGAGATATAAGGTGAAATGCAAATGCAATGCTTATGACAAAACATTTTCAATCCCTTTCAGAAAACCATGCAATGCCAAGTCGATATCAGAGTTCATAAAATCCTTTCCATTTCGTTAGAAAATAGGACAGTGAATCACACTCTAGCAGTTTCCAAAACAGCACAACTTTTTCCGAAAATTTGGTCCGAAGGAAACCATAAACTGGCACCCATGTAAACGTAGACTGTAAAAGCACTACTATTTCCATTTCACGGAAATTTCGTCCGCGAGATCGGCACCCATGTATACGAGCGATTTTCAAGACTTTCACCCTGGACACACAGGCCAACTTATTTCAACGAACAACATTCACTTCCCAGATTCACCCCTTTTTTTCTCAAAAACAATAACACTTTCAATGTTCAATGCAAATGAATGAGAAATTCATTTTAATTCACCTAATCCTCATGCAATTCTACAACAATCATAGTTATCCTCTACCAATAGCCTAAAACAGATATTTCTAAACAGATACATAATTTTCCAAAAAGATAAACTTTCCAAATTTTCAAGACGTGAGTGGTAAAACATACCCAACTCCACCATCGTCATCTATGTTCACCAAATTTCACATTTCCAACATTAATTCTATCTATTTATACAAAATCAATATTTGAGACATTTAGGGCAAAATTCCTTTCTCTTTCAAAATCAATCCCAAGTGTCAAAACCAACTATTTTAACACAACTCAACCTCATTCCCAATTCTACAACCATTTTCAAGAATCTATTTGAAAACTCCTCTTTAGATTTTTAACCCAAAACCCTAGTTTTGTTCCGAAACCTCCAAATCACAATAGTGTTTTAGAAAAGACAAATATCAAAGTTAAAAACCATAAGAAGGTATAGAGAATCCCTACCTGAAGTTTAGAAGATGAGAGAGAGAGTGGAGGAAAATCGAAGATGCCAAAAATCCACTTTGCTTCAATTAGAGCTCAACCCTCATCGAGCTCTACTGTTTTAATAGAGGGACACACGTGAAAAGATCGATGGATCTAGGTGTATTTGAGTGAAATAAGTACGTTTTAGAGAGAGTGAGAGAGAAAATAGGGTTTTGAAATGTTTAGAGAGAGTGAGGTGAAAAAGTGACTTAGAAAAGTGACTTTATGAACTGATATATGCACAACTCGCTCGAGCACAAGAAGTATCGCTCGAGCGACCAGACACAATAAGTTGTACCGCTCGAGTGCAAGAAATTTCACTCAAGCGAAGAATACCAACTCCCAGAAGTTTTACAGACATAAGACCTTCACTCGAGTGCAAGAAGAGTCGCTCGAGCAAGAAACACCACCCCTCAGCATCTCTGCAGGCCTGCAAAATTGCTGAGAGTTCACAAAGCTCGCTCGAGCGAAGAGGCAAAATTCTAGGCAACATAGTTTTGAAAAACAAGCTACCAACATGTTCCAAACGCAACAAACACACTCCAACCACCAACTTAAAGAGAAACAAGAAGGAATAAGACATGAACAACAATACAGAACAATGAAATCAGGACCCAGGACATCAAATGGGTCAGGTCCAAACCAGAATCACTATAACCTCCCCCCCTTAAGGAATTTCTTCCTCGAAATTTTTTTAAATCAACATTAAGGCCAAGTTTAACTCAGTTACAACCATAATAGTAAATTAATTTCATCACCATAACCCATTCACTAGTTATTCATTCCCAAAACAATAATAAACATGTTCTCGATATTGAATATGCAATTCACATTTCAAAAAATATACAATGTTTATATTACATTATCATAACAAGGTTTCCAATACATGATCAAACATCAACAAATAGGTCCGGATACTTCTCACAGACTTCCAACTCACGCTCCCAAGTGGCTTCCTCAACCCCGTGATGTCTCTACAACACCGTTACTAAAGAAATTGTCTTGCCATGCAAGACTTGATCTCGAGTATCCAGAACTCTAACCGGTCTCTCTTCATACGAGGCATCCTCGTCTACCCCTAATTCGGTCCAATCCAACACATGTAATGGATCTAGCTCATACTTCCGGAGCATACTAATGTGAAACATGTCATGTACCTCGAAAAGCCGTGGAGGCAAGGCCAAATAGTAAGCTACCTCTCTAATCCACTCTAGGATCTCAAAAGCCCAATAAATCTAGGAGACAACTTCCTGCTCTTCCCAAACCTCATCAAATGCTGTCTAGGTGATATCTTCAAGAAGACGTGATCTCCTACCTCAAAGGATAACGGTCTCCTACTACGGTGCATAGCTCTTTTGGCAACTCTAAGCCGTGACCAACGTCTTACGAATAAGTGCAACTTTCTCTGTCGTTTTCCGGACTAACTCTAGACCTATCATAGGTGCATCACCCACCTCGGCTCAACACACTAGAGATCTGCACGGTCAGCCGTACAAGGCCTTAAACAGTGCCATACCAATACTCGACTAGAAGCTATTGTTGTAAACAAACTCCACTAAAGGTAAGTGCCTCTCCCACGATCCCTTAAAGTCAAGGACACAACCCCGAAGCATATCTTCTAGAATCTAAAATGGTACGCTCTGACTACCCGTCAGTCTGAGAATGATAGGCGGTGCTAAAAGTCAGTCCAGGGCCCAAAGCATTCTATAGGCTCTGCCACAACTAAGCCGTGAAATACGAATCTCCATCTGAAACAATAGTCACAGGGACCCCGTGAAGTTGAACAATGTCTCTAACATAAAGATCGGTAAGAAAATCTACAAGTCACTCGTGCGCATAAGTACAAAGTGTGCTGACTTAGTTAATTGATCGACTACCACCCAAATGGCATCATTACCCCGTTGAGTCCTCAGAAGACCCACAACAAAATCCATCGTGACATGCTCCCACTTTCACTCGGCGATAGGCAAGGGTTGTAACAAACCCGCTGGCCTCTGATGCTCAGCCTTCACTTACTGATAAGTAAGGCACTTCAATACAAACACGGCTACATCCTTCTTCATACCCCTCCACCAAAGCTGGCGGCTAAGATCATGATACATCTTTGTGCCTCCTGGGTGCACCGCAAGGCATGAATAGTAAAACTCTCGGAGTACCTCCTCTCGACAAGACTCCGACACGAAAAGACGATCAAGGTATCTAACACTCGAGTCAGAATACACGTTCAAGCCATTCTCTACCTTCTCACTAAATATCTTCTCTCAGAAGGTTTCTACCTCAAGATCACCCCTTTGTGTTTCTATAACTCGGTTCATAAGTGTAGGTTGTGCAACTATAGTAAACAAAGTCGCTGACTCAAAAGACTCACCAAGATGCAAGTTAAACTCACCAATAGCACCCAACATCTCTCATTCCTTGATGGCAATATTAGCTACACTACTAAAAGACTTTCTACTCAGGGCATCAGCCACTGCATTGGCCTTCCCAAGATGATAGTGTAACTCAAAATCATAGTCCTTCATAAACTCCATCCACCTCATTTGCCTCAAATTCAAATCCTTTTATGAAAAGAGATATTTCAAACTTTTGTGATTAGAAAACACCTTAAACTTCTCACCATATAAGTAATGTCTCCCAATCTTCAAGGTAAAGATGTATCAAGACACAACCCAAGCCTTTCTATCGCGCATCACAATACACAAAATAGCCCAAACCCCTTTCCAAAATAACCAACACTAGAGCAGTGGTAAGTCTAACCTTAAGTTCTTGGAACGACTTCTCACAAGTCTCACACCACACAAACTTGATTCCCTTCCTCGTCAATCTAGTCAAAGGTGAGGCTAACCTAGAGAAATCCTTCACAAATCAACAGTAATACCTAGCCAACCCCAAGAAATTACAAATCTCAAAGGCATTCTTAGGTTGTTTTCAGTCCTGTACTACTTCTATCTTAGAAGAGTCTACAGTCACCCCTTCTCTGGATACCACATGGCCTAAGAACTTAACTTCTTTCAACCAGAACTCACACTTCCCAAACTTAGCATATAGTTTGTGGGTTCTAAGCAATTCAAGTACAACTCACAAGATGTCATCAACGAAGACAACTACAAAACGGTCTAGAAACTCACAAAAGATTCGGCTCATCAAGTCCATAAACGAGGCAGGTGCATTGGTTAACCCAAAAGGCATCACTAGGAACTCATAATGGCCATATGGCATACGGAATGTCGTTTTCTGAATGTCCTCCTCTTTTACCCTCAACTGGTGATAACCCGACCTCAGGTCTATCTTAGAAACGCAACATGACCCCTTCAACTGATCAAATAGATCATCTATATGAGACAATGTGTACTTGTTCTTAACAGTTACCTAGTTTAACATCCGGTAATCACTACAAAGTCTCAGTGTGCCATCTTTCTTCTTAGCAAAGAGAGTCGGTGCTCTCCAAGGTTAAGTACTAGGGTGGATGAAACCCTTATCTAACAATTCTTGCAGTTGAATCTTCAACTCACTCAACTCGGCGAGTACAAATCTATATGGTGCCATTGAAATCGGTGTCGTGCCAGGCACTAAGTCAATAGAGAATTCTATCTCACGATGAAGTGGTAAACTGGTGAGATCTTCAGGAAAAACATCCAGGTATTCACAACCTACCCTCAGCAAATCAACTCAGACTTCATTACACTCACTACCCAAAAGGTTGCAAGAAGACAACTAAGCCCACTCCGACCACGCGAATCAAACACCAATGACAGAATTCTATCAATGCAGTCTTCCAAGAAATAAAAACAATCACCACTCGAGGTACATACAGTAACCCTCTAGCGGTAATAGTTTATAACCACATGATAAAACGATAACCAATCCATGCCCAAAATGGCATCAAAACTCGACATATTAATCAATGCAAAAGAAAAATGAGTCGGCGACCAGCAGCCTCTATATCACAACGCCAACACCCTTGTTTCAATATAATCTCACCACCAACCAATGACTCTAAACTAAGTGGAGATACTAACCGAGCCAATTCTAACCCCATAGCCGATGCAAATGCAAACAAGATGAATGAATGGGATGCACCAGTATCAATTAGCATATTGGCAACAGAATTGCATAACAAGAAAGTACCTCTCACTACCGAAGGCACTAGTACTAAGTCTGGAGTGGTAACAGCATACGCATGTCCTGTAGGTCTCTGATCTACCTGCTCACCCCTCGGAGCATAAGTTTGATACACTGACTGAGCCGATAAGGCTCCTTGATTGGCCCTTAAGGCCTGCAATGACTGTGTAGGCTGATGGCTCTGTGTCTGCCTCTAACTAGACACAGCAGATGTGCCACCTGACTGAGGACAAAACCTCCTCACATGCCCTAACTGCCCACACTGATAACAGGTAGGTAGCTGCCCTCTCCCTTGACTCTGGCTTTGAGAACGAGCTGTAGGCGGCGCAAACTGTTGCCCTCCTCCTCTCTGCAGGCAAGTTGGAGATTTGTGACCCAACTGGCTACACTTGTAACAAGAAAAACCCCCTTGATTACCACTCCTTGAGCCCGAACTCGACACAGGAAAGGTAGATCTAGACTGAGCTATGTGGGACTGCTGTGGGGTAAAACCTCTGCCTCTTACTGTCTCGGGTTTCCCCCTAAACCTCCTGACTCCTCCTACAACCTCTCCCCCGCTCCTCCTCTGTCTGGATCACAATCTTTAGATGAATTACCACCTCCACAAGGCATTCATAATCACTAATCATTACCACGGCCACCTTGAAAATGAGCTCGGTCCTCAACCACTTCTCAAACTCCATGCAACGACGTTCCTCTGTCGCAACAAGTTCAGGTGCAAATCTAGAGAGGCTAGTAAAGGTTGCCTCAAACTCAGCTACTAGTAAACTAAGCTGTTTGAGCTTCAGCAACTGCTCTCTCAACTTCTCCCTAATAGTGGGAGGTAAGAACTTGTCCTAGAAAGCGTTGACAATGGCTTTTCAAGTCACCCCAATGTGTCCACGTGCATACTTCCACGATTGACCCGCATCTCCTTTCAAGTGGAAGGATGCCAAGGTCACTCTCAAGCTATCATCCTCGATGCCAAGCATCTTGAATGTCTTCACTATCTGCTCGATCATCCACTTTCAAAGGCTCTTTCGAATCTCCCAAAAACTCATCTGGGTTAGACCGAAAGAACTCTCTCTTCAGAAAAAACAGCTCTGTCTCAGCAACTTGGGCCTGGACTTGATTCCCAGCCCTGAGAATGTCCATAGATTCCTGCAAAGCTCCAGCCACTTCTTGGGCCAAGGCGCCCATGGTCTGATGACCTGCTAACTCTGCCATATTGGCCTAACCAACTCCTTTCTCTTGCGCCAGAATATCATCCAGTAATGGCACTTCCTACCGTCTAGGCCTGCCACGCCTACCACGACCACGACCACGACCACGACCAGGTCCTGACATCCTAATAAAGGTAACACAAAAGATTAGTACATTTACAAATGTGCCGAAGCTAACTCACTCATGTCTTAAAGCAATGGACAACAGTAATTCACTCCACCTAAGCACATAGTCACGTAAACACATACGAACTTTCTTTCTAGATTACAATCGTCTCGCGACATTGTTAGAGTTCCAATTAGAAATAGCAGTGATCAAGTGCTCTTGTAATAGGATTTCTAAAACTTGTAGACCTAATCAATATCTTAGAAAATAAATTTCATACTCACTTAGTCACATAAGCATGTTATCATATAGCATACTATAAATACAAATATTTCTATCAAGCAAGATAAACCCATTGTGGTAAGAACCACTTCCCACGTACCCAAGTATTCAAACCCGGTACGCTTTGATACCAAGTTGTAACACCTCGAAAATATAAATATAATCTGACACATAAGATTAAATAAAGACAACGCATTCCCAAAGTGAATATCTTTTCTATTTATATATAATAAAGGTAACACATGCATTTATACATTCATAAGCTCTAACCCTGAATCTATAGCATGTGTTACAACAAGAGATATGATAAAAAGGTAAAACAGAAAATGAATGCCCTAATGGCTTACAACTTTCCAAGACAATACTTGGTTACAACAAAAGTGGATTTAATTCCAAAACAACTAAAGCCCTCGACTAGTACAAAACAAGTACAACAAAACTCAAAAGAAGCCTTGAGCTCCAAATCCTCCCAAGCTACTGCCTTGGCAGAGGCATATCATCACCACCTGAAAATGATTTTTCCCAAGTAGGGTGAGCCAAAGCCCAGTAGAAATAATCCAATATATTTTATGAATCTTAGCAGAGATATATGGTGAAATGCAAATGCAATGCTTGTGACAAAACATTTCCTATCCCTTTCCGAAAACCATGCAATGCCAAGTCTATAGCGATCCCGGTTTTTCCTTCCTTTGTTTATTGTATTCCGGACTTGGTTCTGTGGTTATGTTGTTGTCTTATTCTCATTTTCATCATTTACTCTTTGTATTTGAGTCTTGGGTTGTGTTGGGCAGGTTTGGAACAGGTTGGTTGTGTTTAGAAACCAAAAGTTGATGCCCAGATTTTGGCTTTCACGCTCGAGCGGGGCTTTTGACGCTCGAGCAGGCCCTTTGTTGTTGCCTATCCGCTCGAGCGCGCGTTTTGACGCTCGAGCGTGAATATTCATCTCCCAATATTTTTCTCTGCAGGTCATCGTACGCTCGAGCGGGAGTTTTGACGCTCGAGCGGGCCCTTTCGTTTTTTTTCCTCCGCTCGAGCGGGGATCGTGGTCTGCAAAACTTCTGGAAGTGTGCATCCGGCGCTCAAGTAGCGCTTTTGACGCTCGAGCGTGAGTCTGTGTCTGACGCTTGAGCGGGGAGTTCCACGCTCGAGTGGGGCGACTCTTATTTCAATCCGAAAAGTGACATTTTGGATCACTTTTTGATTTCCTTTCTCTCTCCTACTTTTTCAAAACCTCCATTGGAGAGCACCTCACTCTAAAACCCACACTTCTCTCTAGGGTTTGATCTAGTAGGAGTGACCTTCTATCCTTGGGCCTTTGTAAAAAGTGTGGAGCTTGTTGAGGGCTACATTTTGATCCGAAAATATTGGGGTTTGGAGCACTTTCAAATTTCTTCATCTCCTCCTTTGAGCTCCGAATTTGAGGTAGGGATAACTACTCATTTTTATGGTCTTTGACATAAATTATTGGTCATTTTGATGTAATGTTGAAGTTGGGTAAATTTTGGGTGTTAGGGTTTCAAAATGAATAAAGAGGGGTTTGGTTATTTTGACTCAAATGTGTATCTTGGGTCTTAAAATGATGGTATTGATGTTGTTGATGATAGATGGGACCTTTGGGTCGTTGTAGAGAAAAATTGGGAGAAAGCCCTAAATTGTTGCATGAATTAATTTATATAATTAATTTGGGAATGTTATGGAAATATGGAATTGAGTTGAAAATAATGAAATTGGCTCATTTTAAAAGGGAATGGTGGAGTTGGATTTATTAATTGCTCACTTATGAAATTATTGTCAAATTATCTGTTGATGCATTTATTATCTGATTAGAAATAAATTGCTTTGGGCTATCGGTGGAGGATAGTCTTGATTGTTGTAGACAATGCATGATGATTAGGCGAATTAAAACTAATCAATTGATTATGTCATCGAATATGATGGGTGGAATAATACATCAAATTTATGTATTGACTGCTTATATATATGATATGTGTTTATATACATTGTGTTGTGTGGGAGGAGATAGGGGATGCACTCCACGGTTTAGGGGAAGATAGGGGATGGACTCCTAAACCGGATTTTATTTAGGAGGAGATAGGGGATGAACTCCATTGATACAGCAAATCTGTGTATCATTTATGAAGTATGAAAGTGTTTTAATGTGTTATTGATACAGCGAATCTGTGTATCATTTACGAAGTATGGAAGTGCTTTGATGTGGTATTGATACAGCAAGTATGTGTATCTATTGTGAATTATAGAAGTGTTTTGATATGAGTTATAGTCTCATTAAATTATTGGCCAGGTTCTGAGCCTTATTCATAAATTGAGAACTGGATAAGTAATGGAAAATGGAATGAAACATGGACATATTTGTCATGAAATTGAAATGTGTTATAAGTTGGTATATATAAGAGTTAAACATTTATCGAATATTGATGTTTTAGTTATTGCTCATATTATGTTTAGCATATCTTTAGTAGGCGTTGGCTCACCCTATATGGGACATCATTTTCAGGTTCAGGTATTATGCCGCCTCCGAGGTCTTAACTTGGTTGGTTGTGGGAGTTGAAGGCTCTTGTTTATTTTTGTGTATTACATGTAAATCAAGCCAAGGGCTTATTTTGTGCTTTGAGTTAATACTCTCTTTTTGTAACTAAGTGTTGACTTGGAAAGTTGTAAGCCCGTAGGGCATTTACTTTCGATATCAACATGTAATACTTTTGTAATGAATACTCTGATAAATAGAATTATGCTTTATTCTCTTAAGTATATGAATGCCTTGAATATATGATTTATGGGTTTATTTTGAGGGCGTTACAACTTGGTATCAGAGCGTACCGGGTTCGAATACTTTGGGTACGCGAGAAGTGATTAGTATCACAATGGGTTCGTCTCGTTTGTTAGAGACTTATGTATGACATTATGTGTTTATTTGACGACATGTTTATGTGACTATTTGGGTATGGGATTTAATTTCTAGGATGTTGATTGGATCCTTGGGTTTCTGTGAGTCTTGTTGGAAAAGCACTTGATCAATGCTGTTTCAAACCGGAACTCTAGTAACGCCTCAGGACTATCATTATCCAGAAATGAAATTCGTAGGTGCTTATGTGATTATGTGCTTACGTGGAATGAATTACAGTTGTCCAAGGTATTAGAACGCGAGTGTTATAGCTTCGGCACATTTGTGAATGTGCTAACATTCTTCGTTACCTATATTAGGATGTCAGGACGAGGACGTGGTGGTAGGCGAGGTAGGCGTAGAAGGCAGGAGATGCCTATACCGGATGAGATTCCAACGCAGCAGGAGGGTGTTGGTCAGGCCAATGTGGCCGAGCTAGTAGGTCAGCAGGCCATGGGCGCCTTAGCCCGCAAGATAGCAGGAGTTTTGAGGGAATCCATGGGCATTCTCAGAGCTGAGAATCAGGTCCCGGCCCAGGTTGTTGATGCAGGGCCTTCTTTTCTAAAGAGAAAGCTTTTCCGGTCAAACCCGGATGAGTTTGTCGGTGATTCGAAAGAGCCACTTAAGGCTGATGAGTGGTTGGAGTAGATGACGAAGACGTTTGAGATGCTTGGCATCAAAGACAGGGCTTTGAAGGTGACCTTAGTGTCCTTCCAGTTGAAAGGAGATGCGGGTCAGTGGTGGAAGTTCATGAGGGGTCGTATTGGTGGTACATGGGAGGCCTTTGTAGATGCTTTCCAAGAGAAGTTCTTATCTCCAGCTGTCAAGGAGAAGCTGAGGGACCAGTTTTGTCAGCTTAAGCAGCTGAGTTCTTCAGTGGCCGAGTTTGAGGCCGCATTTACTAGTTTATCCAGGTTTGCACCTGAGCTTGTGGCATCTGAAGAACGCCATTGTCTAGAATTTGAGAAGAAGTTGAGGCACGGGCTCAAGATGAGAGTTGGGGGATCCATGACCCGGGAGTATGGGCGTCTTGTGGATGCTGCGGCCCATATGGAGATTATGATGCACGAGGAGGATGAGAGGATGAGGGGCTCCAAGAGAAGTCAGGATGGTCAGGGGGACGGTAGAAGGTAGAGGGGCTCTAACCCTCAGCAGTCCCAGAGTGCATTTACTAGATCGACATTTCCAGTGCCGAGTGCAGGCTCGGGGAGAGGCAGTCAGGGAGACATTACTTGTTACAAGTGTGGTCAGCTGGGCCACAAGTCTCCAGCTTGCCCGCAAAAGGGAGGAGGGCAGAGAGCAGCTTCATCTTCAGCTCGACCTCAAAGCCAGAGTCAGGACAGAGGCCAGCCGCTCTCTTGTTACCAGTATGGTCAGGCGGGGCACCTGAAGAGGTTTTGCCCGCAGTTGGGTGCCACATCGGGTGCGTCTGGTTCTAGGCAAACGCAGAGTTTTCAGCCAGCACAGTCAGTACAGGCCTCGAGGGCCAATCAGGAGGCTTCATCATCTCAAATCTGTGCAGCAGTCTTTTGCTCCTAGGGGTGAACAGGTAGACTAGGGGCCTACTGGGCGTGTGTATGCTGTTACCACACAGGATCTAGTACCGGCTCCATCTGTTGTGAAAGATACCTTTTTGTTTTGCAACTCGGTTGCCAATGTGTTGATTGATACAGGTGCATCTCATTCCTTTATATCTGCTGCATTTGCATCTGTTTTGGGGCTAGAGTTGGCACAGTTAGCATCTCCTATTTGTGTTGTATCACCTGTTGGGGGTGAGTTGATTTTGAAGCAAGGGTGTCGAGGCTGTGATATAGAGGTCGCCAACCGCCGACTTCTATTTTCTTTTGTAGTTATGGCTATGTCAGGTTCTGATGTTATTTTGGATATGGACTGGCTATCGTCATACCGGGCAGTTATTGATTGTTACCGCTAGAGGGTCACAGTATGTACCTTGAGCGGGGATTGTTTCCATTTCTTGGGGGATCGGGTTGGTAGTGTGTTGCCACCGGTGTATGATCCGCGAGGGCAGAGTGAGCTTAGTGGTCTTCTCGTTAGCTTTATGAGTGGTGAGTGTGATGAGACCCAGACTATATTGCCGAGAGTGGTTTGTGAATACTCGGATGTCTTTCCCGAGGATCTTGTGAGTTTACCACCACACCGAGAGATCGAGTTCTCTATTGATTTAGTGCCCGGCACGGCGTCGATTTCCATGGCACCTTATCATTTTGCCCCAGCCGAGTTGAGTGAGTTGAAGATTCAACTCCAGGAGTTGCTAGATAAGGGTTTTGTCCGCCCTAGTGTTTCGCCGTGGGGAGCACCGACCCTCTTTGCTGAAAAGAAAGATGGTGCCCTGAGACTTTTGTATCGATTACCGGAAGTTGAATCGGGCCACGGTTAAGAATAAGTACCATATGCCCCGTATAGATGATCTGTTTGACCAATTGAAGGGGTCCCGTTGTTTCTCTAAGATAGATTTGAGATCGGGTTACCACCAGTTGAAGGTCAGGGAGGAGGATATTCCGAAGACGCATTCTGTACGCGGTATGGCCATTATGAGTTTCTGGTGATGCCATTTGGGCTCACCAATGCACCGGTAGTATTTATGGACTTGATAAACCAGATATTCTGGGGATTCCTAGATCGCTTTGTGGTCGTCTTCGTGGACGACATTCTGATTTATTCACCTTCTGAGGAGGAGCACGAGGAACACTTAAGAGTGGTGCTTGAGTTGCTTAGAGCCCATAGGCTGTATGCCAAGTTTGGGAAGTGTGAGTTTTGGCTAAGAGAGGTCAAATTCTTAGGCCATGTGGTTTCCGAGGAAGGGGTGTCTGTTCATCCAAGATTGAGGCAATGCAAGATTGGGCACAGCCTAAGAGTGTTTTTGAGATCCGCAGTTTTCTGGGATTAACTGGGTATTACACCGGTTTGTGAAGGATTTCTCCAAACTAGTTTCGCCGTTGACTAGATTGACGTGGAAAGGGGTCAAATTCGTATGGAGTGAGACTTGTGAAAAGTCGTTCCAAGAGTTAAAAGTTAGATTGATCACCGCTCTGGTTTTGATTATTCCAGAGAGAGGTTGGGTTATACAGTTTATTGTGATGCCTCACGAGAGGGTTTGGGTTGTGTACTGATGCAAGACGGGAAAGTGGTAGCCTATGGCTCGTGGCAGTTGAAAATACACGAGAGAAATTACCCTATCCATGACCTAGAGTTAGCAGCTGTGATTTTCGCCTTGAAGATTTTGAGGTACTGTCACGACCCCAAATCGCCCCTAGTAGTTTGGTGCCGTGATGGCCAGTAATCCGTAATTACCAAAGGCCAACTTACAAAATTCACACACAATCAGAGTATTTATATAGGGGGCTCACAAATGCGGAAGCAATAATTCAAGATACAAGTGGTCCATAAGAGCAGTGCATAAGTCAAATGAAATGGCATACATCATTACATAGCTTTACAACTTGAATACATAAAGAAATGAAGTACAAAATACATATCACATCTTAACGAAAGGGCTTCTCAGCCGACATGTTCAAATACAAAAGCTTCAAGATTGCTGACGTCCTCACTGCCGACATAACATGCATACAAAACATACATCTCGGCGTAGCCGACTTCTAACTTGTTACCTACATATATACATAGGGAGGGTGAGCTTGGATACTCAGTGAATGATATAAGTAATAAAGGGGTAAATGAATGATTCCCGAGGTTCTTGTCAAAACAATACATATATCATAGCTTGTTCAAAACATGGGATGAATCAAGTTCATCAATCAAATCTTGGTCTTTCAAATCTTGCTTGGGATGCTAAATAACATCTACATAATACATGGGGTGATGACATTTCGGACAAGACAAGGGAATAATCGACCCGGAATCGATTAGACAAATCCACCCGTTCATAGACCGTCGGTGGGGCCATCCGTTCATAGACCGTCGATGACAGAGATCTCTCAAACATGGTGCTACATGGGCTTAGAGTCCCCTAGCATGGGAGGACTTTCCAAGAATGTCATCAAAACAAAGCTTATACTTGATACACAAAATAGAGATAATCATTCATGCTTGATCAAATACTTTTCTAAAACGAAGCAAGGCTTTGTCAAAACTTTATAACATAACTTTATTAAAAATACCACTCACCAAGTTCTTGGGACGTCGGGATCAAGGCAAAGGTCCAAGTCCTACAAACACATGTCAAAGTCTATTGAATGCACTCTTAAAAACAAACTTCACATGAATGCAAATGATCTAGGGAAAACATGCTGGAATCATCTAGGGAAAACATGCTGGAAACATCTAGGGAAAACATGCTGGAATCATCTAGGGAAAACATGCTGAAAATACCTAGGGAAAACATGCTGGAAACATCTAGGGAAAACATGTTGAAAATACCTAGGGAAAACATGCTGAAAATACCTAGGGAAAACATGCTGGAAACATCTAGGGAAAACATGCTGAAAATACCTAGGGAAAACATGCTGGAAACATCTAGGGAAAACATGTTGAAAATACCTAGGGAAAACATGCTGGAAACATCTAGGGAAAACATGCTGAAAACATCTAGGGAAAACATGCTGAAAATACCTAGGGAAAACATGCTGGAAACATCTAGGGAAAACATGCTGAAAACATCTAGGGAAAACATGCTGGGTACCAACCAGGTCCTGGAATGGATGCACAGAGATGATCTAGGCTAAAACGACCTAGCTGGGTGAACTCAGGAGGTCTTGGCCGAGGTCCCACACCTCTTGGCCGAGGTGTGGTTACCTAGGCTTCAGTAGGCAGCTGCCTGCCGAGGTGTTACAAGGTGCCGGCATGGGTGTACCATGGTCGGCCTAGGTGTGCAGTGGTTAGCCTAGGTGTGCATGCAAGATAAACTAACGTCAAGTGATCATGCAAGGTAGGCCAAGGTGAGATACGATGCTTGGCCTAGGTGTGTGATCTAGGCAAGAGTGGTGTCGGTGATCACACCTAGGGAAATGAAGCCTGGAAATCTGGGTTTCCTCCTTGAAGAACATGAAGAACATGAAGAACATGAAGAACATGAATGCTAAAATCATAACTTGTGATTACAAGATCTGGGATTTCATGACATGAGTTCGAAAACATGAACCTGGGTACCCATACTTGAAAATCATGCAAGAACAAACACAAAAACATGGATCTAGGCATGAGCCTTCGGATCAAAACATGACTTTTCTTGAAGAACACATGAATGCCATTTTCTCTTTCTAAAACCGAACTTCAAAGCAATGCATGGCTTACAAATCATATTCAATCATGCAATGCAATATCATAAACATATAGAACAACAAGAGCGGATCAAGAATCTAACCTTAGAACACGGATCTAACGGTTCGATCTCAAAGAATCAAGCTTGGAAATCCACTCTCTCTCAAGAACTCTTCCCCCTCTTCTAGAGCTTCTCTCTCTACTCTTCAAAACAAGATACAACAAATGAGGGATTTCTCTCTCTGCCGGCTGACTTAACTCTCAGCTCGAACACGTGGCAACGGTTGGTTGGTTCTCTTCAAAAAGGTGATAGATTGACAAGACAAGGCCCTGACAAGGCGTATCTAGCAAGCTACTCGGAATGGCACTCCGGCAAGGGGTGACATCGGCTAACCACAAGACTTCGGCAACTAGAGTGACAATGACCTCGGCTAGGAAGGACAACACTTGACTAAGCTGTGCCACACCTCGGCCTAGATGTGCCACACCTCGGTCTAGGTCATTCCAGTCCCAGAACAAGATCACTAGGTGCAAGGATTAAGGATCTCGGACGCCTAGGTGATAACATCTCGGCCAATATGCCTAGGTGACAGTGGAGGTCAACCAAAGGGGTTCCAAGATGGTCCAAGGTGTAAGAGGTTCAAAGGTGTGACCTAGGCTTGACATGACCTAGGCTTGGCATGACCTAGGCTTGGCATGACCTAGGCTTAACATGACCTAGGCTTGGCATGACCTAGGCTTAACATGACCTAGGCTTGGCATGACCTAGGCTTAACATGACCTAGGCTTGGCATGACCTAGGCTTGGCATGACCTAGGCTTAACATGACCTAGGCTTAACATGACCTAGGCTTGGCATGACCTAGGCTTGGCATGACCTAGGCTTAACATGGCAAGGAAGGAACAAAGCATGCATACAACGCTTAGGGAAAACATGATAGCATCAAGACAAGACAAGAACCTTTACCTAGGCAAAACAAGTCCAAGTCTACAAATGCAAGCTTAACAAGACAAAATCATGCAAATGTACATGAACATGACTAAGACATGAATGTGGGTTATTACAGGTACTACCTTTATGGTGAGAGGTTCGAGGTATTCTCGGATCATAAGAGTCTGAAATATCTGTTCACATAAAAAGACTTGAACTTGAGGCAGAGAAGATGGATGGAGTTCATTGAGGATTATGATTTCGAGTTGCACTATCACCCGGGAAAGGCCAATGTTGTGGCCGATGCCCTTAGTAGGAAATCCTTTAGTGATGTAGCTTGTATAGCCATCCGGGAGTGGGAGATGTTGGGTGCACTTGGCAAGTTTGATTTGCTTCTGGGTGAATCCGTTAAGGCTACGGCCTTGTTTTCCGTTGTTGCGCAGCCTACACTTGTGACTTGAGTGTTAGAGGCACAGAGAGGTGACCTTGAGGTAGAATCCCTCCGAGAGAAGATCTCCAGTGGGAAGGTTGAAAAGGGTTTGGCTGTGTATCCCGACCTGAGTGTGAGATACCGAGACCGTTTGTTTGTGCCGGAGTCTTGCCGAGAGGAAGTACTCCGAGAGTTTCACCATTCACGTCTTGCGGTGCATCCAGGAGGCACTAAGATGTATCGTGATTTGGGTCGCCAGTTTTGGTGGCGGAGTATGAAGAAAGATGTGGCAGTGTTTGTGTCTAAGTGCCTTACTTTTCAGCAAGTGAAGGCCGAGCATCAGAGACCAACGGGTTTGTTGCAACCCTTGCCTATTGCCGAGTAGAAGTGGGAACATGTCACTATGGACTTCGTTGTAGGTCTTCCGAGGACTCAGCGAGGTAGTGATGCTATTTGGGTGGTTGTAGACCAGTTGACTAAGTCGGCGCACTTTATTCCTATGCGCGTGAGGGATTCGGTAGATCATCTTGCTGACTTGTATATTCGGGACATAGTGAGGTTGCACGGGGTCCCAGTGTCGATCGCCTCAGATAGATATCCACGTTTTACTACTAGGTTATGGCAGAGTTTGCAGAGTGCCTTGGGCACTAGATTGACCTTTAGCACGGCTTACCATCCTCAAACTGACGGGTAGTCCGAGCGTACTATTCAGATCCTTGAGGATATGCTTCGAGGTTGTGTACTTGACTTCAGTGGGTCGTGGGAGAGGCATTTGCCTTTGGTGGAGTTTGCCTACAATAATAGTTTCCAGTCGAGTATCGGTATGGCACCGTTTGAGGCCTTGTATGGCCGACCGTGTAGGTCTCCAGTATGTTGGGCCGAGGTGGGTGATGCACCTTTGTTGGGCCTAGATTTGGTGAGGGAAACGACGGAGAAAGTTGAGCTTATCCGTAGGAGGCTTGTTACAGCCCAGAGTCGCCAAAAGAGTTATGCCGACCGTAGGAGAAGGCCTTTGGCATTTGAGGCGGGTGATCATGTTTTTCTGAAAATATCACCTAGGCGGGGTTTGATGAGGTTTGGGAAGAATGGGAAGTTGTCCCCTCGGTTTATCGGTCCCTTTGAGATCCTTGAGAGGATTGGGGAGGTTGTTTATCATTTAGCTTTACCGCCACAGTTGTCCAGGGTGAATGATGTGTTTCATGTTAGTATGCTTCGAAAATACGAGCCGGATCCATCACATTTATTAGATTGGACCGACTTAGAGGTTGATAAGGATGCCTCGTATGAGGAGAGACCGGTTCGGGTCTTGGATAGGTGGGATCAAGTCTTGCGAGGCAAGACCATTCCCTTGGTGAAAGTTTTGTGGAAGCATCACGGAGTGGAAAAAGTCACTTGGGAACGCGAGTTGGAGGTCCGTGAGAAATATCCGGACTTGTTTGTTAATGTGTAATCATGTATCGATAATTTGGTAATGTTGATGAACTTTAAGAGCATTGAATATGTTTTAAGTTGTAAAACATTGTAAGTGTTTCGGTTTATAGAAGTTTATTTTAACATTGCATATGTTAATTCTGTTTTAGAAATGCAAATATAATATTGGCATTGAATATGTTTTGAGATGCATGTTGATAATGCATGTGTAGACGTCCCCGAACGCTCCCGGGAGGATGAAGTCCCGTTCTGTTGATATTGGGGTCACTACAGCTCAGGACTCTAAAATTGTCACGGTTCTAAATCTGAACCAAAGAGTCCAAATCCAGCAAATCGTTTTGAGAAAACAGATTTTTGAAAGAAGTGCCAAACATGGACTGCTTTGCCAGATACAGAGTCGCCACCTAAATATTTTATTTTGGGAAATTTAGGAAACCCTGACTCGGTGCCGAAAGGCCACGTGTCCGTCATCACCAAAGTTGCCTCGGCTCGGGAACTTGGGTACGATTGGGGAAGGTCACTTCGTGAGCACCCCCGCTCGCCCGGTCATAGACCGGCCTCTACTAACCATGATATCAATTTTTGAAAACATTGCGAGTTCTTATTCCGGTTTATTAGCCTAGGTTACTATGTGATACGCACAGCATACAAATATAGACCGGGTCGCCTAAATTGGAACGAAACATTTCATGTTTGTTTTTGAAAATGGTTTGCTACCCGCAGGTAGGCTTGAAACATTTGATGATTTATTCCAATTCAGATAACCCGACCTTCACCCACAGGCATTCAGGTAGATATATCAGATAAGCACATAGCCTCATGGTAAGCATGCTGTCATGGCATTCACTCACACGCATGCAAGGATGCTAAAGCATAAAACTTACCGAGTACTCCAAGCCAAAAACAGAAACTACATTAGAAATCATGCATGAATCCTAAGTATACAGAAATGCTTAATGCAACACATGCAAAGATGCAACTATAGCAGGCTCGGCTATTCTAAACATGGCTTTTGGAATGCTACAACTAACATGTATTCAATTTGGAATTGAAAGTACAATGCAATTAGTATGATGCGCCGAGCCCGGTGCATGCAAAACAAATGAATGATGCAAACATGCCGTCATACTGTATGCTAATTGAAATATGCCCTAATCTAACCATCATAAGCGGATAAATAAAAGGGAGAAAGACGTGGGGTTGGAAGACATACATCACACTCACGCACACTTATTACAGTTATGCCCTCGCGCAGAGGGTCCAAATAAATAATACAGTCCAAATATTACAGTCCCGAATAAAAAGAATATTACAGTCCAAAATATTACAAAATCCTAATTAATTAACAAATTAACTAAGAAAGCAAGTAAAACTGGCGTGCAAGCCAGGGACTGCCTTGCTTCTGATGGATGATGCATGTCCGGGTTGTCTTGCGCGGAAATCCACCGGAATGCCCCAATTAGCCTCTGTTTACACCTGTTCTTGAAATGCGTGCCAAGCCCCAAAAATTGTTGATTCTTCGTTTCGCTGCAACAGAGAGCAGGAAAGGGGCATAGCAATGTATTTGCACAGATATATGCATGTCTCGATCCTCGTGCCACCAATCACGCATACCGAGGCATGATGGCCGAGGAGTCGAAATGCACAACTCAATATAGAATGAATGCACATGAAACTACAGCTAAAACCTAACTCCATCATGGACAATCCGGAGTGTCGGTGACTGGGAAATTGAGACACATTCCGTCACTCGGAGTACGAAATGTACCTCGTTTCCCGTGCCCGGGCTAACTCCTATTCCGGACACGATGCAATATGCATGATATGCATGAAATGCAACTAAGATACAATCCTAACATACATAATGCTATGGAAATGAGATGCCTCGAAATGCGTGCACACGGGCACGCAAACTGAGAAAATGACGGAATACAATCTAAGATACAACCTAGTATGCACTATGCTATGAAAATGAGATGCCTCGAAGTGCGTGCACACGGGCACGCAAACCGAGAAAATGACGGAATGCAATGCAAGTGTCTAAAATGGCATGGAAAAGGCAACATGGACTTATACTAACATGAGAGAGCCTCAACCACACTCACATAAGAAGCCAGTTGATGAAAATGAAATGCCTCGAAATGCGTGCACACGGGCACGCAAACCGAGGCAATGGCATATGCAATGCAAACAACATGAAAACCTGATATGGGCTTATACCAACATGAGTGAGCCTCAGCCACACTCACATAGGATGCCGGCAGATAAAAATGAGGTGCCTCGAAATGCGTGCACACGGGCACGCAAACCGAGGCGATAAAATGACATGAAAACATGATATGGGCTTATACCAACATGAGTGAGCCTCAGCCACACTCACATAGGATGCCGGCGGATAAAAATGAGGTGCCTCGAAATGCGTGCACACGGGCACGCAAACCGAGGCGATGACAGAATGTGATGAAATGACATGAAAACATGATATGGGCTCATACCAACATGAGTGAGCCTCAGCCACACTCACATAGGATGCCGGCAGATAAAAAATGAAGTGCCTCGAAATGCGTGCACACGGGCACGCAAACCGAGGCGATGGCAGAATGCGATGAAATGACATGAAAACATGATATGGGCATATACCAACATGAGTGAGCCTCAGCCACACTCACATAGGATGCCGGCGGATAAAAATGAGGTGCCTCGAAATGCGTGCACACGGGCACGCAAACCGAGGCGATGACAGAATGCGATGAAATGACATGAAAACATGATATGGGCTTATACCAACATGAGTGAGCCTCAGCCACACTCACATAGGATGCCGGCAGATGAAAATGAGGTGCCTCGAAATGCGTGCACACGGGCACGCAAACCGAGGCGATGACCGAATGCGATGAAATGACATGAAAACATGATATGGGCTTATACCAACATGAGTGAGCCTCAGCCACACTCACATAGGATGCCGGCGGATAAAAAATGAAGTGCCTCGAAATGCGTGCACACGGGCACGCAAACCGAGGCGATGACAGAATGCGATGAAATGACATGAAAACATGATAGCAATCATTCTAATGGAATTTCAGCACTAAAATATAGGGGAAAACAGTCCCGAAATGAGCCGAAATGACATGAAATGCAAGGAATTGTCCCGAAATGCGAATTTAGGCACCCGAAATGGCCTATAGCTATGCCAAACATGCACAATATGGACATGCAATGCAAAGACAGAAGCTAGACAGTCCCAAAAAAGGCACTTTCACAGTTATAAACATGGCCAAACAGCAAGCATAGGTATGGCAAAAATGGCATGCAAGAATAGGGGCCAAAAGAGGGGTAATGAAGCAAGTGATATAAGCAAAACCCAAACTGAAAAATTTCCTTCTACAACATTGAAGAGGGACCAAAAATATGAATATTTACAGTATATGGAAAGCTTCGAATCAATATACAAATATGCTAAAAATGCAATGCAAAATGAGGCTCAAAAATGGCTATAACATGAAGTATGCAAAATATTCACCAAACAGCCAAAGAAACTTAATAAAACATGTAGAATGGGCCAAAATAGGACTATTTCCATAACTGTAAAATGGCCAAAAACAAAAGCATGGTAGGCTAACTAAACATGCAAGAATGGGGAATAAAAGAGAGATATAACATGAAGTGACCTATGGAGGTCCCAAACCATGAAAGGACCTAAATGAAATATGAAGTATGGACCAAAATAAGCACTTTTCCAGAACTGTAAAATGGCCAAAAACAAAAACATGGTAGGCTGCCATTGCATGCAAGAATGGGGAAGAAAAGAGGAGTATAAAGGTAGGTACAACATGGAAGTACCAAATGTTGTTGAGCCCTTCTTCAATGTTGAAGAGAGGCTCAAAATAAGCCTAATATCAGTTTATAGCATGCTCAAAAACAGATTACTCATGGGCCAAAAATATCATGCAAAATTGTGACATATAAGAGGATCAATGAAGCAAGTGTATCATGGAGGGCTCAAACAGGGTTGAGCCCTTAATGAAAAGTGAATATGAGCTCAAAAGAGTGCCCTTTTCAGTTAGGGCCGGAGCTTGAAACAAAAAGCATGTGGGGCTTACAAATGGATCAAGAAAAAGGGTCAAAGTGAAGAAATATTACTCACCCTTGAAGACTAAGACTTTTGTTGCTTCTTGGATCAATTTGCAGCTTCTTTGGCCTTTGAGAAGCCTTCCTTGTTGCTGGAAATGAGGTGGTGGTAGTAGAGCTTGGTGGTGTAGAAGAAATGGTGGTTAGGGACTTAGAGATTTTTCAAGAAATGAGAGGTATGGAGATGGAGTTGTGTATGGAAGCTTGAAGGTGAAGTTTTCTAACCCCAAAATACTACAAGGCTTGCTTGCTATATATGCCAACAAGGGGGTGTAAAGGTGGGGGAAAAGGAGAGCAACTTTCCCCCACAAAATATCCCCCGGATAAAGATCTTTTCTGGGGGATAAAGCTCCACAGCTGTAAAGTGCACAGTGCCCAGAATACGGCCGGCCTGTTACTTTTGCTGCAGGTGGCCGGCCGGCCACACCCCCTAGCCGGCCGGCTAGGGGTCAAAAGGGTCAATCAGATTTTCCGGCCGGCCACCAACTGATGGTGTCCTCCAATGTGTGTACAACACAACCATGTGGTTCAAAGTTCAAGAAAGTGGGCCCAAGGGGTTCAACATTAGCCCGGAAGGAGGGGGTCAAAAGGGTCAAGCAGCATTACTGGCCGGCCACCAACTTTTAGGGTCCTCCCATGTGTGTACATCACAAATATGTGGTTCAAAGTTTGAGAAAATGGGCCCAAGGGGTTCAACATTAGCCCGGAAGGAGGGGGTCAAAAGGGTCAAGCAGCATTACTGGACGGCCACCAACTTTTAGGGTCCTCCCATGTGTGTACATCACAAATATGTGGTTCAAAGTTCGAGAAAATGGGCCCAAGGGGTTCAACATTAGCCCGGAAGTGCGAAAAACGAGCGTCGGAGGGCGTCGGAGGATGTATAACTGGTTGCTGCAACAATTGCTAGCCTCCCACCCTTCAGTGACCTCCCCGGTGATAAAACAGAGGTACCTGCCAAAAATGAACGAAAATCGTTGCAAAACGAATGCTCGGGGACCAAAACGCGCAGTTCGGGGTCCCGAAAATGGGCTGTTAAGCACCGAAAGTGGCGTTCGACCACGAAGTGGGTTTCTCAGCCCCCAGTGTCCCTCAAAAGGGAGTAAATAGGAAGTATGCCAAAAACCGGAGCAATAGGAGATGGTTAAGCGGTCCCGAACCGAGGCACACGGCCTGACGGCTCCGAAAACCGGGAACCGGACTCCGAAATGGGAAAAATGGCCTACGGCCACCAAATGTAGCCTACGGACATTAAGAGTTGGTCTACGGGACCTCTCTCTTCCCTCAGGAAAGGAAACAAAGAAAATCGAGTCTGGTTCGCAAACCGAGACAAGGCACAGAAGAGGGTTCGGAAGTCCGGAGGCAGGGCTCACGGCCGCAACTCTGTAACTTCTGAACAAGCACATTATGCAACATCACCAAGCGCTCAATCAGTGACGTCTGAGTCTTAAGGTCGGTCAAAAATGGGGTGTCTACAGCATGTTGCAGATTATGTTGTAATTTGCCTCTGGGATAGAGATGGGATGATCGGTGATGGGTCAGGTTATGGAATGTTGGTTGGTAATGTTATTGAGAATTGAGGAGAACTTGTTTTTGAAAACTTGTATCTAATTTCGGGGACGAAATTCCTTAAAGGAGAGAGGTTATAGCGATCCCAGTTTTCCCTTCCTTTGTTTATTGTATTCTGGACTTGGTTCCGTGGTTATGTTGTTGTCTTATTCTCATTTTCATCCTTTACTCTTTGTATTTGAGTCTTGGGTTGTGTTGGGCAGGTTTGGAACAGGTTAGTTGTGTTTAGAAACCAAAAGTTGATGCCCAGATTTTGGCCTTCACGCTCGAGCGGGGCTTTTGACGCTCGAGCGGGCCCTTTGTTGTTGCCTATCCGCTCGAGCGGGCGTTTTGATGCTCGAGCGTGAATATTCATCTCCCAGTATTTTTCTCTGTAGGTCGTCATACGCTCGAACGGGAGTTTTGACGCTCGAGCGGGCCCTTTCATTTTTGTTCCTCCGCTCGAGCGGGGAGTCTGACGCTCAAGCAGGGACCATGGTCTATAAAACTTCTGAAAGTGTGCATCTGGAGCTCGAGCGGCGCTCTTGATGCTTAAGCGTGAGTCTGTGTCTGACGCTCGAGCAGAACGACTCTTATTTCAGTCCGAAAAGTGACATTTTGGATCACTTTTTTGATTTCCTTTCTCTCTCCTACTTTTTCAAAACCTCCATTGGAGAGCACCTCACTCTAAAACCCACACTTCTCTCTAGGATTTGATCTAGTAGAAGTGACCTTCTATCCTTGGGCCTTTGTAAAAAGTATGGAGCTTGTTGAGGGCTACATTTTGATACGAAAATATTGGGGTTTGGAGCACTTTCAAATTTCTTCATCTCCTCCTTTGAGCTCCGAATTTGAGGTAGGGATAACTACTCATTTTTATGGTCTTTGACATAAACTATTGGTCATTTTGATGTAATGTTGAAGTTGGGTAAATTTTGGGTGTTAGGGTTTCAAAATGAATAAAGAGGGGTTTGGTTATTTTGACTCATAAATGTGTATCTTGGGTCTTAAAGTGATGGTATTGATGTTGTTGATGATATATGGGACCTTTGGGTCGTTGTAGAGAAAAATGAGGAGAAAGCCCTAAATTGTTGCATGAATTAATTTATATAATTAATTTGGGAATGTTATGGAAATATGGAATTGAGTTGGAAATAATGAAATTAGCTCATTATAAGAGGGAATGGTGGAGTTGGATTTATTAATTGCTCACTTATGAAATTATTGTCAAATTATCTGTTGATGCATTTATTATCTGATTAGAAATAAATTGCTTTGGGCTATCGGTGGAGGATAGTCTTGATTGTTGTAGACAATGCATGATGATTAGGCGAATTAAAACTAATCAATTGATTATGTCATTGAATATGACGGGTGGAATTATAGCGATCCCGGGTTTACCCTTGTTGTACAGTGATCCGGACATGTGTCCGTGAATGTTGGTAGTTGTTTATTTCCTAGTTTGCATCCTCTTTACTTTGTATTTTGAGTTTTGGGATGTGTTGGGCAGGTTTGTTACAGGTTGGTTGTGCTTGGGAACCAAGTGTTGCTGCCCAGAATTTTGGTCCTTCGCTCGAGCGAAGAGGTTGTCGCTCGAGCGAGAGTAGTGTTGCCCCGGTTCTGGACCTGAGAGTTGTAGTTTCTGGCTCGAGCGAGCTTTTCGTGGCTCGAGCGGTCTGGGTTTTTCTTCGCTCGATCGAGAACTTCTTGGCTCGAGCGAGAGTTTTCTGTGTCTGGTCGCTCGAGCGACCAATCCTTCGCTCGAGCGAGAGTGTTTTATATCAGCGGACAGCAGCGTCTAAAACATCACTTTTTCAGTCCTTTTCTTTGATTAAACCCTAAATCCGACACCCTCTCACTCTAAACTTGCACTCTCTCTAAGATTTCATCTCCCTAGGGTGTGAATCTAGCCTAGGGCCTTTGTTAAAAAGATAGAGGGCGTTGAGAGCTTCAATTTAATCTGAAAAAGTTTGGATTTGGAGCAAGTTGATCTTGGAGTCTTCATCTCCTTTTTGGCTTAAACTTTGAGGTAGGGATAACCTACTCCTCTCTATGGGTTTTGTCTTTAAATTTTGGTATTTTGAGATGTTGGGTTTGGTTTGGTAATTTTGTGAAAGTTTGGGGCTTTTGTGCAATTATACAAAAGTTGGGGTTTTATTCATAATAAACCTAGATGCATGTTTGGCATGGAAAATGGAATTAATGTTGAATCATTGATGAAAATGGGACCTAAGGGTTGAAATGTTAATTATGGGAATTGGCCTAATTACATTGTTTAATTAATTGGGATAATTAATTGGTGAGAAATGAGGAAATGAAATGTTGATTGAATATCCATTTGTGCATTTATTTTCTGTTTAGAAATAACTGCTTTGGGCTATCGGTGGAGGATAGTCGTGATTGTTGTAGACAATGTATGTTGATTAGGCAAACTGAAACTAATCAATGAAATGTGTCATGGAATTTGACGGTTAATTGAATACATTAATTGTATGTATTGTGTGATTGTATATAGAACCAATGTGTTTATATATGTTGTGTGTAGAGGAGGAGATAGGGGATGTACTCCGCGGTTTAGGGGAAGATAGGGGATGTACCTCTAAACCGGATAGGTATTTGGAGGAGATAGGGGATGTACTCCGTAGACAGAGCTCATATGCTTGTCTAGAGAAGTGAAGATAGAGCTCATATGCTTATCTTTGTGAAAGTGTTGTGAAGTGTGGATACAGCTTGTATGCTTATCTGTGGATATTGTTGATATACATATCTGTTGTAGGATGTGGATATAGCTTTTATGCTTATCTGAATGTGAGATATAGTTTTTATACATATCTGTGGAAATGATGATAGAGCTAGCATGCTTATCTGTTAAAAAGGGAAAATGAAAAGTAATTGGGACTTGTAAGTCGTTGACATAAATATGTAATTTATGTGATTGTATCAGTGTTGACCAACTATCAATTGCTAATGTTTTAGTCATTGTCCATGGTTGGTTTAGTGTATTTCTACTGGGCTGTGGCTCACCCTATATGGGAACATCATTTTCAGGTACAGGAAGCATGCCACCTCCAAGGACATAGCTGGGAGGCTAGTGGCGGGCATAGTTTTGTCGTTATACTTTTGATGTATTACATGTAATTTCAAGCCAAGGGCTTAATGTGTAAACGAGTTAGACCTCTTTGTTGTAACCAAGTGTTAACTTGGAAAGCTGTAAGCCCGTAGGGCATTTTGTTATGAGATTAACATGTAATACTTATGTAATGGAATTCTAATGAATGATAGAAGGTGGTTAGTTTATCTATTAACGCTTGTCTTATTTGTTGAGTTAATGTTATTATTTCGAGGGCGTTACAACTTGGTATCAGAGCGTACCGGGTTCGAATACTTTGGGTACGTGGGAAGTGATTTGTATCACAATGGGTTTGTCTCGCTTGATAGAGACTTAGATGTAGTATCACATGCTTTGTGCTTACTTGATAACATGCTTATGTGACTATGTGGGTATGGGATTTAATTTCTAGGATGTTGATTGGATCCTTGAGTTTCTGGGAGTCTTGTTGGAAAAGCACTTGATCAATGCTATTTCTAACCGGAACTCTAGTAACGCCTTGGGACTATCATTATCCGGAAATGAAATTCGTAAGTGCTTATGTGATTATGTGCTTATGTGGAGTGACTTACACTTGTCCATGCATTAGGACGTGAGTGTTTAGTTTCGGCACACCTATGAATGTGCTAACGTTCTGTGTTGCCTTTATTAGGATGTCAGGACGAGGAAGAGGTGCTAGACGTGGTAGACCTGCGAGGCAGGAAGTACCGTTACAGGGTGAGATTCCGGCAGTGCAGGAGGGAGTTGGTCAGGCCAATGTGGCTGAGCCAGTGGGTCAGCAGGCCGTGGGTGCTTTGGCCAGAGAGTTAGCAGGAGCTTTGGGTATTCTTAGGGCTGAGAATCAGGCAGCTGAGGCAGGGCCTTCCTTCTTGAAGAGGGAGTTCTTTCGGTGTAATCCGGACGAGTTTATTGGGGATCCTAAAGAGCCGCTTGAGGCAGATGAATGGCTCGAACAGACAACGAAGACGTTTGAGATGCTTGGCATCGAGGACGGAGCGCTGAAAGTGACCTTGGCATCCTTCCAGCTGAAGGGAGATGCGGGTCAATGGTGGAAATACGAGAAAGCTCGTGTTGGTGGTACTTGGGAGGCATTTGTGAATGCTTTTCAGGAGAGGTTTTTGTCTGCAGTAGCTAGGGAGAAGCTGAGGGATCAGTTTAGCCGGCTTAATCAGCAGGGCTTGTCAGTGGCCGAGTTTGAGGCTACTTTTACCAGTCTGTCTAGGTTTGCGCCTGAACTGGTGGCGTCTGAGGAACGCCGTTGCTATGAGTTTGAGCGGAAGTTGAGGCGGGGCCTCAAGTTGAGAGTTGGTGGGTCCTATATCCGAGAGTATAGACACCTGGTGGATGCTGCAGCTCATATGGAGCTTATGATGCAGGAGGAGGATGAGGGGCAGAGAGGCTCCAAGAGGAGCCAGGATAGTCAGAGTGATGGCAGGAGACAGAGGGGTTCTAACCCTCAGCAGTCGCAGGGTGGTGTTGCTAGATCGACCTTCCCAGTGCCGAGTGTAGGCTCAGGAAGAGGTGGTCAGGGGGAATTCACTTGTTACAAGTGTGGCCAGCTGGGTCACAAGGTTTCTGTTTGCCCGCAGAAGGGTGGAGGTCAGAAAGCTGCTTCTTCATCAGCTAGACCGCAGAGTCAGAGTTTGGGTAGGGGGCAGCTTTTGACTTGTTATCAATGTGGACAACCTGGGCACATGAAGAGGTTTTGCCCACAGTTGTGTGCCACTTCGGGAGCGTCTGGTTCTAGGCAGACGCAGGGTTTTCAGCCAGCTCAGTCTGTGCAGGCCTCGAGGGCCAATCCGGGAGTTTCGTCATCCCAGTCTGTGCAGCAGTCTTTTGCTCCGAGAGGTGAGCAGGTAGACCAGGGGCCTACGGGGCGCGTGTATGCTGTTACCGCGCAGGATTTAGTACCGGCTCCATCGGTGGTGAGAGGTACTTTTCTGTTTTGCAACTCGGTTGCTAGTGTGTTGATAGACACGGGTGCATCTCATTCTTTTGTATCTGCTGCATTTGCATCGGTTTTGGAATTGGAGTTAGCACAGTTAGCATCTCCTATTTGTGTGGTATCGCCTTTGGGCGGTGAGTTGATCCTGAAACAGGGTGTTAGAGGATGTGATATAGAGGTCGCCGACTATAGGCTTCCTTTTCCGTTTGTTGTCATGCCCATGAAGGGTTTTGATGTTATTTTGGGTATGGACTGGTTATCGTCATACCGGGCTGTTATTGATTGCTACCGCCAGAGGGTTACATTGTGTACCTTGAGCGGGGAGTGGTTCCATTTCTTGGGAGACCGGGTTGGTAGTGTTTTGCCACCGGGGTATGATTCGCGAGGGCGAAGTGAGCTTAGTGGGTTACTTGCTAGCTTTGAGAGTAGCGAGTGTGTTGAGACTCAGATTGTGTTACCGAGGGTGGTTTGTGAGTATTCGGATGTTTTTCCCGAAGAACTTGTTAGTTTGCCACCTCACCGAGAGATAGAGTTCTCTATTGATTTAGTGCCTGGTACGGCGCCGATTTCTATGGCACCTTACCGTTTTGCTCCAGCAGAGTTGGTTGAGTTGAAAGTTCAGCTCCAGGAATTGCTAGAGAAGGGCTTTGTTCGCCCTAGTGTTTCACCGTGGGGAGCACCGGCACTCTTTGTTAAAAAGAAAGATGGTGCCTTGAGACTGTGTATAGACTATCGGAAGTTGAATCGGGCTACGGTTAAGAATAAGTATCCTATGCCCCGTATAGATGATTTGTTTGACCAGTTGAAGGGTTCCCGTTGTTTCTCTAAGATAGACTTGAGATCGGGTTACCATCAGTTGAGGGTCAGGGAGGAAGATGTTCCTAAGACGGCATTCCGTACGCGGTATGGCCATTATGAGTTTTTGGTGATGCCATTTGGGCTTACCAATGCACCGGCAGTCTTTATGGACTTGATGAACCGGATTTTCCGGGAGTTTTTAGACCGATTTGTGGTTGTCTTCGTGGACGACATTCTTATCTATTCGTCTTCTGAGGAGGAGCACGAGGCACACTTGAGAGTGGTGCTTGAGTTACTCAGAGCCCATAGGCTGTATGCCAAGTTTGGGAAGTGTGAGTTCTGGCTGGGGGAAGTCAAGTTCTTAGGCCACGTGGTATCCGGGGAAGGGGTGTCTGTTGATACATCCAAGGTTGAGGCAGTGCAAGATTGGGCACAGCCTAAGAGTGTGTTTGAGATCCGCAGTTTTCTGGGATTGGCTGGGTATTACCGTCGGTTTGTGAAAGATTTTTCCAGGTTAGCGTCACCGTTGACTAGATTGACTCGGAAGGGAGTCAAGTTTGTGTGGAGTGAGACTTGTGAAAAGTCGTTCCAAGAGTTGAAAGTTAGATTGACCACCGCTCCGGTGTTGATTATTCCGGAGAGAGGGTTGGGTTATGCTGTATATTGTGATGCCTCACGAGAGGGTTTGGGTTGTGTGTTGATGCAAGAGGGGAAAGTGGTAGCTTATGGCTCACGTCAGTTGAAAATACACGAGAAGAATTACCCCACACATGACCTAGAGTTAGCAGCTGTGATCTTTGCCTTGAAAATCTGGAGGCACTACCTTTATGGTGAGAGGTTCGAGGTATTCTCGGATCATAAGAGTTTGAAGTATCTGTTTACACAGAGAGACTTGAATTTGAGGCAGAGGAGATGGATGGAGTTCATCGAGGATTATGATTTTGAGTTGCATTATCATCCGGGAAAGGCCAATGTTGTGGCCGATGCCCTTAGTAGGAAAACCATTAGTGATGTAGCTTGTATAGCCATCCGGGAATGGGAAATGTTGGGAGCACTTGGCGAGTTTGATTTGCTACTGGGCGAATCTGTCGAGGCTGCGGCCTTGTTTTCTGTTGTTGCACAGCCTACACTTGTGATTAGAGTGTTAGAGGCACAGAGAGGTGACCTTGAGGTAGAATCCCTCCGAGAGAAGATCTCCAGTGGGAAAGTTGAGAAGGGTTTGACGGTGTATCCCGATCTGAGTGTGAGATACCGAGACCGTTTGTTTGTACCGGAGTCTTGCCGTGAGGAAGTACTCCGAGAGTTTCACCATTCGCGCCTTGCGGTGCATCCGGGAGGTACTAAGATGTATCAGGATTTGGGTCGCCAGTTTTGGTGGCGGGGTATGAAGAGAGATGTGGCTGTTTTCGTATCGAAATGCCTTACTTGCCAGCAAGTGAAGGCCGAGCATCAGAGGCCAGCGGGTTTGTTGCAACCCTTGCCTATTGCCGAGTGGAAATGGGAGCATGTCACTATGGACTTCGTTGTAGGTCTTCCGAGGACTCAACGGGGTAGTGATGCTATTTGGGTGATTGTAGACCGGTTGACTAAGTCGGCGCACTTTATTCCTATGCGCGTGAGAGATTCGGTAGATCATCTTGCCGATTTGTATATTCGGGACGTAGTGAGATTGCACGGGGTCCCAGTGACGATCGTCTCAGATAGAGATCCTCGTTTTACTGCTAGGTTGTGGCAGAGTTTGCAGGGTGCCTTGGGCACTAAGTTGACCTTTAGTACGGCTTATCATCCTCAGACTGACGGGCAGTCCGAGCGTACTATTCAGATCCTCGAGGATATGCTTCGGGGTTGTGTCCTTGATTTCAGTGGGACGTGGGAGAGGCACTTGCCATTGGTAGAGTTTGCCTACAACAACAGTTTTCAGTCTAGCATCGGTATGGCACCGTTTGAGGCCTTGTATGGCCGACCGTGTAGGTCTCCAGTTTGTTGGGCCGAGGTGGGTGATGCACCTTTGTTGGGTCCGGAGTTGGTTAGGGAGACGACGGAGAAGGTTGAGCTTATCCGTAGGAGGCTTGTTACAGCCCAGAGTCGGCAGAAATCTTATGCTGACCGTAGGAGGAGACCTTTGGCGTTTGAAGTAGGTGATCATGTCTTTCTGAAGATATCACCTAGGCGAGGTCTGATGAGGTTTGGAAAGAGTGGGAAGTTATCCCCTCGGTTTATTGGTCCTTTTGAGATCCTTGAGAGGATAGGTGAGGTTGCTTATCGGTTAGCCTTACCACCGCAGTTGTCCGGAGTGCATGACGTGTTTCATGTGAGTATGCTTCGGAAGTATGAACCAGATCCATCACATGTGCTGGATTGGAGCGATTTAGAGGTAGATGAGGATGCCTCGTATGAGGAGAGACCGGTTCGGGTCTTGGATAGGCGGGACCAGGTCCTGCGTGGCAAGACCATTCCTTTGGTGAAAGTCTTGTGGAAACATCACGGAGTGGAGGAAGCCACTTGGGAACGTGAGTTGGACGTCCGAGAGAAATATCCGGACTTGTTTGTTGATATGTAATCTTGTATTTAAATTTTGCATGTTGTTGAACTTAAGAGCTTTTATATATGTCTTAAGTTGTGAAAATTGGAAGTATGTTTGGAACTTGCCTCATATGGAAGTTGAATGTGACATTATATGTGTTGAATATATTGTTGAAATTGGAAAGATAGTGCATAATGTTAATGCAAGTTGAAAATACATATGTTGTTTACATATTGTGATATATCTCTTGTTAAAGGGATGGGATGACCGGTAATGGGTCGAATTGTTGAATGTGAAATTGTAACATTGTTCAAAATGGAGGAAAACCTGTTTTTGAAAACTTGTGCTTAATTTCGGGGGCGAAATTCTTTAAGGGGGGGAGGTTATAGCGATCCCGGGTTTACCCTTGTTGTACAGTGATCCGGACATGTGTCCGTGAATGTTGGTAGTTGTTTATTTCCTAGTTTGCATCCTCTTTACTTTGTATTTTGAGTTTTGGGATGTGTTGGGCAGGTTTGTTACAGGTTGGTTGTGCTTGGGAACCAAGTGTTGCTGCCCAGAATTTTGGTCCTTCGCTCGAGCGAAGAGGTTGTCGCTCGAGCGAGAGTAGTGTTGCCCCGGTTCTGGACCTGAGAGTTGTAGTTTCTGGCTCGAGCGAGCTTTTCGTGGCTCGAGCGGTCTGGGTTTTTCTTCGCTCGATCGAGAACTTCTTGGCTCGAGCGAGAGTTTTCTGTGTCTGGTCGCTCGAGCGACCAATCCTTCGCTCGAGCGAGAGTGTTTTATATCAGCGGACAGCAGCGTCTAAAACATCACTTTTTCAGTCCTTTTCTTTGATTAAACCCTAAATCCGACACCCTCTCACTCTAAACTTGCACTCTCTCTAAGATTTCATCTCCCTAGGGTGTGAATCTAGCCTAGGGCCTTTGTTAAAAAGATAGAGGGCGTTGAGAGCTTCAATTTAATCTGAAAAAGTTTGGATTTGGAGCAAGTTGATCTTGGAGTCTTCATCTCCTTTTTGGCTTAAACTTTGAGGTAGGGATAACCTACTCCTCTCTATGGGTTTTGTCTTTAAATTTTGGTATTTTGAGATGTTGGGTTTGGTTTGGTAATTTTGTGAAAGTTTGGGGCTTTTGTGCAATTATACAAAAGTTGGGGTTTTATTCATAATAAACCTAGATGCATGTTTGGCATGGAAAATGGAATTAATGTTGAATCATTGATGAAAATGGGACCTAAGGGTTGAAATGTTAATTATGGGAATTGGCCTAATTACATTGTTTAATTAATTGGGATAATTAATTGGTGAGAAATGAGGAAATGAAATGTTGATTGAATATCCATTTGTGCATTTATTTTCTGTTTAGAAATAACTGCTTTGGGCTATCGGTGGAGGATAGTCGTGATTGTTGTAGACAATGTATGTTGATTAGGCAAACTGAAACTAATCAATGAAATGTGTCATGGAATTTGAC
This sequence comes from Camellia sinensis, assembly GCF_055761805.1. Classification (NCBI taxonomy): domain Eukaryota; kingdom Viridiplantae; phylum Streptophyta; class Magnoliopsida; order Ericales; family Theaceae; genus Camellia; species Camellia sinensis. The sequence continues at coordinate 49,194,807 of NC_138965.1, forward strand.
GGTTAATTGAATACATTAATTGTATGTATTGTGTGATTGTATATAGAACCAATGTGTTTATATATGTTGTGTGTAGAGGAGGAGATAGGGGATGTACTCCGCGGTTTAGGGGAAGATAGGGGATGTACCTCTAAACCGGATAGGTATTTGGAGGAGATAGGGGATGTACTCCGTAGACAGAGCTCATATGCTTGTCTAGAGAAGTGAAGATAGAGCTCATATGCTTATCTTTGTGAAAGTGTTGTGAAGTGTGGATACAGCTTGTATGCTTATCTGTGGATATTGTTGATATACATATCTGTTGTAGGATGTGGATATAGCTTTTATGCTTATCTGAATGTGAGATATAGTTTTTATACATATCTGTGGAAATGATGATAGAGCTAGCATGCTTATCTGTTAAAAAGGGAAAATGAAAAGTAATTGGGACTTGTAAGTCGTTGACATAAATATGTAATTTATGTGATTGTATCAGTGTTGACCAACTATCAATTGCTAATGTTTTAGTCATTGTCCATGGTTGGTTTAGTGTATTTCTACTGGGCTGTGGCTCACCCTATATGGGAACATCATTTTCAGGTACAGGAAGCATGCCACCTCCAAGGACATAGCTGGGAGGCTAGTGGCGGGCATAGTTTTGTCGTTATACTTTTGATGTATTACATGTAATTTCAAGCCAAGGGCTTAATGTGTAAACGAGTTAGACCTCTTTGTTGTAACCAAGTGTTAACTTGGAAAGCTGTAAGCCCGTAGGGCATTTTGTTATGAGATTAACATGTAATACTTATGTAATGGAATTCTAATGAATGATAGAAGGTGGTTAGTTTATCTATTAACGCTTGTCTTATTTGTTGAGTTAATGTTATTATTTCGAGGGCGTTACAACTTGGTATCAGAGCGTACCGGGTTCGAATACTTTGGGTACGTGGGAAGTGATTTGTATCACAATGGGTTTGTCTCGCTTGATAGAGACTTAGATGTAGTATCACATGCTTTGTGCTTACTTGATAACATGCTTATGTGACTATGTGGGTATGGGATTTAATTTCTAGGATGTTGATTGGATCCTTGAGTTTCTGGGAGTCTTGTTGGAAAAGCACTTGATCAATGCTATTTCTAACCGGAACTCTAGTAACGCCTTGGGACTATCATTATCCGGAAATGAAATTCGTAAGTGCTTATGTGATTATGTGCTTATGTGGAGTGACTTACACTTGTCCATGCATTAGGACGTGAGTGTTTAGTTTCGGCACACCTATGAATGTGCTAACGTTCTGTGTTGCCTTTATTAGGATGTCAGGACGAGGAAGAGGTGCTAGACGTGGTAGACCTGCGAGGCAGGAAGTACCGTTACAGGGTGAGATTCCGGCAGTGCAGGAGGGAGTTGGTCAGGCCAATGTGGCTGAGCCAGTGGGTCAGCAGGCCGTGGGTGCTTTGGCCAGAGAGTTAGCAGGAGCTTTGGGTATTCTTAGGGCTGAGAATCAGGCAGCTGAGGCAGGGCCTTCCTTCTTGAAGAGGGAGTTCTTTCGGTGTAATCCGGACGAGTTTATTGGGGATCCTAAAGAGCCGCTTGAGGCAGATGAATGGCTCGAACAGACAACGAAGACGTTTGAGATGCTTGGCATCGAGGACGGAGCGCTGAAAGTGACCTTGGCATCCTTCCAGCTGAAGGGAGATGCGGGTCAATGGTGGAAATACGAGAAAGCTCGTGTTGGTGGTACTTGGGAGGCATTTGTGAATGCTTTTCAGGAGAGGTTTTTGTCTGCAGTAGCTAGGGAGAAGCTGAGGGATCAGTTTAGCCGGCTTAATCAGCAGGGCTTGTCAGTGGCCGAGTTTGAGGCTACTTTTACCAGTCTGTCTAGGTTTGCGCCTGAACTGGTGGCGTCTGAGGAACGCCGTTGCTATGAGTTTGAGCGGAAGTTGAGGCGGGGCCTCAAGTTGAGAGTTGGTGGGTCCTATATCCGAGAGTATAGACACCTGGTGGATGCTGCAGCTCATATGGAGCTTATGATGCAGGAGGAGGATGAGGGGCAGAGAGGCTCCAAGAGGAGCCAGGATAGTCAGAGTGATGGCAGGAGACAGAGGGGTTCTAACCCTCAGCAGTCGCAGGGTGGTGTTGCTAGATCGACCTTCCCAGTGCCGAGTGTAGGCTCAGGAAGAGGTGGTCAGGGGGAATTCACTTGTTACAAGTGTGGCCAGCTGGGTCACAAGGTTTCTGTTTGCCCGCAGAAGGGTGGAGGTCAGAAAGCTGCTTCTTCATCAGCTAGACCGCAGAGTCAGAGTTTGGGTAGGGGGCAGCTTTTGACTTGTTATCAATGTGGACAACCTGGGCACATGAAGAGGTTTTGCCCACAGTTGTGTGCCACTTCGGGAGCGTCTGGTTCTAGGCAGACGCAGGGTTTTCAGCCAGCTCAGTCTGTGCAGGCCTCGAGGGCCAATCCGGGAGTTTCGTCATCCCAGTCTGTGCAGCAGTCTTTTGCTCCGAGAGGTGAGCAGGTAGACCAGGGGCCTACGGGGCGCGTGTATGCTGTTACCGCGCAGGATTTAGTACCGGCTCCATCGGTGGTGAGAGGTACTTTTCTGTTTTGCAACTCGGTTGCTAGTGTGTTGATAGACACGGGTGCATCTCATTCTTTTGTATCTGCTGCATTTGCATCGGTTTTGGAATTGGAGTTAGCACAGTTAGCATCTCCTATTTGTGTGGTATCGCCTTTGGGCGGTGAGTTGATCCTGAAACAGGGTGTTAGAGGATGTGATATAGAGGTCGCCGACTATAGGCTTCCTTTTCCGTTTGTTGTCATGCCCATGAAGGGTTTTGATGTTATTTTGGGTATGGACTGGTTATCGTCATACCGGGCTGTTATTGATTGCTACCGCCAGAGGGTTACATTGTGTACCTTGAGCGGGGAGTGGTTCCATTTCTTGGGAGACCGGGTTGGTAGTGTTTTGCCACCGGGGTATGATTCGCGAGGGCGAAGTGAGCTTAGTGGGTTACTTGCTAGCTTTGAGAGTAGCGAGTGTGTTGAGACTCAGATTGTGTTACCGAGGGTGGTTTGTGAGTATTCGGATGTTTTTCCCGAAGAACTTGTTAGTTTGCCACCTCACCGAGAGATAGAGTTCTCTATTGATTTAGTGCCTGGTACGGCGCCGATTTCTATGGCACCTTACCGTTTTGCTCCAGCAGAGTTGGTTGAGTTGAAAGTTCAGCTCCAGGAATTGCTAGAGAAGGGCTTTGTTCGCCCTAGTGTTTCACCGTGGGGAGCACCGGCACTCTTTGTTAAAAAGAAAGATGGTGCCTTGAGACTGTGTATAGACTATCGGAAGTTGAATCGGGCTACGGTTAAGAATAAGTATCCTATGCCCCGTATAGATGATTTGTTTGACCAGTTGAAGGGTTCCCGTTGTTTCTCTAAGATAGACTTGAGATCGGGTTACCATCAGTTGAGGGTCAGGGAGGAAGATGTTCCTAAGACGGCATTCCGTACGCGGTATGGCCATTATGAGTTTTTGGTGATGCCATTTGGGCTTACCAATGCACCGGCAGTCTTTATGGACTTGATGAACCGGATTTTCCGGGAGTTTTTAGACCGATTTGTGGTTGTCTTCGTGGACGACATTCTTATCTATTCGTCTTCTGAGGAGGAGCACGAGGCACACTTGAGAGTGGTGCTTGAGTTACTCAGAGCCCATAGGCTGTATGCCAAGTTTGGGAAGTGTGAGTTCTGGCTGGGGGAAGTCAAGTTCTTAGGCCACGTGGTATCCGGGGAAGGGGTGTCTGTTGATACATCCAAGGTTGAGGCAGTGCAAGATTGGGCACAGCCTAAGAGTGTGTTTGAGATCCGCAGTTTTCTGGGATTGGCTGGGTATTACCGTCGGTTTGTGAAAGATTTTTCCAGGTTAGCGTCACCGTTGACTAGATTGACTCGGAAGGGAGTCAAGTTTGTGTGGAGTGAGACTTGTGAAAAGTCGTTCCAAGAGTTGAAAGTTAGATTGACCACCGCTCCGGTGTTGATTATTCCGGAGAGAGGGTTGGGTTATGCTGTATATTGTGATGCCTCACGAGAGGGTTTGGGTTGTGTGTTGATGCAAGAGGGGAAAGTGGTAGCTTATGGCTCACGTCAGTTGAAAATACACGAGAAGAATTACCCCACACATGACCTAGAGTTAGCAGCTGTGATCTTTGCCTTGAAAATCTGGAGGCACTACCTTTATGGTGAGAGGTTCGAGGTATTCTCGGATCATAAGAGTTTGAAGTATCTGTTTACACAGAGAGACTTGAATTTGAGGCAGAGGAGATGGATGGAGTTCATCGAGGATTATGATTTTGAGTTGCATTATCATCCGGGAAAGGCCAATGTTGTGGCCGATGCCCTTAGTAGGAAAACCATTAGTGATGTAGCTTGTATAGCCATCCGGGAATGGGAAATGTTGGGAGCACTTGGCGAGTTTGATTTGCTACTGGGCGAATCTGTCGAGGCTGCGGCCTTGTTTTCTGTTGTTGCACAGCCTACACTTGTGATTAGAGTGTTAAAGGCACAGAGAGGTGACCTTGAGGTAGAATCCCTCCGAGAGAAGATCTCCAGTGGGAAAGTTGAGAAGGGTTTGACGGTGTATCCCGATCTGAGTGTGAGATACCGAGACCGTTTGTTTGTACCGGAGTCTTGCCGTGAGGAAGTACTCCGAGAGTTTCACCATTCGCGCCTTGCGGTGCATCCGGGAGGTACTAAGATGTATCAGGATTTGGGTCGCCAGTTTTGGTGGCGGGGTATGAAGAGAGATGTGGCTGTTTTCGTATCGAAATGCCTTACTTGCCAGCAAGTGAAGGCCGAGCATCAGAGGCCAGCGGGTTTGTTGCAACCCTTGCCTATTGCCGAGTGGAAATGGGAGCATGTCACTATGGACTTCGTTGTAGGTCTTCCGAGGACTCAACGGGGTAGTGATGCTATTTGGGTGATTGTAGACCGGTTGACTAAGTCGGCGCACTTTATTCCTATGCGCGTGAGAGATTCGGTAGATCATCTTGCCGATTTGTATATTCGGGACGTAGTGAGATTGCACGGGGTCCCAGTGACGATCGTCTCAGATAGAGATCCTCGTTTTACTGCTAGGTTGTGGCAGAGTTTGCAGGGTGCCTTGGGCACTAAGTTGACCTTTAGTACGGCTTATCATCCTCAGACTGACGGGCAGTCCGAGCGTACTATTCAGATCCTCGAGGATATGCTTCGGGGTTGTGTCCTTGATTTCAGTGGGACGTGGGAGAGGCACTTGCCATTGGTAGAGTTTGCCTACAACAACAGTTTTCAGTCTAGCATCGGTATGGCACCGTTTGAGGCCTTGTATGGCCGACCGTGTAGGTCTCCAGTTTGTTGGGCCGAGGTGGGTGATGCACCTTTGTTGGGTCCGGAGTTGGTTAGGGAGACGACGGAGAAGGTTGAGCTTATCCGTAGGAGGCTTGTTACAGCCCAGAGTCGGCAGAAATCTTATGCTGACCGTAGGAGGAGACCTTTGGCGTTTGAAGTAGGTGATCATGTCTTTCTGAAGATATCACCTAGGCGAGGTCTGATGAGGTTTGGAAAGAGTGGGAAGTTATCCCCTCGGTTTATTGGTCCTTTTGAGATCCTTGAGAGGATAGGTGAGGTTGCTTATCGGTTAGCCTTACCACCGCAGTTGTCCGGAGTGCATGACGTGTTTCATGTGAGTATGCTTCGGAAGTATGAACCAGATCCATCACATGTGCTGGATTGGAGCGATTTAGAGGTAGATGAGGATGCCTCGTATGAGGAGAGACCGGTTCGGGTCTTGGATAGGCGGGACCAGGTCCTGCGTGGCAAGACCATTCCTTTGGTGAAAGTCTTGTGGAAACATCACGGAGTGGAGGAAGCCACTTGGGAACGTGAGTTGGACGTCCGAGAGAAATATCCGGACTTGTTTGTTGATATGTAATCTTGTATTTAAATTTTGCATGTTGTTGAACTTAAGAGCTTTTATATATGTCTTAAGTTGTGAAAATTGGAAGTATGTTTGGAACTTGCCTCATATGGAAGTTGAATGTGACATTATATGTGTTGAATATATTGTTGAAATTGGAAAGATAGTGCATAATGTTAATGCAAGTTGAAAATACATATGTTGTTTACATATTGTGATATATCTCTTGTTAAAGGGATGGGATGACCGGTAATGGGTCGAATTGTTGAATGTGAAATTGTAACATTGTTCAAAATGGAGGAAAACCTGTTTTTGAAAACTTGTGCTTAATTTCGGGGGCGAAATTCTTTAAGGGGGGGAGGTTATAGCGATCCCGGGTTTACCCTTGTTGTACAGTGATCCGGACATGTGTCCGTGAATGTTGGTAGTTGTTTATTTCCTAGTTTGCATCCTCTTTACTTTGTATTTTGAGTTTTGGGATGTGTTGGGCAGGTTTGTTACAGGTTGGTTGTGCTTGGGAACCAAGTGTTGCTGCCCAGAATTTTGGTCCTTCGCTCGAGCGAAGAGGTTGTCGCTCGAGCGAGAGTAGTGTTGCCCCGGTTCTGGACCTGAGAGTTGTAGTTTCTGGCTCGAGCGAGCTTTTCGTGGCTCGAGCGGTCTGGGTTTTTCTTCGCTCGATCGAGAACTTCTTGGCTCGAGCGAGAGTTTTCTGTGTCTGGTCGCTCGAGCGACCAATCCTTCGCTCGAGCGAGAGTGTTTTATATCAGCGGACAGCAGCGTCTAAAACATCACTTTTTCAGTCCTTTTCTTTGATTAAACCCTAAATCCGACACCCTCTCACTCTAAACTTGCACTCTCTCTAAGATTTCATCTCCCTAGGGTGTGAATCTAGCCTAGGGCCTTTGTTAAAAAGATAGAGGGCGTTGAGAGCTTCAATTTAATCTGAAAAAGTTTGGATTTGGAGCAAGTTGATCTTGGAGTCTTCATCTCCTTTTTGGCTTAAACTTTGAGGTAGGGATAACCTACTCCTCTCTATGGGTTTTGTCTTTAAATTTTGGTATTTTGAGATGTTGGGTTTGGTTTGGTAATTTTGTGAAAGTTTGGGGCTTTTGTGCAATTATACAAAAGTTGGGGTTTTATTCATAATAAACCTAGATGCATGTTTGGCATGGAAAATGGAATTAATGTTGAATCATTGATGAAAATGGGACCTAAGGGTTGAAATGTTAATTATGGGAATTGGCCTAATTACATTGTTTAATTAATTGGGATAATTAATTGGTGAGAAATGAGGAAATGAAATGTTGATTGAATATCCATTTGTGCATTTATTTTCTGTTTAGAAATAACTGCTTTGGGCTATCGGTGGAGGATAGTCGTGATTGTTGTAGACAATGTATGTTGATTAGGCAAACTGAAACTAATCAATGAAATGTGTCATGGAATTTGACGGTTAATTGAATACATTAATTGTATGTATTGTGTGATTGTATATAGAACCAATGTGTTTATATATGTTGTGTGTAGAGGAGGAGATAGGGGATGTACTCCGCGGTTTAGGGGAAGATAGGGGATGTACCTCTAAACCGGATAGGTATTTGGAGGAGATAGGGGATGTACTCCGTAGACAGAGCTCATATGCTTGTCTAGAGAAGTGAAGATAGAGCTCATATGCTTATCTTTGTGAAAGTGTTGTGAAGTGTGGATACAGCTTGTATGCTTATCTGTGGATATTGTTGATATACATATCTGTTGTAGGATGTGGATATAGCTTTTATGCTTATCTGAATGTGAGATATAGTTTTTATACATATCTGTGGAAATGATGATAGAGCTAGCATGCTTATCTGTTAAAAAGGGAAAATGAAAAGTAATTGGGACTTGTAAGTCGTTGACATAAATATGTAATTTATGTGATTGTATCAGTGTTGACCAACTATCAATTGCTAATGTTTTAGTCATTGTCCATGGTTGGTTTAGTGTATTTCTACTGGGCTGTGGCTCACCCTATATGGGAACATCATTTTCAGGTACAGGAAGCATGCCACCTCCAAGGACATAGCTGGGAGGCTAGTGGCGGGCATAGTTTTGTCGTTATACTTTTGATGTATTACATGTAATTTCAAGCCAAGGGCTTAATGTGTAAACGAGTTAGACCTCTTTGTTGTAACCAAGTGTTAACTTGGAAAGCTGTAAGCCCGTAGGGCATTTTGTTATGAGATTAACATGTAATACTTATGTAATGGAATTCTAATGAATGATAGAAGGTGGTTAGTTTATCTATTAACGCTTGTCTTATTTGTTGAGTTAATGTTATTATTTCGAGGGCGTTACAGGAATAATACATCAAATTTATGTATTGACTGCTTATGTATATGATATGTGTTTATATACATTGTGTGGTGTGGGAGGAGATATGGGATGCACTCCACGGTTTAGGGGAAGATAGGGGATGGACTCCTAAACCGGATTTTATTTGGGAGGAGATAGGGGATGAACTCCATTGATACAGCAAATCTGTGTATCATTTATGAAGTATGGAAGTGTTTTAATGTGTTATTGATACAGCGAATCTGTGTATCATTTACGAAGTATAGAAGTGTTTTGATGTGGTATTGATACATCAAGTATGTGTATCTATTGTGAATTATAGAAGTGTTTTGATATGAGTTATAATCTCATTAAATTATTGGCCAGGTTCTGAGCCTTATTCATAAATTGAGAGCTGGATAAGTAATGGAAAATGGAATGAAACATGGACATATTTGTCATGAAATTGAAATGTGTTATAAGTTGGTATATATAAGAGTTAAACATTTATCGAATGCTGATGTTTTAGTTATTACTCATATTATGTTTAGCATATCTTTATTGGGCGTTGGCTCACCCTATATGGGACATCATTTTCAGGTTCAGGTATTATGCCGCCTCCGAGGTCTTAACTTGGATGGTTGTGGGAGTTGAAGGCTCTTGTTTATTTTTGTGTATTACATCAAGGGCTTATTTTGTGCTTTGAGTTAGTACTCTCTTTTTGTAACCAAGTGTTGACTTGGAAAGTTGTAAGCCTGTAGGGCATTTACTTTCGATATCAACATGTAATACTTTTGTAATGAATACTCTGATAAATAGAATTATGCTTTATTCTCTAAAGTATATGGATGCCTTGAATGTATGATTTATGGGTTTATTTTGAGGGCGTTACAAAGTCAATATCAGAGTTCACAAAATTCTTTCCATTTCATTAGAAAATAGGGTAATGAATCACACTCTGGGAGTTTCCAAAACAGTACAACCTTTCTAAAAAATTTCATCCGGAAGAAACCGTAAACTGGCACCCATATAAACGTAGGCTATAAAAGCAATACTATTTCCATTTAACGGAAATTTCGCCCACAGGATCAGTACCCATGTAAACACGCGATTTTCGGGACTTTCATCCTGGACACAAGCTAACTTATTTCAACGAACAACATTCACTTCCCAAATTCACCCCTTTTTCTCAAAAACAATAACATTTTCAATGTTCAATACAAATGAATGCGAAATTCATTTTAATTCACCTAATCCTCATGTAATTCTACAACAATCATAGTTATCCTCCAACGATAGCCTAAGACAGATATTTTTAAACAGATATATAATTTTCCAAAAAGATAAACTTTCCAAATTTCCAAGATGTGAGTGGTAATACATACCCAACTCCACCATCCTCATCAATGTTCAACAAATTTCGTATTTCTAACATCAATTCTATCTATTTATACAAAATCAATATTTGAGACTTTTAGGGTAAAATCCCTTTCTCTTTCAAAATCAATCTCAAATGTCAAAACCAACTATTTTAACACAACTTAACCTTATTCCTAATTCCACAACCATTTTCAAGAATCCATTTGAAAACCCCTCTTTAGATTTTTAACCCGAAACCGTAGTTCTGTTCCAAAACCTTCAAATCACAGTGTTTTAGAAAAGACAAATATCAAAGTTAAAAACCATAAGAAGGTGTAAAGAATCCCTATCTCAAGTTTAGAAGATCAGAGATAGGGTGGAGGAAAATCGAAGATGCCAAAAATTCATTTTGCTCCGATTAGAACAAAACCCTCGTCGAGCTCTACCTTTTTAATAGAGGGACACAGGTGAAAAGATTGATAGATCTAGGTGTATTTGAGTGAAATAGGTGAGTTTTAGAGAGAGAGAGTGAAAGAAAATAGGATTTTGAAATATTTAGAGAGAGAGTGAGGTGAAAAAGTGACTCGGAAAAGTGACTTTACGAACTGATATATGCACAGTTCGCTTGAGCACCAGAAGTATCGCTCGAGCAACCAGACACAATAAGTTGTACGGCTCAAGCGCAAGAAACTTCGTTCGAGCAAAAAATACCAACTCCCAAAAGTTTTACAGAAAAAAGACCTTTGCTTGAGCACGAGAAGTGTTGCTTGAGTGAGAAACGCCACCCCTTAACATCTCTGTAGGCCTGCAAAAGTGCTGAGAGTACACAAAGCTTGCTCGAACGCAAGAATCTTCGCTTGAGCGAAGAGGCAAAATTCTAGGCAACATAGTTTTGAAAAACAAGCTACCAACCTGTTCCAAACACAACAAACACACTCCAACCACCAACTTATAGAGAAACAAGGAGGAATAAGACATAAACAACAATACAGAACAATGAAACCTAAACCCAAGACATCAAATGGGTCAAGTCCAAACCAGAATCGCTATATGTTTAGTGTTTCAATTTTGTGTATATGTACTATTTTTTAATTAGATTATTAAATTCACATAAAAATTGAAAGGAATTTGTGTAAAATTAGATATTAGTAAAGAAAGATTTAAAAAATAATAATAAAAAGAGAGAAGTTTATAGTATTTGGTTTGGTTTGGTTTGGTTTGGTTTGTTTTTTCAAACTTTTGTTTTGAATTTTTTTGGTTTTCATGTTTTTTGTCTTTAATACTGTTTTTTTTTTTTTAATAACCATCTTATTTTCATTTTAGATTCACTTAATTTAATACTTCTTTATTTCTTAATTTTACTTTTAGATTTAGATTCACTTAATCTAAATAAATTTAAAAAATTATTTATTGTGTATTCTTTTTGGAAAAAAAATTATTAATATTAAATAATAATAATAAGTAGTACATGTTTAAATTTATAAATTTTTTTACCAATATTTTACTTTTTAATTCTATTTAGATTATTAGATATTAGATTTTCATGTAAAAGTATAGTTTAAATATAAAATATGAAGAAATTTTATTATCTTTAATCACTAAAACTGAGAAAATATGAAAAATCAAAAATTAACAAATAAATTTAAACAATAAAACTAATGAAAGTGATTCTTGTTTACAATTTTGACATCATACCTTAGTTATAAAAGTATCATGTAAAATATTACAGTTTATAAAATATAATTTAAACAAAAAGAAAGTATATAATGATAACTTGCAAAATTTTGACATGCAACACAAATCTCTTTTTTAAAAACGTATGTGCTTTCCTTTGTCTAGATTCAAATAATTGCATACAATTTTAAGATTCAACCAAAATTATTCACGATGATTCCATGATGGACAATTGTAAATATTATATATATCAATATAGAAGCAGACACAGGAAATAAGAAAGAGTAATTATTTTTTATTCTTCAATTATTATCAATGTAAAAAATAGGGAGACGATTTTTTTTTTTTTTTTTTTTATAAGAAGGGAGACGGTTTGTTTATATTATATAGGACTATTGGAAATAAATATATCGTTTTTGAGTGTTCAACTCAAAAAATAAAGAGATAATTATAGGACTCTTCATGACTTTTAGAAAATATAATAAATTTGAGAGGGTAAAATTGGAACTTAAAAAAAGTAAAAAAATGACAATCTCTTTACACTTTTATAATAGTAGTAGATAATAGGATATGATAGTTATTTATTAGCAAATTTCAAAAGCGACTAAATCCTTTTAAGTTGAATCAATTCGACGATCTAGTCTGACGCACTGTGGGCCCATTTCAGGTCTCTCTCGGTGATTCAAATCATTTATTTTGAAGTGCCCTTCAAAGAAATTATGCATATCAAATATCAAGTTGATCGGATATTGGGAGCCATTCAATCGGATCACACTTGTTAGGAAAATAATTAACAGATAACATAATTTTGAAAGTTGTATGTTAGTTATTTTTTAAAAAAATGTGATCCGATTAAATAGCTCTCAATATTCTATCGATCTGATTTTTTGAATGCGCAGTCTTCTCCAAAGACCCTACAAAATTAACATTTTGAATAATTAAGACAAACTCAAAATGAACCCACAATGAATTTCAACTGGACCGTTTAATTGAAATATTCATCTGGAAATAATTAAGTCCCATTTCAAAATAACAACAAATGAAGCAATGGCCCTGTTTGGTAGGGCTTATTTCAGCTTTTAGCTTAATTTAAGTTATTCTGATGTGTTTGGTTCAGCTTAACAATACAGCTTATAGCTTTTTGTAAGTTAAAAATCAACTTATTCTTTGAGTGGGAGAGGAGAAACTTAATTTATAAGTCAAAAATCATCTTATGTTCACAGTTATAAGCTATAAGCTATTAGAGTATAAGTTATAATCATTTTTACACAACTCTACCAAACGAGAGGCCAATGAAACAAAGTATAGGACAGAGGCCCACTATGAAAGAATGAAGTAAAAATAAATAAATAAATCATGCTTACCGTCTCAAATCTCAAGTCACTTAATTTTAGTAGTAGTGGGACATCGTGGTACGCACGATTTGCTATGCCAGTGTTATAAAATGTAGCAAGGCAAAGCATAGTTATAAAATGTAGGAAGTCAAAATAATAACAAACGCCACTTGTCACTCTCATTTATTTTATTTTATTTTATTTTTTATATGTATTTATACAATAAAAATTAAATGTATATGTGATACTAATCATAATTAAACAATGGTGGAATCTATAATGTCACATAAGAAAGCTTTGATAAAATATTTAAGTGATATATAACAATCCTCACTTGTGACAAATTATATATAAATATCAACAAAATAAATACATCTTTAATATAACCTATGCATAAGCATACACTTCCCATTGAATGAATGAAGACTATATTTTTTTTTTTTAAGCAAATATCTTAAAATAACCAACACGTTCTAAACGTATTATTCAAAATTTAAAATAAGATATTTTAGCCACACAGACTTTTATGCATTAAATTGTTCCACCTTCTAGTCTTCAAGCAAGTTAAATATGGGACTGCCAAAGCGAATTTTCAAAAATAACCTTGCACTAGAATTGTTTTGTTTTTGTTTTTTTTTAATTATATGTTTTGTCCTTCTGTGTTTTTTTTTTTTTTTAAGGGAAAATTGTAGAAAAATGGAGGGAACAAAGAATGTTTGCAAATCAATGTGATGTTTCCCAAAATAGCATTAGAGATGAAATAAAAATAATAATAATAAAAAAAAAAAATTGCAAATACATGGAACTAAGTTTCGAAAAGACCAAAAATACTCTATTTTTCCTCCTTAACTAGCCATAGGGGCCGAGCTAAGTCGAAACTTTTTATTGTTATATTTGAGACTTTTTAAATGTTTTGAATCTTAATTGATGTCTTACAAGTGGTGTTTGGACGCCTTTGGTGTCACTTTTCCAATAACATCAACGTACCAAAAGAAAGTGGCCATGGGATAGTCATGCTATAAAACTAAGAGCGTGAATATGTTGGAGATTGGCATGAACTTGATAGTTAACCAAAAATACTCCTGACGCAAAATCTATTTTGTCAGCATTCTTCTGTTCATGTTGTTGTACAAATTATGTGATTAATTAAAATAAATATCTTCATGATTAATCAAATCAAATTACAAAATAATAAAACATGCTGGAATTTACAATTATATTACACAGAAATACACAATACAATAAAATGATAAAGAAAGCAAATCGAAACCTGTGTGATACCATCGTCTCCTTGTAGACACTTAATTTTTTATGTGTCATGATCATTGTCTGATAATCAAGACAAATAAATTTTCTTGATTAATCAAAATTAAGATGGTCAAATTTTTCAAATAGATGTGGGTCCTACTAAAATTATAGATCTGAACCCATTTTAAATTATGGGTCATACCAAAAGAAAAATGAACTTATTTTGACAATTGCGTCAACCAAAACGTGTGGAGCCCATAAAAAATATTTTGTCAGAATTTGGTGGAATAATTCAAATTTAAATTCAAATTTCAATGCAAATCATTTCTATAATAGGTAAATTGCTTGTTTCTTAGTAATTGGAGTCAATTTTGGAGTTTCCAAAAGTAACCCTCCCCTCCTAAGCTTATAAATAAAGGCTCTCCTTATGGGGAAAAAAGGACACATTTTTGGCTAATAGTCTTGCAAGTTCCTAGGCAATCTTGAGACACTACAACAATTTGGCACCTTTGGCGACCACTTTTGGCCACTAAAACATTTTTAGTCGCCAAAAGTTAGACCTTTACCGACAAATTTTCCTGTTGGTCGGCAATGATTTAATTTTTAGCTACTAAATTTTTTTAGTGGCCATATGTTAGTTATTGGCGACTAAAAAAATATTTAGTCGCTAAAAATATACCAATAGGCGACAAGAAAAGTTTTAGTCGGCATTTGTTTACATTTTAGGCTACTAATTATGGTTTTAGTCAGCGTACACAGCCTTTTCCCGACCAAAAGTTTTGTTAGTCGCCAAAAAAAGGCTTATTTATTGCAACCATCAGTGACTAAAAAATTGTAGTTGTAGATGGGTAGTTATTGCCGACAAAAAGATTTTTAGTAGCCAATATTAAACAAACAACTACAAACTTTTAGTAGCTATTGATTACATTTGCCGACAAATATTTATTTAGTCGCTAAAGGTAGGGAATTTTTTTTAGAGGGAAATATTGGCGCCCTTCCCTCTTATTTCTTTCACACAGATCTTCTCTGTTCTGTCTCACAAACACACACAGATCAGTACACCAAACTAGACGCACGCTCAGTTACAGTCACCACCTCACCGTCACACGTCGCCATCGCCGCACGTCGCTACCTCCACTGCCGCAAATCACAAGTTCTTGTCCCTCTCTCTCTGTCAATCTGGATCTCTCTCTCTCACTCTCTCGAGCCATCTCTCTGTTTCTATCTCTCTCTCTCCCTGCATTGCCCTATTTCCCCATCTCTCACACTTCATCTAGGGTTTATATGATTTTTTTAGTTTAATTTTGTGTTGATTTTGTAAATGCGTTTGGTTGAATTGTTTGATTTCTATGAAATTATGTTATTCTTCATGTCCAAAATTGGTTTGATTTTTGTTTGATTTCTATTAGAAGTAGGTTGCTTCTCTGGCAATTAAGTATCTTAGCATCTCAAAGCTGAATATATGATTTGGGGGTTTTTATTTGCCTTGAATCAATCACACCCACAATTGGACGCAGATGTATGTTTTGATTTTGTATTTACTTTGACATTCATTCCAATGTTTTGCAGGCTTTGATTCCTATACCAAAGCCAACTGGTTACACTGAAGCTGATCCGTATAAAATGTGAGATATCTTCTCAAGCTCTTATTTTTATCTTTGTGCCTTCTTCTTTAGAAAATTGTCTTTTTATTTGCTCAAATTTGAAGTTGTTTAATGGATAATTTACACTATGTTAGGAGGGAAAATAAAAGAAATGATTTGCTATGTTAGGAGAGAAAAGAAAAGTAAAGATTATGATTTCTCTCCCTCTTATTTGGTTAAGTTGGAGAGGAAAGAAAAAGAAATATTGTGTATTTAAAAATTTGTATGGCATGAATGCTGCACACTAAGTCTCCATCAACTTTTAATGTGTCGCAAATAAAATGCTTATATAGTGAAAGGTAGATTTTGCTTCTTAGTTGACCTAGTGGGTACATTTTGCTTGTTTGTGGGTTTGTACGTTCATGACTGTGTTAGTATGTGTATTTATCGATGAGCAATGGCAACAATCCAAAATCACCCATTCTGAGCAAACGATGCAGAGCCTATGTAACAACAATATATTTATTACATAAACTAGTAATTGAGTTTTATTTCTGATAACGATGAAGGAACCTTCTCTAATTGTTAGTGGACCTCTTGAATTAGATTTCCTATTGTTTCGTGTATGATGTATCAATTTCATTTTTATGCAGGCATTAGTTGTTATGTTGCGTCTTATAACAACTTGTATTGATTGTTGAGAGCCTCTAATATAGCGCATTGACAAGGGTCTGGTTCATAATTTAATTGAACCCAACATAATAGTTTGGCTTTGGTTTCTATTTATACATTATTTTGAAGGCTCAAAGGTGTTAATTTTTATTATTTATAGAGATACAAATGAAATGGTTTAAGTTTCTATTGCTTGTGTATATGATTGTATGTATCCCTTGAAGCTTTATTTTCTTTAGATGTTATTACAATTGTTGAAGTGATGCTTTCAATAAGCATGTGTTCTTAAGTTGCACAAATATCCCAAGATGTACCAAAAATTATTCTCATGCAGATCATTTCAAGTTGGAAAAGAAAAGTTTTTATTCCATGGCTTTTTGTGATAAATCGGAGGATTTCTGAGGTTCCAATGATTGATGTTCATTTGGTGAGGGTTTCAATGAGTGGTAAACTTGTTCTCGTGTTTAGAATTTCATATTTTGAGCATTTTAAAAGGTACAACTAAATAGTGAGATGTTCTTTATAGTTTTTTTAACATCCAATACACGAGTTTTTCATTCTTTGAATGGTTATTAGAATTTAATCCTCTAAAGGTATGGAGATGTTTTTTATTTGTATGTCATACAAAGGTACTCTGGGGGCGATTTGCTTGGTGTCACTGCCAAAGTTGTAGATATGCCACACCGATGTATGTAGTACTTTTATAACTGACTTCTTATTTTGAAGTATTATGCTAACTATTACATCAAATCACACAGTGAATGTTAGTATTCATTTGTTTTTCCTCCGTGAATTTCTATATGATGTTCATATATTATCCATTACTTGTCAGAGGTTTAAAAACTCCATTTGCATCATGCTTTGTTTGTTATCTTTATGTGATTGGTCTTAAACTTGGGGAAATAAGGGTTATTTTAAGTAGATGCTCAGATTGAAACTTGTAACCACATCTTATGGTATGAACTACAAGAACTTCCTAGTAAGAGGTTACAATTGATTCTTATTCAAGCATTCTCAATGATTTCTCTGTCCAAAAATCTATGTTGAGGAAGTTGAAACTAGGAGAAAAAAAAACGAGATGTGTTCGTTTTAAATCCCTAACTTCTATGCCATTATCCATCTATTTTTCATTCTATAATGAGACATGTTTGTTATAAAAGGCTCACTTTTTCGTTTCTTGGTTGGATTAATGCTATTCGACATGTTGTAAGCAAAATAGCAGTCATTATGATGTTGGTTCTACTTATTGAGGAATGTCAAAGAGTGCTTTTGTTGATTAAATTTTTCAGAATATCATCCAAAGTTCTGATGCAGTGGTGACTTTGATTTTGTTCTTCCAAAAATAATTTATTCTTTAAGCGTACTCTCAAAAGGATTTATCTTTTGTCTTGAGCAGATGTTGAAATACGCCTCAAACTTACTTGAAAAACAGCATTTTGGGGGCAAAAATTCAAAACAGCCCCTGAACCACTGTGTGGCTCTCACGGGCTACTTCCCTATGACAATTATAACCTGTGACAACTGACAGAATGTAATTAGGACCCATAGGCTTGGTGTTTGAGCAGAAAACGCCTTACACTTAGTCGAAAAACTTGCAACACTTAGTTTAAAGAGCGACAACTTTATGAAAATAACATCTACATATTCTAATAATTGCCTTTATATATTTATAGGACGAACAAATTACATGTTATATTGTTTGTGCAATTGGTTGGAATAAATATTGCATGATACATATATATATATATATATACTTTCTTTTTATTTCCAAGAAGACATTTCTCGATTGTTCTACCTTAAATGCATGTTAGAACATGTTCCCTATGGCTTACTGAATTGATATTTTGTAACCAATTCTAATGTTTTGTTTTTGGTTTTTTTTTTTTTTTTTTTTTTTTTTTTTTTTGCAGATGGCTTTGTTGTGTGGACTTGTGGATAATCCATATTGGTGTATGGAGAAGAATTTTCACTTTTGTATAGAACTAATATAATACTTTTGTCGTCCTCAGCTTTTGTGTAGTTCACTATTACTGATACAGAAAACTTTTGGCAATCAACAGATAATGACTGTCGTGGTACATAGATCACCTTCTGTCGTGGTACCTATATGACCATTTGTCGGCGTACATATACGACCTTTTGTCATGGTCTATAGAAAAACTTTTGTCGTGGTACATAGATCGACTTTTGTCGTGGTACATATATATGACTATTTGTCGGCGTACATATATGATCTTTTGTCATGGTCCATAGAAAAACTTTTATCGTGGTACATATATGGTAATTTGTACCATGCCAAATGGTAATTTCGCTTGGTAGTAAATGTATTTTTGTATACGGAGGGCTTTGATTTTTGTATGACATATTTTGCATGGAATTATTATTTTAGTTTGGGCAATAGTTGGTTTGTATGGACTTTGACATTTAAAGTTATTTATTTTTTGTATATGGATGCAGATTGTGGAATGATTGATAGTATGTATCATTTTGTTTATACACGTATTATAGGTTGCATGGAATATAGACAGATTGTGGAGAAATTATAAATTTGCGATAAAACATAATATCATGTTTTTGGCGACTAAACAATTAATAACTAAAAAGAAATTGGGAAAATACTTTGGGTGGCTAAAAGTTTTGTAACAAAAAAAAAATAGACATTTGGCAACTAAAAGTTTTGTAGAAAAAAGAAAATCCAACATTTGACGACTAAAATATTTCATAGCTAAAAACAAAAGCTAAAGAATAAAAACACTTTTGCCAACTAAAAATTTAATAGCAAAAAATGTGAGACTTTGGGCGACCAAATATTTAGTAGCCAAAACAAGAATTCTTTGCCAACTAAAATTTTAGTAGCAAAAAATGTGGGACTTTAGGCAACCAATTTTTTAATAGCCAAAACAAGAACTCTTTGCCGACTAAAATTTTAGTAGCCAAAAATGTGGGAATTTAGGAGACTAAAAGTTTGGTCGCCGAAAATGTACTAATTTAATTTAATGTCCAACCTTTTAGCGACTAAAAATTTAGTCGGAAATTGAATACATTTACCGACAATACTTCGACAACTACTTTTGCGACCAAATAATTTAGTCACTAAAACCCTTTGGCGACCAAAAATTAACTTTTGGCAACTAAAAATTTAGTCGCCAAAAGTGAAAATTTTTGTAGTGAGACTTTGCCAAATTCTCTTCTTAAAATCCTCTCTAAAATTCTTCATACATAAAAGAGAGGATTATCAAGCACTCCAAACTTGTGCCAATCCTTTCAAGTTACAATTACAAATTTGGTCTCTCTTTTCAAAGAGATCATTTAAAGACTCGTTTAAGATCAAGCCGTTCAAGCTCTCAATCAAGCCTTTCTTCTCCAAGTTTCTCCATTCGAAAACTTGAAGAAATCCATCAACTTGTCTAGTTCAACAACAAGCTTTTACAACCGTTGAATTAAGCCTATTTCATAGATCGAATCAGAGGATCCACTCTTTTATAATAGAGTAAACTACAGAGGATTGTACCCATTTATTATAATCAAATAAAATTAATTATTTGTGTATTTATTTAGTGTCATAATTGCAGGACACAAAATTTGTGTTTACACTCCTTAAAATAGATTAGCCACCTCACTGTGGGTGCTGGAGGTACGTCGACTTTTGTCCCCCAAGATACGACGATTTAGACCAGTTAACACAGAAGCACCTTCTGTTAGCTTTGGCGAATCGACAATAGCAGTACTCTCTCACACTGAAAGAAAAATTATAGAAGTAGCAAATTGACTGTGTACTATGGAAGCTAAAAAATCTATATCCAAAACCAAAGAAGGTGGTCTCTATTTATACACCATGGGGGAGAGAAGAGGAGCCTCCAGCCATAAAGGTTAGTAACCAATGCAGCCCATTACTCCTACAAAACTACTGGAGTAATGCACAAAACTAATGGGGATTCAATGTGTAGGTTACACACAATATACACTTGTGTGTATATACATATCTGTAGCAGACCTGACCCAAAAAGCTTAGGTTGGTGGACCACCAAACCGGCCTAACCCAAACCTAACCCATTCTAGCCTCAAGCCCAAGATCCACAAATCACCGACCTAGACCCAGACCCAGACCCGGCCCGGGCGGGCGGCGTGCGCGCGTGTGGCAATTTTTGCATAACCAACTTAGACCGTAGTATTGGCCCAAGCCCTTTCTTGAAGCATCCATAACTCCCTTCCTTCAAAAAATTTGGATGTCCCCAAAGGCTCATGCCCTTATCAAAATCTTGAGGTTTAAATACCTATCAAAGCTTTCCTCTATAATCAATGTGGAATTGGTAGTTATACACAATTCTTAATACCTCATTCATGAGGCCAACTTTATGAGACAATTTTTCATTTAATTCTTAATAGTTTTTGGTCATTCTTTTTGTGGTGTAAAGACCTTGTTACAAAGAATCTAAACCCATTTAATCCCACCTTAACCAATGGTTGGGACCTACTTTAATTTCACATTACAGTCACCATAAAACCATTTTTTTCCAACAAATGTGTAGTCTACAAACTCCTTCATGGATTGCTTCCATTACTTTGTTTCCTCCTCCACTTGGCAGGCATACTTATTGATTCTGAAGTATGCTCATTTATACAAATTTCCTTCACAAATCAAGTATTAGGCAAAGATTCATTGCATGGCCCACATATCCATTGTTGTGGCAATTGCTAGGTACTCTTCATTTTCTACAAACTTCTAAATATCATAATACCAAGGTAAGTCATCTTTAGTTGTCTCGACGGCTATAATCACATATCATAGGTCAAAGCTTCCCTTTGCTCGACCTCTGACAGCCTCATCTTTGTCCCTTTAGATACTTTGATCATTGATGCCAAAGTTGCTAGCATGTTAGCGAAATGATTTTGGATATGAAGTATGTGGGTGAAAGTTACAATTTAGAACCTCAAGATAAGATTTTCCAAGGTGATATGGTATGACTCTAACTTGTCTTTTTTGACTTTTCAATCTCCTTTGCTTTTCTGCTCCTAGTTCTATAGTTGTTTCCATTCTAGCTATGCATGCCTCAAACTCCACTTGGTTGTTGGTTACCTCAAAATTTAATTTGAACGCTAAAGGTATATGAGCTTCATTAGGAGTGATTAACAGAACCCTTATTCCATAACCTTACTGATTAGATGCATCATTGAAATACAAGGTCAATGTATTACCGAGAACCACCAAAAGTTCTTCATCAGGGAATACAAAGTTAGTTTCTTCCACCCCTTCTATTGGATTTTTGATTAGGAATTCTGCCACCACCCTTCATTTAACTGATTTTCGCGTCACATATTTGAGGTCGAATTCTGACGAAAGCAACAACCATCGTGCTAGCTTCTTGGTGAGTATGAGTTTCTCAAATAGATATTTTAGGTGGTCCATTTGAGAAATCAAGACCATCGAATAGGCTAGCAAATACTGTTGTAATTTTCTTGCGGCCTATATTAAAGCCCAACAAACCTTTTCCAAAGAAATGTAATGAATCTCACATCCTATCATTTTCGTGCTTAAGTAATAAATCACTTTTTTCTGATCCTCCTTCCCCTTCTTGTGCAAGAATACATCCTATAATTGTGTCTATTACAGATAGGTACTGTTGGCTACATATTTTGTAAAAGCCAGTTACAGTTCGACACGTGGCAGAGTAAGGATAATAAAGGAAGGTTATTCAAGCCTTCAATCCTGATCGTACACGTGGCAATAAATATTGGTCCTCACATGATCTGAGTAACACTAGATCAATAACGGGATGCAAGATGACATAGTTTCAACGGTTACTCATATTCAAATTCAAGTACAAGAGGGAAGCTCAACTGCCAGTAATGGCGTAATGGAGCTACTTGTAAGGAAGCATGATCAGCGATCATGGATGAGCAGTTCGACGGTTCGAAGTGCAGTTCGAAGGTCATCACTGACGAGTATAAATAGCAGGGCAGCCCCCAGAAAAAAAGGACGGAACTCAGATCATACAAATCAGTCATCTACTTCATATATTTTCTTTTCCAGTCTTTTACATTTCCAGTCCTTAAATACCTGTTCTTTAAATACCTGTTCTTTAAATACCTGCACTTTAAATACCCGCACTGCACTTCGATTCATAGGAGTAGCTTCAAGTAGATTCAAGTAGATTGCTGTTGTAAACCTCTCTGAGGCTGAGTTTGGACCATTGTAAGTGTTCATTTTTATGAAATACTTCAATTGTTCTTCATATTACTGTTATTTCTCTTAATTTCTCCTAAGTCAAGCCACCAGTAAAAGTCCTCTTCATTGAGGCTGAAAAGAACTAAAACACAATCGTCTGATAATTGGTTGGCAATCACAATTTCTGTAAGGACTGATTGATCCTTGCTGGCACGCTCACATTCACAAAAATACCCTTCGAAAAGCCAAAAAGCCAACATATATTTTTGGCACGCCCGGTGGGACCTAATTAAAAATGGCTAGAAGAAGACGACAAGGAGAAAATGAACGCTTGGAAGAAGGCGTGGAAGGAGAGGTAGAAATACCAAATCCAGAGGATAATGTGGTAACACATCCTGTGGAAACTCCTATATTGTCAGAACCTATGGTCGAACAGACCAGTACTTCTGGACAAGAACCATATGTTCATATTATTGGACGAAACCAAGGAATTGGACCATCCACTGTGCCATTTACTCAACCAACAAATCCATGGGATGGTTTAGTAGATGCCATGGGACAACAATTAATGAACACAATGGAAAGGTGGGCAACATCCTTTTTGGATCGAATGAATAACCACCAACCAACAAACACAAGACACACGGAGGAAGTTGTAAATGTCCCCCAACAAAGATTGGCTAGAGAAAAACAGCCTATGCAAGTTAATGGACATTCTAATGGTCAAACTAGTACCCAAAACTTTGAAAGACCATCACCTCAGTCTTGGTATGAACCCATTTCAAGGCCTATAGCGGGACAAAATGCCTCAGTACTTAATAATGAAGCCACACAAGTTGGTGGATCTGGCCAAGTACAAGAAATTGGCATAAGAATGGTTACAAATCCCATGTTCGAAGCCATACCTGGCACAAGGGGGTACACTAATCCCTTATTCGAATTTACACCCGGGGGGTTGGAGGGTTTTCCTACAAATGGCAGAGACACAACACCTGTTCCAGCACCTTTTGCGGGTCCTTTCGCAGGTCATGCTCAAAGAGGTTACTCATACCCTCAACAGCAACCTGCACCGCAAGGACAACCAGCCCCAAATTTACCACCTTATGGACCAAGAGGACCACAAGCACAAGTTTGTCCACCAAATCCTGTGTTTGCCCCTCCAGTAGTGGTTCAGCAGGCACAAAATATGGTCCCTAGAGACCAGATTGCTGATATTGTTAGGGAGATATGTGGACCAATAGCTCGGGGGGTCCAGACTCCTATATACAGAAAACCATACCCAGAATGGGTAGATAGGGTACATGAATACCCAAGAGGATTCAGAATACCAGATTTTACTCTATTTTATGGAACTGGAAATCAGTCAACTGTAGAGCATATTGCTAGATTTGCTGCTCAATGCGGTGAATTCACTAATCATGATTATATGAAACTGAGATTATTTCCAAATTCTCTGACTGGAGGAGCATTCGTATGGTACATCAACCTTACACCTGGGTCCATTCAAAATTGGCAACAGATGGAAGAGGCATTCCATGCCCAATTCTTCCAATCAGAGCCACAAGTTTCCATGGCAGACTTGGCTAGATTGAGTCAAAGGCCTGAGGAAAAGGCTACTCAGTTTATTGCCAAATTTAAAAGGGCTCGGAATAAATGTAGAGTCATTCTCCCAGAGCCAGAGTTTGTCAGATTGGCTCAAAATGGTTTAGAATTCAGGCTTCGAAAGAAGTTTGATTCAACCGAATTCAGAGATTTGGTCGAACTGACCTATAAGGTGTCTCGATATGAAGCATTATTAGAAGAGGAACAAAATCGAAATAATGCATCATATAAGACATATTATAGAGATCCTAATTATGAAATAGATGCAGCAGAGATTGTAGGCAAAGAACCTGTAATCTGTGAAGCATTAATTCATAAGGATACAACTATAGACCAGCAGTTTAAAAAGAAAGACTTTCACAGAAAATACTCTTTCGATTTAACAAAAGCAGATGACATCTTTGATCATTTGCTCGCGGCCAATTTCCTTAAGTTACCAAAGGGAGTAAAACTGCCATCTCCAGATGAACTTAAAGGAAAAATATATTGTAAATGGCATAACTCTTGGTCTCACTCGACTAAAAACTGCATTGTTTTTCGAGACAGGATCCAGGAGCAGATTCGGAAAGGAAGTCTGAAATTCCCAACCAAAACAGAAAAGATCATGGGGATTGATAGTAACCCGTTTCCAGAAGTTGGAGAAGGCACAGCTAATGTGGTTGTACCAAACTTCCAGAATCTATCTCTGCAGGAGTTGGAAGAAGTCAACGTGCAAATGCATACTGCCAACCAGACAACTGCTAAGAAGGAGACTAGAAACCCACCAGCTATTGGACGAGGTTTCTCACATCAGAAGGAGCAATCTGACGAAGAAGCACTAGATGACAATTCCTTAGAAGCAGCTGTAATGCAGAGGATGTGTCCCAGGTGCAGACTGAGTCATAAATGGTTGAGGGGGCTTCCAATTGATGGAAAGCAATACTACAGAGATGTTCAAAGACATTCTAAGCCAACCAATGCTTACAACAAAAGGCCGTATCCAGGTAGTGATAGGCAGCGACCATCAATGGTTGAACCTGCAGTGGACAGAATGCATGCTAAAGGCAAGAGGTCCTTGTATGAGTCTAGACCACCTAACTATTACAGAGTAGAAAGCAACCATTCTGAAAAAAGGTTGGGGAAGAGTTCAGGTTACGGGATTAAAGCCAGGGATTGGCCTCCTAGACTAACCGCACGCAGAACTGAAAGTGGCCACTTTCATCAAAGGCCAGAAACAGACTCGAGACATGAAGTCAGGAACAAGCATCTACCTTCACAGCCAGTTTCGAAGGTGGTTTCGAAGGTAGAAAGAAACAGTTCCACATCTGGATCAGTAGGTTCGTGGGTGCCTGGAGTCCCGGATTGGTTTGTAATGCAAAACAAACCTAGGGAGGTGCTTGCTTATGGAGATGCTGTAAACCAAGGCAGGATGATCAAGCCTCCTATGGTGGCTCCGAATAACTGGGTGCTGCTTAAACACCCAAAGACGAGGGAACCAGACATGGTCCCAGTCATCTCAAGATCACAGAGGAGAAAAATTCAGCGCAGGTACACCCAGTACCAGAAAGATCTGAAGGAAAGTGGAGAAAATTCTTCATCAGTCAAAACGGAAGGAAGGAAGAAACCAAAGTCAGACCATGCTCCAAAACCGGTTCCACAGAGCAAAGTGGTCTGCAGTCGAGAACAATTGGCTAAGGTTCATGCTGAACTAACAGCCAGAGAGAAGGCTAGTTTAGCTGGATTGGAGAAGGCTCTGATGAAGAGTGATAGTGAGACAGAAGAAGAGATTGGCACAAGCCAAAAGAAAGAAATGATGGAAGAAGAGATGTTCGAAGCCTTCATGGCTGAACAAACGTTTCTGACTAAAGAGCCAGTTGAGAAAGATCCTTCAAAGGGATCAGTTAGCAATGAAATACCAGAATGCATCATGCAGGATGTTTCTGAGGAAGTCGACCAAAGTGACCAAGAGGGGAAACAGATACAGCCAGCCATCCAATTTGGCTCATTTCCCCCAGTATCAGTGAACATGGTACACATACTACCACAGGAATTCCAAGCTGGAGATGAGAATCAAGAGGGGCAGGAAGCTGATCCAGTTCAGATCTCTAGTGAAGACTCACAAGCAAGTATGGTGCAAGATAATTTCGAAATGGTTACCCCGATGGAAGATGAATATGAGAGCGAGGAAGTGGTAAGCATCAACCTATCGTATCCATTCGAGTATCCCTCGAATTCCATGACACAACATGTTAAGCCTTTGTACATCAAGGCTTTCTTCGATGGGGTACAACTGAATCGAGTCCTAATAGACAATGGGGCAGCAGTAAACTTGTTGCCAAAATCTTCTTTGAAGAAACTAGGGAAAAGGAATCCCAGGTTGATCCCAACCAGCACAACCATCGCTGGTTTTGCTGGAGATGAGCAAATGGCTCAGGGGATTCTACCCATTAATTTAAGTGTGGGAACCAGGGATTGCATGACAGCATTCTTCGTAATCGACAGTAATGCTAAATATAATGCTTTACTTGGAAGGGACTGGATCCACACTAACAAATGTGTGCCTTCTTCCTTGCATCAGAAAATCATGATGGCTTTAGGCAATGGAGAGACAGAGGAAATCGATGCAGATCCTCAACCCTTCATAGCCTGTGCAGACTTTGCGGAGGCTAAATTGTATATTGAGGGAGTGACACCGCTCAGTATACTGATGAAAGATGACGATTCAGCCGAAGTGACGGCTAATGAGGAAGTGGCACACTTGAAGCACTTAGTCCAAGAAAGTGCTGATGAAGAGGTCGTTCTAAAGGATGACAATGATGCCTGGTTATAGGCAAAGAAGTGAAAAGCAAGAAGCCACATCCTTGGCTCTAATTAAATTCTCAACATTGGATGTAGAAGCTATAGTCCAGAGAGTACAGGAGCAAGAAAGGGAGGCCATGATACTCAGCTGTAAGCAGAAATAGCAACAGGTCAGAATTTTGACCCTTGGGAAATATTGTGCATTGGACATTGAGACAAAAGTCCAGGAGATACAGGAGGAGGATGCCTTATGGACAAATTTTGTCTATGAGGAGGAGGGCAAGGATGTTGAACTAAAGAACCTAGGAGCAGAACAAAGCAAGAGGGCTACTTCGAAGGTTGAAGGAATCAAGGAAAAAGCTTTGGTAAGTCCTCAGGCACAAGACCCTTTAGAAGAAGTAAATCTAGGGGAAGGTTCTGTACAACAGCCCACTTATATAAGTGCTTGTTTGAATGCTCTGGACAGAAACCAACTATTGGTTGTTCTGAAGAAATACAAAGATTGCTTTGCATGGTCTTATAATGAACTACCAGGATTGGATAGGTCATTAGTGGAACATAGGCTCCCCATGAAGCCTAATTTCAAGCCTTACAAGCAGAAACCAAGGAGGATGAGTCCAGAAGTAATTCAGAAGGTCAAGGAAGAGATCCTTAGACTCCTCAAGGCAGGTTTTATTAGAACAGCCAGGTATGTCGAGTGGCTATCTAATATTGTGCCTGTAGTCAAGAAGAATGGCAAAATGAGGGTATGTATCGATTTCAGAAATTTAAATCTGGCAACTCCCAAAGATGAGTACCCTATGCCTATAGTGGACTTGCTGGTGGACAGTTCAGCAGGTCACCAAGTCTTGTCAATGATGGATGGGCATTCCGGCTATAACCAAATCTGCATTGCAGAGGAAGATATCCACAAGACAGCATTCAGATGTCCTGGGAATATTGGCACCTTTGAATGGGTTAAAATGCCATTTGGTCTAAAGAATGCTGGAGCTACATATCAAAGAGCCATGAACACTATCTTTCATGATCTTATTGGAGGATATTTGGAATGTTATATTGATGACATTGTGGTTAAATCCCAATCCATGGAAGAGCACCTGTTTCACTTAGAAGCAGCCTTTGAAAGAATGAGAAGGTTCAAATTAAAGCTCAACCCTCTTAAATGTGCTTTTGGCGTGTCATCTGGAAACTTCTTGGGTTATGTGGTACACAAGAAAGGAATACAGATTGACCAGAACAAAGCCAAAGCCATCATTGCAGCCAGGCCTCCATCAAGTAAGAAAGAATTGCAGAAGTTCCTTGGACAGGTTAACTTTCTTCGAATGTTTATTTCTAACACTGCAGGAAAAACTAAAGTATTTTCTTCCTTGTTAAGGCTGAAAGCTGAAGAAGAACTCGTGTGGTCAGCAGAGCATCAAATTGCTTTCGAAGGTATCAAAGCCTACTTGGCTAACCCTCCAGTGCTGATGCCACCAATGGGGAACAAGCCCTTGAAGTTGTACATAGCTGCAGCAGAGGATTCATTGGGAGCTTTCTTAGCTCAAGACAACGAAGAAGGCAAGGAGCAAGCTATTTATTACCTTAGTAGGTTTTTGAATTCTTGTGAATGTAAATATTCAGCTGTTGAAAAGCTATGTCTTGCTTTGTATTTTGCTGCAATAAAATTAAGATATTATCTTCTGCCTACAACTGTCTTGGTAATTGCAACCACAAATTTGGTTAAATATATGTTATCTAGACCAATGTTGAGGGGAAGAATTGGCAAATGGATACTTGCCTTATCAGAATTTCATCTAGAATATGTCCCTCAAAGGGCAGTAAAAGGGCAGGTTTTAGCCAATTTCTTGGCAGATCATCCATCTCAAACAGAGAGCTAGGAGATAATGGAACTTGGTATGGCCAGTGTTGAGCCATGGCAAATGTGGTTCGATGGGTCGAAAGCAAATGGGTTAATTGGAATTGGTATTGTAATCAAGTCTCCGCAGGGGACAGAAACTACCCATGGTTTTAGAGTGGATGAAGCTACTTGTTCCAATAACCAGGCTGAATATGAAGCCTTAATTGTGGGACTAGAGATTCTTATTGGATTACAAGTACATGCAATTGACATATTCGGAGATTCTCAATTGGTGGTTAACCAAGTGAAAGGAATTTTCAAGTGTCAAAGCATAAGTATCTTGCCATATTATATTGTTGCATTACATTTGCTTTCTCAGTTTCAAATAGCAAATGTAACCCATGTTCCAAGATTCTTGAACAATAGAGCCAATGATGTGGCTCAGAGAGCTTCGAACTTCAAGAGAAGGGATAATACCCAAAGGGACATAAGCCAAACAACATATCAGAGATTAATACAGCCTTTGAATAAAAGAAATGTGATCTTGGAAGTCAATCATAATGACTTACAAGAACAAGATTGGAGGCATCCAATAATGCAGTACTTGGCTGGTCCATCTTCGAAGGCCAGTAGAAAAGTCAAATTGCAGTCTATGCAATATATGATATATGGTAATGCTCTCTACAAAAGGGGGGGAGATGGCTTATTGTTAGAATGTCTAGGCCCGAAAGAAGCATTAACAGCCATGGCTGAGGTTCATGAAGGCATCTGTGGTGCTCATCAACCTGGTGTAAAAATGAGGTGGTTGCTTCGAAGGCATTCCTATTATTGGCCAACCATCCTTAAAGACTGCATAGAATATGCAAAGGGGTGTCAGGCATGTCAAAAGCATGGCACAATAAGGCACGTGCCCATAACTGACCTGCATGCAGTAGTGAAGCCTTGGCCATTCAGAGGGTGGGCCATGGATATGATGGGAAAAATACACCCACCTTCTTCGAAACATCATTGTTTCATTCTAGTGGCCACTGACTACTTCACTAAATGGGTCGAAGCTAAGCCATACAAGGCTGTAGACCAAACAGAGGTTATTGGTTTTATTAAAGATTTGATCCATAGATTTGGCATCCCGCAAACCATAACAGTTGATAATGGAACTGTGTTTGATGGGAAGGTGGTGAAGTCTTTTGTGGCAGAATTTGGAATTAGTCTTGTTAATTCCACACCCTATTATGCACAAGCTAATGGTCAAGCTGAGTCATCCAATAAGTCCTTGAAAAAAGGAATACAAAAGGTTGTGGATGACAATCCCAGGGATTGGCATAACCTATTATTGGATGTTCTGTGGGCATATAGAACCTCACCGAGGTCAAGCACAGGAGTCACTCCCTATGCCTTGGTGTATGGACATGATGCAGTCTTACCAGTAGAGATTAATGTTAAATCTTTGAGAGTAAGGTGTCAAGATCAATTGAATCCTGAACAATACCATCAAAGTATGTGCTTAGAATTAGAAGGCATAGATGAAGCCAGAATTTTGGCATTAAATAGCATTCTTTTCCAAAAGAAGAAAGCAGCCAAGAATTATAATAAGAAAGTCAAACACATTGGCTTTGATGAAGGTGATTTGGTATGGAAGACAATACTCCCAATTGGGATTAAAAGCCATAAGTTTGGCAAATGGTCACCTAACTGGGAAGGACCATATCAAATTCATAGGGTTCTGCCTTTTGGAGCATACCATTTAAGAAATTTGAATGGTTATGTACATCCCAAAAAGATTAATGGCAGATATTTAAAACTTTATTTTCCAACCATTTGGGAAACACAAGGGATAGAGTGAACACCATATGCAAAAACACAAGCTTGCTCAAATGATATACAAAATATTGTGCTTTCATAAAGAATCAAGTACATTGTGCCACAAATTGGCCCAAAAATCATTACAATGCTTTAATTGTTTTTGTACAATAGCTTTCCTATTGCTAAGGGAAGGAAATAATTGAATAGCTGCAGCCATGTCTTCTTTTCGATTAGCCAGTCCTTGATTGGTGATGTGCAGTTTCTTATCAGTTCGAACCAAGGCTTGGTTTACTGCGGCTAACTCCTCTTCAAGCTGAGCTTTCTTCTCCAGAAGTTGGACTTGAAAGTGGGAGGCAAAAGAGTGTTGTTCTTTCAGAGTTGATACTTCAATATGCACTTAAGAAACAAAACTCTGGTCCTTAGCCAGCTTCTCATCCGCAATCTTAGCAGCATGGCAAATGTTGAGATAAAAATCAATAGTAGCTGCAGCCTGAGATAGATGACTTGAGACACTCATGGCAGACTGCTCAGCAATGTTACAGCATTGAAGGAACTCATTCCTGATGATAGGCCTTTGTAGAGCCTCGAAGGGGATCCTTGAAAAAAGAAGTCAACAGTTGCAAGCATATGTCCAAATCTACTGAAGGTGCAAAAGGCTCGTTGCTGGAGGAAGGAGAACTCTTGAAGATTTCCAGTAGGGAGTCAGCCAAGGCTAATGGCTCAGCTTCAGCAGTAGAGGTGGGAGAGGTAGAAGGTATGTCAAAGAGACTAGCTAGTCTTCCTTCAAAGATGTCTACCTCGTCCCTTGACATGAAGGGCATAGAGAGTGTTGTGGTGGAAGACACAAAGGGCTGCATGGGGATGGGAGAAACGGATGGAGCATCTTTGGCAGCCTCTATGGTCTTGGCCACCAGCAAATCAAGTGAAGAGGGGCTGGAAGTGGGCATTGGTGATGAGCCATGAATTGAAGAGCTACCAGTGTCCTCTGTGGAAGAATCAACTGCCACTGGGAATGGAGCAGCAGTTGGAGTTTCTGTGAAGGACGGAAAAAGAGCAAGGCTCGAAGGAAAAGTAGACTGAGGTAGGTCACGAGCCAAAAAAGGGAGGTATGGCTTTAATCCAAGAAAAGGAGATGCAGGAATACTGGGACTTAAGGAAGGTACGTCAAATATAGGCTTTGGAAGTGGAAGTACGATTCGAACAACCCTGACATTCTGCATTTGATCAACCTCAACCGAAATTGAGGAAGGCCTTATTGGAAAGGTGAGTGCAGTAGTTGTCGCTGCAAAAGGAAGAAATGCAGAACAATGTTAAACTTCAATACCACAAGCTAACAAAGTAAAAAACAGCAGAGGTATGAAAGAAATTACTTGTTCCAGAGGCACTAGTACTGATGGGAGAACTGCGGAGAGAATAGTGTCCAGCAGTCCGTTGTTTTCTGGCTAGTTCCCTTTGCAATGCATCAGCAGCAGCAGCTCTCTCTCTTAAAATTTGTTGTTGCCGTTTTTTCTCAGCCCTTTCAAAGACGATTATGGCTTTGGAATGTTCTTGTTCCACGGCCTTGGCGGCTGCCTCATGAAGGGGATCTTCAATCAAGGCAGTAGTTGAAGCAGTCATTTTCCTTCTCTTTCCTATGGCTTGGGCAATTGTCTCAGAATCAGAATCCTCATCAAAGTTGGAGGGGGAGATATCAAACTCAGAAGAAGAGACAGTAATCTTTCTTCTCTTTTTTCTTTGAATTGGCATTGTCTGCTCCTCAATTGTTTTCCCAGCTCCTTCAGCCTGAGGTTCGGATTCCTTAAAAATAACCTCCTCCTCTACTTCCCTAGTGGTTGTCTCTTCTTGGGGCAAATCAATCGCCCTTTTCCTCCTCATCAAGGGTGACTCATGCTTTTGATCTTTTGCATCTTCTTTTTCTTCTTCTTGCACCTTAATTGTTTTCTTCTCAGGCTCAAGCAGTCTCTACTTCTTTTGTTTCTGATCACCTTCAACTAAATAAACTTCCATATTACTCACCCACCAACTCTGATATCTCTTCAAAAAGGTGCCTTGAGGTATGAAAGGGATGTACTCAAAAGTAGCTAGATCATCCATAAACTTGAAGGTTGCCTCTTCTAGCCTTGACTTTCGAACCTTCAAATCTCTCTTGGTCAGAGTTAGGTTGGTGTTGCTGCAGAGAGGTATTGGAACTCCTTGTGTGAGGCCAAATTGTCTAGCAAATTGAGCAGGACAATAAGGCTCAGCTATGCATTTATAGGCTCTGGGGTTGGTGGTCCCAATAAACAGTTCTCTAGGGATCAGTAGGGAAGCCCACATATCTTTGTGAATAGGCAAGGCACAGAGCCTGTCACTGAGGAAGTGGCTCAACCAGGCTGGACCTATGCTAGCTTCGAAGGGACGGAAACGGTGATCAGGTAGAGCAGCTGGTAGTTGATGAAAGAAGGAGAAATAAAAGGCAAAAGTAGCTGGATAAAGTGAAGCATTGGCTAGTTTTATGCCATGAGTAAGAGAGTGTAGCCCAGAAAATTTAAGACATTTGGATTGTAGTTCAGTAAAATAGGCAAAGAGCCAAAGCTGAAGGATCCAAAATGGTCCCCCTTGATTAGCATCTAAGGGTTTCTCACAAAAGAGGGAACAAACTCTATATACATGACCCAGAATGTATGGGGCTAAGGCTACTCTTTTCTGCAAAACCAAGGCTTTGGCAAGAGAAGCAAATTCAGGCATGATTCTTTGGGAGGAGGTGCAGAAAAGAAATTTGCAAAGCCAATATAATAAAAAGGAAAAGAATTCCCTATCAGTTACTGGACCCACTCTTTTGTTCTCGGCTCTAACAAAATCACTGTAAGATGAATTAAGAGAGGGGAGGGAGAAAGGGACTGCTAAGTCAGGAAAATCTGGTGTGATGGGGGTACCAATGGGGGATACTCCTAATAGATGGCAAATATCAAGAACAGTGAGGGCCATCATCCCACATCTGAATTGAAAGAAATTGAAGACGGGGTTCCAAAAGCACAAAGCAGTAGGAACTAGGAAAGGGTCCTCTGAGATAGTTACCCTAGATAGTCGAAGAGCATCGAGGAGGCAGAGCTCTTGGAGATCCAGTGTCTTAGCAGGAATGATCCGATCATACCATTCCTGCCATTCCGGTCTTATCGTGGGCCAGCATCGATGAGGACGATTGTTTTTCCAGTTCTTCCAGTCAAGGCCACCTTCATAAAGGAGACGTTGGTCCACCAGACGCGGATAAAAGGTTGGGAGCTCAGTAAGGACTTCCTTGAAAATTGGTCCGAGCACGTAGTTCTGCTGCTCATGATGACGAGGGACGAAGATACGCCCATCAATAGCGCTTTTCTCTCTAGCCTTGTACTTCTCACATTCTGCGTCAATAAGCCTCTTCAAAGCTAAAGATGAGCCTACGCGCTCTGGGGCTGGCACTTTTTGTGAAGAAGAAGCCATTTATGATACACTCTTCAGAAGATGAAGACCGAAGCAAAGAGGAACCAGTAGAGAGAAGGGTTTGTAAAAGGCAAGAGATTTCGGAACACGAAACGAGAGGGTTTTAAAATCTGTGTCCGAAATTATACCCCGTGAGTCGTTAAGTACTAAAAGTACGAATGCGAGGAATCTCTTCCAATATTGATAGTTTTGGAGGGAAGAGCTTATTCCGGGATTGGAGCCAGCTTCGAAATGAAATATTTGGCTTCGAAGACAAGATGTTGGCGCCAAAAAATCAAATAACAACGGCTTCGAAATACATAAGCCGGCTTCGAAGCCCATTATATGCGTAAAGGTGCTAAATTGCTTGATTATTGGTCTATTTCGAAGGGTTTAAAGACCTGTTTAGGGATTATGAATTAAAGTAACGACCTTCGGAGCAAACCCTAGTATTCTCTGAGTATGAGAAACACTGTTCAAAGCATCAAAATCAATTGTTGGTTTTTTATACATATTACTCTTCGAAAGAAAAAATGGTCAATTTGAAATTGATTGATTATATTAACCATGACCATATGTTGGTTGTAATTGATTTTGAGGGGTAATATTGTTAAAATTTAAAGCATTAATTTCAGACGATATCAGCCAGAACTGTCAATTTTACTCCACAAATTGGAATAAGACATGTTGGTTCTTTTAGTACTTCATTAAACAATTGACTCGAAGGATGAGATTGTTCAATTCGAAGTTATGAGTTAGCTTTTAGAGATGAAAGGAAACAGAGTCAAACAGTGTTAAGTACAGAAAGACTTTGTTTATATTAAAGCCAAGGTGATTACATTAAGTAACCCTATCTGGGTACAAATTCAAGTTCATAAAAATAAGGAATAGAATAAATAACAAGGTCATGAAATTTTGTCCAGCAATGGTCAATAAATTTCTGTTCTTTCTTTATTATTTCTTCTATCTCTTCTAAAGTTGGTTGCATAAGCTGATGAGCTCTCACTTCATAATAGAGTTCTTCAGCCTTTGTTTCAAAAGCCTCTTCCCTCGATTTTTGTTCCAATTCATCTATAACCAAATCATCTCAGTACGCAGAATCTTTATTCTTGAAGTCATCGAACTCTTCGATAAAATTCTCTGCTTCATACTGGGCATGAATTCGGAGAGATAAAAGTTGATCCAGAGATTGGATGGTGATCTTAGAATTCCGATGCCAGTGGAGGAGCACTGGAAGTTGGTCCAAAAATAAATGAAGCTCTGCTTGGGCAATAGGGTTGAGGACATAACCCCTAGTCAGGACATCACAAGCCCATTGAAAGTTCTTGAGAGGAATGTCATCCTCAAGAACATTGAAGGGCAGGTGTGAGAAAGCCGCGAGCAAAAGTTGAGCTTGCTTTCGCTCGGCTGGAGAAGGGGGTGACGGAGGTTGGTAAGGTGGAAAAACTTTGTCCATTGGAAGGGCAAGTCTTAGTTTCTCTGTCCAGGAAAGAATGTGAGAAGGAGAAGGAGAAGATGGTCCTGCTTCGGAAGATGGGAAGAGAGTAGATGGCTCTGCTTCAGAAGACAAAGGGGAGGGAGCAAATGTTTCTATCTCAGAAGATGCAGAAGAAGGTGTGGATGCTTCTATCATGGGAGATGGCACGGGAGCAGAAGGAACAAAGGCATTAATATAATCAAGCCAATCAGAAGAACAAATCTTCGCCTTCTTGGCTAAGAATAAAGGGATGAACCCTTGTGCTTCCTCTGGGCGCTGGGCAGGGTGTATTATCTTTGTAGGCATGGAAGAAGTATACCAAGCCACAAGCAGAGTCTCTTCCAAGCTATGTCGAAGGTCAATGGGCACGTAAGGGTAGACCACTGAGCTTCGAGCGTAGGAGGGAAACTCCAAGGGGTCAGTAAACTCAACAAAATGGTGATTGATTCGCTCCCTTAAATCATAAGCCTCAGGAGTTGACCAGCTTGTCCAGCCAAAAGCCCCAGAGGGTGAAGAGGTTACAGCTTCATCCCATGCAGAGGTCTGTGAAGAAGAGTTTCCTAAATCCATATTTGCAACTTGTCGAAGCAAAGGCTTGAGAGTAGTTCGGTCAAAATACAAAGGGAGCTTAGGGGAAGAACTTCTTGTATCTGTAAGTTTGTAAACCAAGGGATTAAAGGCAATGTGTTCGTAGTCCAAAGGTTTATAATCTGCAAAAGCCTCCATTACCTGAATAGAGAAGGGCGGGTAAAGATGGCTAATGAATGCGTGGAGGTTCTTTCGAGGGGGAACGACATCACTCAAAGGCTCTTCATATGCTTGATCAATAGAAAGGGAAGTTGATGCAGCCATAGCCTGTTCGAATACTAAGGTATTGGGATGTTCGACGAGTTAATGCAAATGATCACCAAATGGATGACGGTTGTGTTTCCAGAATTTGGACTCCATACACGTTCTAGAGGCGCGGAAAAACTGTAATCCACTAATATCGCCAAGTATTGGGTATATTAGTGCGGGGGGTAATGTTGGCTACATATTTTGTAAAAGCCAGTTACAGTTCGACACGTGGCAGAGTAAGGGTAATAAAGGAAGGTTATTCAAGCCTTCAATCCTGATCGTACACGTGACAATAAATATTGGTCCTCACATGATCTGAGTAACACTAGATCAATAACGGGATGCAAGATGACATAGTTTCAACGGTTACTCATATTCAAATTCAAGTACAAGAGGGAAGCTCAACTGCCAGTAATGGCGTAATGGAGCTACTTGTAAGGAAGCATGATCAGCGATCATGGAGGAGCAGTTCAACGGTTCGAAGTGCAGTTCGAAGGTCATCACTGACGAGTATAAATAGCAGGGCAGCCCCCAGAAAAAAAGGACGGAACTCAGATCATACAAATCAGTCATCTACTTCATATATTTTCTTTTCCAGTCTTTTACATTTCCAGTCCTTAAATACCTGTTCTTTAAATACCTGTTCTTTAAATACCTGCACTTTAAATACCCGCACTGCACTTCGATTCATAGGAGTAGCTTCAAGTAGATTCAAGTAGATTGCTGTTGTAAACCTCTCTGAGGCTGAGTTTGGACCATTGTAAGTGTTCATTTTTATGAAATACTTCAATTGTTCTTCATATTACTGTTATTTCTCTTAATTTCTCCTAAGTCAAGCCACCAGTAAAAGTCCTCTTCATTGAGGCTGAAAAGAACTAAAACACAATCGTCTGATAATTGGTTGGCAATCACAATTTCTATAAGGACTGATTGATCCTTGCTGGCACGCTCACATTCACAAAAATACCCTTCGAAAAGCCAAAAAGCCAACAGGTACATGATTAGCGGTCTGCCCTATTTTGGGGGCGATGAAATTTTGTGGATACACTGCTTAACTTTCTCAAAGGCCTCTTGCCACTTCTTGTCCCATTGAAACTTGGCTCCCTTTTTGAACAATTTGAATAATGGCTTGCATGTTGACGTGAGTTTGGAAATGAACCTACTGATGTATTGGACTTTTTCCCTAGAACCATTGTATAGAGATTCTGGTTTAAACCCGACTCGTTGTTGTAACACCCTGAAATAATTACAATAATCCGACCACAATATCGATTACATAATAACACGAGATGAAATAATTATCATTCATTTATCTTAATAGCTTGTACAAGAGGTAAAATATGCAGATATACATTCATAAGTCTAACCCTGAATCTATAGCATATGTACAATAAGAGATAAGATATGAAAGTAAAACAGATAAATAAATGCCCTAAAGGCTTACAACTTTCCAAGCTAGTTTTTGGTCACAACAAAAGTGGACTTAAGTCCAATACAGTTTAAGCCATTGGCTTGTACCAAATGAATACAATAAATACACAAAAAGAAGTTGTCACTCCAAGTCCTCCCAAGCTATTGCCTTGGGGGAGGCATATCATCAGCACCTAAAATGTTTTTCCCAAGTAAGGTGAGCTAAAGCCCAATAGAAATAGTCCAACACTGTGTATGAATCTTAACTAAGTTATAAGATGAGTGCATATGAAATGTTCGTGCCAAAACATTCTTTTTATACCTCTTTCCAAAACTATGCAACGCCAAATTAATATCCTGATTCATAAATCTTCTCCATTACAATAGAAAATAGGGCAGTGAATCACACTCTAGGAATTTCAGAACAATACAACATTTCTCGAAAAATTTGTCCGAAGGAAACCGTAAACCGAGACCCATGTAAATGTAGGCTATACAAGCACTACTATTGCTATTTCACAGAAATTTTGTCCACTGAATCGACACCTGTGTATACACGTGATTTTTGAGACTTTCACCGTGGACACTCAGGCCAACTTAGTTCAATATTACAATTCATGTTTCCCAGATTCACCCATTTTCTCAAACGATAAACATTTTCAATGTATAAGTGTGAAATGATACTCAACACAAATAAATGAGAAAACAGTTTCAATTCTCTTAATTCACATGCAATTTCTACAACATTCACAGCTATCCTCCACCGATAGCCCAAGACAGATATTTCTAAACAGATAATTTAAATTTCATAGAGATACACTTTCCAAATCTCAAGAGGTGAGTGATATTACATATCTATCTCCACC
Source organism: Camellia sinensis (assembly GCF_055761805.1). Taxonomy (NCBI): domain Eukaryota; kingdom Viridiplantae; phylum Streptophyta; class Magnoliopsida; order Ericales; family Theaceae; genus Camellia; species Camellia sinensis. The sequence continues at coordinate 49,233,129 of NC_138965.1, forward strand.
ATTCTCATCAACATTCGTCCAATTTAACAATTCCAATATCAATCTCATAATTTATACAACAACAAGATTTGAGGCATTTAGGGCAAAATCTCTTTTCCCCCCAAAATCAATTCCAACATTTAAAATCAACAATTTATTCCCAACTCAACATAAATTCCACATTAAAATCATTTTCAAGGATCCATTTGAAAAACCCCTCTTTTGATTTATTTTACCCAAACCCTAGTTTGTTCCAAATCCTCCAAAAACTCAAAATTTCTTAGGAATGACAAATAGCTAAGTTAAAACTCATAAAAAAAGTGAAAATATCCCTACCTCCAACTTAGAAAATGATTGAAGGAGGGATGGAAACTCAAAGATGCTGAAATTCAACGTTGCTCCGGTTAAAACGAAGCTCATGTCGAGCTCTATGTTTTTAACAAAGGCACATGGATAAAGAAATCGATGGATCTATGTGAAATCAAGGAAAAAAGATGAGTTTTTGAGAGAGAGAAAGAGAGAGAGAGAGAGAGAGAAAATAAGATTTTGAAATGTTTAGAGAGAGCATGAAGTGAAAAAATGATGTAAAATGGCCTTTTTACAAACTGATATACATACAGTTTGCTCGAGCGCAAGAATTCTCGCTCGAGTGACCAGACACAAATAAGTTTTCTCACTTGAGCACAAAAAGCTTCGCTCAAGCGACCAGACAATAAGTTATATTGCTCAAGCGCAAGAAGCTTCGCTCGAGCCAAGAATACCAACTCCCAGAAGTTTTACAGATAGAAGACCGTCGCTCGAGTACATGAAGTCTCGCTCGAGTGAAGAACACTACCTTTCCAATATCTCTGCAAGCCTACAAAAGTACTAGGAGCTCATAAAGCTCGCTTGAGCGCAAGAAGCTTCGCTCTAGTGAAGAGGCCAAATTCTGGGCAACAACAGTTTGGACCAACTAGCAACCAACCAGTTCCAAACACAACCAAGGCACTCCAATAACCAAACTCAATGAGGAATAAGGAGAAACAAGGTATGAACATCTGAATAAGACAATGAAACCTAGATTCAAAACATCAATGGGTCGAATCTAAACCAGAATCGCTATAGTTGATGTTTTGGATCCGGATTTCATTCTCTTATATTGTTGTTCATGTCTTGTTTCTCCTTATTTCTCATTGAGTTTGGTTATTGGACTGTCTTCGTTGCATTTGGAACAGGTTGGTAACTTGTTTTTCAAAATTGTTGTTGTCCAGAATTTTATCTCTTCATTCGAGCGGCACTTTCTATGCTCGAGTGGTCTTTGTGAACTTCCAGTACTTTTACAAGTTTGTAGAGATATCAGGAGTTAGCATTCTTCGCTCAAGCAGTGCTTTTTGTGCTTAAGCGGTGGTCTTCTGTCTACAAAAACTTTTGAGAGTTTGTATTCTATGCTCGAGCAGTCACACTTTTTGTGTCTGGCCGCTCGAGTGACACTTCTTGCACTCGAGCAGTCTGCGTGTATATCAGATCACAAAATCACCTTTTTGAGTCACTTTTTTATTTCTCTATCTCTCTCTCTCTCTCTCTCTCTCTAAACATTCTAAAAACCCTAGATCTAGAGCTTATCTCTCTAAAACTCACATTCTCTCTACAAATACACCTAGATCCATTGATTTCTTCACCCTAGTCCCTTTGATAAAAAGGTAGAGCACACCGAGAGCTTTCTCTTAATCGGAGCAAAGTTGGTTTTCGGCGTCTTTGAGGTTTCTCCATTCTCTCTCTCTTGTCTCCTCTTCGCTTCAAGAGGTACAGTCTATTTCCTTAACTCAATATGAGTTCGGTAGTGTATTTATGGCGTATTTTATTGTTTATATTTGGTAATCATTTGGTTGATTTTGAGATGTTATTTTAGGCTTGAGGGTTTTGTGAAATTGGGAGGTTGTTGGGGTATCGTTTTGCTACGACAGTTATTTTCAATATACAAAATTGCATACAGATTTCTAAAAGTGAAAAGCCCCAATTTGTGGAAAAACCCTAAAAGATATTGTTTTGGGAATTGGATTGATTTTTGGTGACTGGTTTGGTTAGAAAGAGATGAAGAGAAATAGTTTGTGAGATTTGAACACGAGTGTTATTACTCTTTTGGGAAAATATATTTATATTGTTATATCTTAACTGTTGCATTAGAGATAACTGTTTTGGCTATCGGTGGAGGATAGCATTGCCATGTGTTAGAAATTGCATGTGGATTAGGCAAACAGGAATGTTATAAAATCATACATGGAACTGTGTATTTTCAAAAGGTTGTTCTGGAAATTCTCGTGATATGTTTTAAGGATATTTGTTTCATTTAGAAAGTCATGTTTTGAGTTACATGTATTGTACTATTTAAAAGGGTAAATAAATGGTGAAACCATGAGGGGGAGTTAAAGCTGAATTAAGTTGGCCTGTGTATCCATACTAAAAGACCTAAACCCGCGCAGTCGAGCCTTTCAGTTAGCACTAGTAAAAATGACCTTGTGACTTGTATAGTTGCTCGTATGAACACTAACCCCGGAGATTCACCTATTTTATTTATTATCATTTTGGTTTTGGAATAGGATGTTTTGAAAATGGTTTTAGCAATGTATTTGTTGTTGTTTAGCAATGTATTCACATTTGATTTAGCAATGTAATTGCTGGTTGGTATTGAGATACCTGGATCGTTTTTTTTTTGGAAAAGGGATATTTGTTTCAAACTGATGTTTTGATCTCGGAAAACATTTTGAATAACTGAAAGGTTTTGGCAATTGGGAAGAAAGGATTTGGTTAGGAAATCAAATGGATTTGAAAATGCATTTGGGCATATTGTATATAATATTGCATCATGATCATTTATGCTTGTGGAGCATGTTTAGTTTTTGAAATATTCTCTACTGGGCTTTATGCTCACCCTACATGGCTAAAATGTTTTTCAGGTGTACATGTGTGGATGTAGATTGAGACGTGAAGTTGTGTTCAGAACCGTGTAAGGTGGTTCTGTTATTTGTAGGTCATGGGTCATTCATGTTATTTATTGGCCATGTGCCATTCTTGTAAGGGTTACACCATTTGTGTATGATGTAAGCCTCTAGGTGTTCAATTTAATCTATAACATCTGTGTATATTTTAATTACAGAATATCCATATGGTATATCTAGGAATGTATGAAATCGGATAACACAAATGTATTGTGTAATTATATTATATACATCTGTATGAGAGTTGTTACCTATGGTTTGTCGTTGGGTGGTTTATTCATGCGAGCCAGACTCTGTAAATTCGGGGCATGACAACTTGGTATCAGAGCTGACCTGGTTTGAAAACCTTGGGCTCGCGGGAAGTGGTTAGTCATAATGGGTTTATCATGCACGGTGAGGACATTTGTATGTTGTGTGTTATGTGATAATATGCTTATGTGTTGCATTTTATGTGGGTATGGTATTGAGACTCATGGATATTATTCAGTGTGTAGTTGACTAACTTGGAGGTCTTATTGAAAACGCGCTTGATCAACGTTGTTTCTAATGCGAATTCTAAGGGAGCACTGGAACGAATAACTATATTTGTAGGCTTAGTTCGATTATGTGTTACGTGTTATGTGGTAACTGATATGTGATTTGATTGGAGTCTAAATGCGGTTGTTTAAGTATTTGCTTATATGATAGCACAGTGTTACTATTTTGGTAAAGGCTACTCGTGTTATGTATCCTAGGTGGTGTGTTATCTCTTTAATAGAGACATTTTGGATGGTGGTAGTAAATGTTGAGTGGGTACGTCAGTGTGTGCTATATAGAAGATATGTTGTGTATTAGCAGGAGTTGTAAGTTGGTGTTGGTTTGTCCTTAGTGACAGTTGGTATGTCTTTGAGAGACAGTGGTGTTTTGAGTCATTTGTGCTTGGTGGTTGGGTGGAGTTGTTATACTTATTTAAGTGACGTCATGTAGGTTTGGTGTTTGTTGTTAGTCAATGGACTAGTATGTTTGGAGTCAGTTATGACCTTGGTTGGTCAGATGTATAAGGTGTAACGCGAGGGTGCTTCCCAATTAAGTATGTTATTGAGTCTAGTAACCCGATGAAGAAGTGTAGGTGATGTTGGAGTTTTGAGACATGAGGAGTTAGGGTTGAACTCATATGTGTCGATGGTGTTGGTGCGTGGTTCCGACTATGGCGTTAGTGACCTAGAAGTCCGTGTTTTGAAGTGCGGTTGGTTGGAATATGAGTTATGGTTTAATCGGGGTTGGTGCAGCCTGTTGGGCCATTGAGGCTTGGGGTATCTCTTTATAGAAGACGTGTAATTGGAATAAGTGGAGTTGTTTTCTCTATAGTTGGGTGAAGTAATTGATTGAATACCGGGCAGAGTTTTAGTTGTTCTGAGTAATTCGGTCAGGCGCGAGGTGTGCTAGGAGGTCGTGGATGGTGTGATTGGTTTTGAGTTGGTGTTTTGGCGATAGGTTGTCACGACGGGCTGGTCTAGGGTTAACCTAGTAAATAAGTACGATGTGGTGTAGGGATGTATCCAAAGGTGGAGTATTCCTTTATTTTGAGTGTAAAGAGATTCAGTGTTATTAGTGTTTGGAGAATAGAGTATTGTGTAGTTCGGTATAGACTCATACCTTAAGGATAGGTAATGTTAGCAGATCTTGGTATTATCTGGTTGGTTGTTTCATGTGAAGGATGCTAGTCCTTATTGTAATATTGGTTAAAGTGTTTGGTGGATGATGTGTTCTGAACACCTTGTGTTGTATTTTGGGCAGTGGTATAGCGGATGTTTCCTAAATTCTAGAATTTATTTATTGTATTTAGGTGCAGGAGGTATGTACCTCAATTTTGGTTAAGTTAAGAGATGTTTTCGGAAGGGTTAGTTGGGTATGTATATAACCCATGGTTGGTACGTGACCTATGTGTAGGGTCACAGTGGTTTGGTGTTTGTTGGTTGAGGTTTGGAATGACGGTGAGGAGGTGATTATCTTCAGAGGTGGGCTGCGTTTTGGCTCAACTAGTGTTCTGGGTTGGTTGAGAGAGTAGTTGGGAATGTAGAGTCATGACTCAAGTGGTGAAGGAGGTTAAGAACTTCTTTTGTTATTCTGTGAAATTAGAACAGTATTACTTGGAAAAGTTTATACGTGTCTGTATGTGTATGTATCGGGGTTTGGTTCAGGGTAATTGTTCGATCAGTATCAGCAATGGTAGTTTTGCCAGGGAAATTAGTACTTTGGTTGTACACATATAATGGCTGACGGGATAGAATGTGGATTAAAGAGTTGACCTTATTGGTCACTAAGGGATGAAGGTGTTGTGTTTGCTTGTTGTTCGGTTTGGGTTGTTTCATGGTAATGGTGGCATTGTGGCATGGTGGGCTCCTGCGAGTTGACTTGGTGCAAGAGAATAAATATGTGAATTTCATTGTTGTGAACTCGATCGAGGTTGTGAGCACATTGGCAGAATGGGGGAGTGAGTGCTGAGATAACCTATTTGGGGTCAGAGGTGTGATGTTATGCAACAAAGTAATGGAGTTTTGCTTATGTGTTGTGTAACAGTAGACGATTTGTGTGTTGTTGTCAGATGATGTATAGCAGGGGATTGGTCATGGGATGGTCCCAGGAGGGTGTCTCGATGAGGCAATAGTGTGGTTAATGTATGGATTGAGTAGTTTAATGTTTGATGGTGCTGGGTCACTTTGGTGTGTATTTAGGTTGTTTGGTAGTTTTGTGTGGAATCTCTTATAGTAGGATAATTCTTGTTGTTAGTTGGGTTTAAGGAGTGAAACTCCGGGTGAAGTAATAAGATTGTATGGAGTGATTGGTGCGCTCTATCAGAGTTGTTTTGACCTTATCGGTTCTTGTGTGTGTGGTGTGAAGTGTTGGTGTGTACGTTGACTTGAAGGGGTGTCTTGTATTTTAACTTGAGAAGTCTATTTCGAACCCAAATGTGAAGTGAGGATGTGCGGCATACGTGTGATGGGTGAATGGAGAATTAGAGTACCATGGGTTAACCTTAAGAGTCCAGAGTAATTCAACGAGCATGGAAGGTTGTGCATGGAACTCCATTTCGAAGTTGGTGATGTTGGGCAAGATGTTGATGTTGATATTAAGTTAGGTGAAGTTAAGTGGTATGTCGGTGTTTAAAGGCTGGTGCGAGAGAATAATGTTGGATAATTGATTGGTTAGTATTTGGGTTGGTTGACATGTAGTCACCTCGGGAATAAGTTGGAATTGAGGGTTGTGCAATTGAACGGTGTCTTGGTGTGGCATGTAAGTTCCGTATGGATAGTCGGGAAATTACTTCAAGTTTGTGGTAACTGATTTGGGGTTATGGTTTTACTACGCTTTTGCGTAATTATGTGATTGGTGGGTGTGAATTTCTTTGTCTGGTGTTATTGCGTTGCAGGCATTTCAAAAATTTCTAGAGATTCTCATCGTGGAAATTTTGTTTTGGTATTGTGGCATCACCTTGAGTGTCATGGGTTTTGTTGGGTGACTGTGCTGTGATTCACCGGAGAAATGTTGATGAATGATTCTGAGGAAAACAAAACTTTTATTCTTGGTGTTGTGGCCTTGGGTACTTTTCTTGAACAAAAATGGTTTTGGGTTGAAACGTAAGTTTTTGGTTTAACAAAAAGCTAAATCAAAACCAAAACAAAACAAAACAAAAAAAGGTTTCATAAATAACCTTTGGTTTTCAAAAAAACAGTTTGGAAATCTCTGAGTTTTATTGTGGGCAGTTGAAAATGTATTGAATTGTGACAGTGTAGGTTTGAACACTTTTCAAAGAAAACAAAATGTTTTGAGACAAATGGAAAAAAATAACGCATTTTCTCTATCCTGAACGGGGTATCTTATATTCTGTGTTAAGAAGTCAAGCTCTGATCTAGCCTGAGTTGCTAGTTACATGTTGTGTGTTTATTTTTTTTCAAGGACTTAGAATTGTTGGGCATTGATGTGCCATAACGTAGTTGATTAGTAGTGTTTTATTTATGTCTCGAGTTACAAGAGAGTTGACTGGGAGCTTTGTATGTGAGGAGTTTTCTTTTCTCTATGTCTAAGCGTTTGAGCACTCGGTGGTGATTTCGGTGTTATAGGTGGTTCAGGCGTGGTTGATGTCTTTGAGTTCAAGTGGTTATTGTTGTTGTGTGGTGGTTGTTGTTCTTGTCTCATAGACCACAGCGAGTTATGTGGGTCGAAGAGGCAACCATAAGATGTTCTTAGTATTTTGTTGTTTGGGGGTCTTTGGAACCGGAGTGTTAGAATAAGATCCGGAAACGTATCCCCAGATGGATCTAAGCATGGGTTGGCGTTGTGTTTCCTTTTATAGATTGGGTGGCCTTTCTGGTTTTGGTGTTTCTTCAATTTCAGGGACAAAATTCCTTAAGGAGGGAGGTTATAGCGATTCTGGTTTAGACCCGACCCGTTGATGTTTTGGATCTAGGTTTCATTATCTTATATGGTTGTTCATGTCTTGTTTCTCCTTATTTCTCATTGAGTTTGGTTATTTGAGTGTCTTGGTTGCATTTATAGCTTATTTTTCAAAACTGTTGTTGCCCAGAATTTTGCCTCTTCGCTCGAACAGTACTTCCTGCGCTCGAGCGGTCTTTGTGAACTTCCAGTACTTTTGCAGGTTTACAGAGATACTAGGAGTTGGCATTCTTCACTCGAGCAATCTTTCTTGCGCTCGAGTGGTGTGCACTCAAGCGGTGCTTTTTGTGCTCGACTGGTGGTCTTTTGTTTGCAAAACTTCTGAGAGTTTGTATTCTATGCCCGAGCAATCACTTCCTGCGCTCGAATGGTCACACTTTTTGTGTCTGGACGCTCGAGTGACACTTCTTGCGCTCAAGCGGTCTGCGTATATCAAATCACAGAATCACCTTTTGAGTCACTTTTTCATTTCTTTCTCTCTCTAAACATTCTAAAAATCCTAAATCTAGAGCTTTTTTCTCTAAAACTCACATTCTCTCTACAAATACACTTAGATCTATTGATTTATTCACCTTAGTCCCTTTCATAAACAGGTAGAGCACACCGAGAGCTAATCAGAGCAAAGTTGGTTTTCGGCATCTTTGAGGTTTCTTCATTCTCTCTCTCTTGTCTCCTCTTTGCTTCAAGAGGTACAGTCTATTTCCTAAACTCAATATGAGTCTGGTAGTGTATTTGTGGCGTATTTTGTTATTTATATTTGGTAGTCATTTGGTTGATTTTGAAATTACTACAGCTATTTTTGATATACAAAATTGCATATGGATTTCTAAAAGTGGAAAAGCCCCAATTTATGGAAAAACCCTAAAAGATATTGTTTTGAGAGTTGGATTGATTTTTGGTGAATGGTTTGGTTGGAAAGAGATAAAGAGAAATAGTTTGTGGGATTAGACCACGAGTGTTAGTACTCTTTTGGGAAAATATATCTATATTGTTATATCTTAATTGCTGCATTAGAGATAATTGTTTTGGCTATCGGTGGGGGATAGCTTTGCCGTGTGTTAGAAATTGCATGTGGATTAGGCAAACAGGAATGTTATAAGATCATACATGTCATGTGCACATTATAGATTTTGAAAATGGATTTTTGGAACCGGAACTGTGTATTTTCAAAAGGTTGTTTTGGAGTTTCTCGTGATATGTTTTAAGGACATTTGTTTCATTTGGAAAGTCAAGTTTTGAGTTACATGTATTGTATTATTTAAAAAGGTAAATAAATGGTGAAACTATGAGGGGGTGTTAAAGCCGAATTAAGTTAGTCTGTGTGTCCATGGTAAAAGACCTAAATCCGCGCGGTCAGTGTCGAGCCTTCCGGTTAGCACCGGTAAAAATGACCTTATGACTTGTATAGTTACTCGTATAAACACTAGCCCTAGAGATTCACCTATTTTATTTATTATTGTTTTGGTTTTGGAACAAGATGTTTTGAAAATGGTTTTAGCAATGTATTTTTCGTTATTTAGCAATGTATTCGCATTTAATTTAGCAATGTAATTGCTGGTTGGTATTGAGATACTTGGATCATTTTTTTTTTTTTTGGAAAAGGGATATTTGTTCAAACTGATGTTTTGGTCTCAGAAAACGTTTTAAATAAACGAAATGTTTTGGCAATTGGGAAGAAAGGATTTGGTTGAGAAATCAAATGGATTTGAAAATGCATTTGGGCATATTGTATATATGTATTGCATCATGATCATTTATGCTAGTGAAGCATGTTTGGTTTTTGAAATATTCTCTACTAGGCTTTATGCTCACCCTACATGGCTGAAATGTTTTTCAGGTGTACATGTGTGGATGTGGACTGAGATATGAAGTTGTGCTCGGAACTGTGTAGAGTGGTTCTATTATTTGTAGGTCGTGGGCCATTTATGTTATTTATTGGCCGTGTACCATTCTTGTAAGAGTTACACCCTTTGTATATGATGTA